>NW_006290031.1:6303160-6316990 GCF_000327345.1 Myotis davidii | reverse complement strand
CATAGTTGGGGGGGGCAGGGGGAAGGGGAAGGGTTAGGAGAAGGGGCAAAGGGGTTGGGAGATACAATCAATCTATCTATCTCTATCTCTATATCAAACCCTAATATGCAAATAGACCAAATGGTGGAACAACCGAACAACCAGTCGCTATGATGTGCACTGACCACCAGGGGTTGCATGTGGAACATGGTGGGTGTCAGCCACGGCAGGATGGTGGAGCAGGTGAGCCGGGGCGCCAGACCAAGGCAGGGCGACTGGTTGCTGTCATTGGGGCGAGCCTCTGGTGGCTATTGAAAATTCTTTGCTCTCGCGCACTGCGGTCCCACCCTGCACTCACACCTGCTGCGGGCGCCAGCTCCCTCAGTGCCATCATCGGGTATGAGTGGCAGCTGCAGGCCCTGATCGCCCCTCAGGGCCTCTCTACCTCCCCCTGCTCCTGAGGGGCAATTGGGGCCGGCAGCCACCTCTCGCACTCGCTGCTGGCCCACTTGCACCCTATGCTGGTGCTGGCCCCAATTGTTCTGCGCTTTCAGCCAGTGTGCATTCTGATGATTTAAATAACGTGCAGCTTGCCCCCAAACGTGCGGTCCCTGGTGTATGTCTTAGAGATTGCTATGCGGTACACAATGTGTTAAAATGAGGCAGAGAGGGGCAAATCACATTCCGTAGGCTTTAATATAATCATGATATGCCAAAACTGGTCAACCGCTTGCTAAGATGTGCGCTGACCACCAGGGGGCAGACAGTCAACCGGTCAACCAGGCGCTATGATGTGCACTGACCACCAGGGGTTGCATGTGGAACATGGTGGGTGTCAGCCACGGCAGGATGGTGGAGCAGGTGAGCCGGGGCGCCAGACCAAGGCAGGGCGGCTGGTTGCTGTCATTGGGGCGAGCCTCTGGTGGCTATTGAAAATTCTTTGCTCTCGCGCACTGCGGTCCCACCCTGCACTCACACCTGCTGCGGGCGCCAGCTCCCTCAGTGCCATCATCGGGTATGAGTGGCAGCTGCAGGCCCTGATCGCCCCTCAGGGCCTCTCTACCTCCCCCTGCTCCTGAGGGGCAATTGGGGCCGGCAGCCACCTCTCGCACTCGCTGCTGGCCCACTTGCACCCTATGCTGGTGCTGGCCCCAATTGTTCTGCGCTTTCAGCCAGTGTGAGTGGGGCTGGTGCCGTCAGCATGTGGGAGCAGTGGCGGTGGGAGCAGGCCTGCTGGTAGACAGGAGACTGGGGCTGCAGCGGGAGGAGCCGGATGGGGGTGCAGAGGATGGGCTCTTGTGCCCACTGCAGCCTCACGGCCCACGGTTCCTTTCAAGGTGCAAATATTCATGCACTGGGCCCCTAGTGTCTTTATAGTTTAAGAAGTTAACTCTAACATGAAAACTTTGGGAATAAAGGTTTTTGAACCAAGATGAGACATGCTTTATTATCTCTGCAATTCAAAAGTAAAGTAAAGCACTCTGAATTTCTTACACAGCACTAAAGGCCTAAGTTCTGGGAAACTCTCTTCACCTGAACATGCACTTTAATAACAATAAACTCCATCTCATAGAATTTGTAAGCATTCTTGATCAAAATTCACACTCATGGTAAGTAAATCATGCACATAGTTCAAGAAATTTTGAATATTTATACATTAAGAAACCATGTGACTATCACTTAAAACATCACTTCATCATTATGGATCCTTCCTCACCAAAAGTATCAGAATGCGCAAGAATGAAAAAAACCAAACTTACATGCCATGATCAATGCATTCTACAACTTTGCCAAAGGCCCCTTCACCCAAAGTGTCCACGATTTCATCTAAAGTGAGGGGGAAGAAAGAGTTAGTATAAGAACCGGAGTACTAATCATCTAGTTATTTAAATAATGAATGCTTAAGCGTGGAATACTTTCAAATGATTCTCTATCAAAGCATAACTAAGGTTTCAGCACTCAAATTATTTTATTTTCAGCTGCTACAAAGACAATTAAATAGAGCTATCTTTCTTGATCTAATCTCAAATTTCACTGATTATTTTGGAGCTTTAGAGTAGAAATATTTAAATACTATAGAAAAGAAATACAAAATAACAAACCCACCAAGAAAAAAAAAACACCAAAAAACAAAGAAGCAATGAAGAATTCTTTAGCCCCCCGCTGACAATCTATTCTTAAAAAGATTATTCTGTCTGCAAAGTTTAAAAAGTGTTGAAAAATATTCTATACATCTTGCTCTTAGAACGTCTCCACTTTGACAGATCAGGTGACCCTCCTCATCATCCTCTATACTCCTGGATCTTTTCCTTCGGTGGCTCTTCTGGAACGGCAAGTGGGCAGCACCAAGATCGTCCAGCCAATCAATATATCAGAGTGAATTCAGGGCAGAATACGCAATTCATTTCATTCAGCGGGGAGATATTCAGGCATTCAGATACACGCCAGGCCACAAACGGTTGGCAGGAGCAATTTCAAATTCAGTCCCCAGAAATTCACAGGGCACAGTTTATGTTACAGAAGAAAAACATGGCAAGGAACAGATTTTCAGATAAGATACTTAAAGTGGCAATAGAAAAAAACAACACAATTGTCTCTTTAAAATACTGATTTAATTGAAGTCTGAAATTAAAGAATGCAATGTCATGTTCTATTAATCTCTTGCTATAAAATAGCATATGCTGCGAGTTGAAATGTCTAGTTTGTCAGAAAAATGTTTTAAAATGTCCAAGATTAGTTGAAATTATTTAGCAATATATTCAAATATACATAACTAAAATAAAAGGGAAAAATAATGGCTGGTTAATTTCAATGTTCAATCTAATCAAAGCTAGTTTTACTGAAGAAAAGTTGGAGAGGAAAACAGTATTTCAAAGATTACTGATCAAACAACTCGGAGTGTTAAAAAAAAAGGGGCAGGTTTTTAAAAATACATTTCCCATTCAGCACCTATCTTCAGAACTTCAGTGGAACTAGCTGCAGACAATAATGCAGTGTGCTATGGGATGATAATATACAGGGCATTTAGGCATTCACCTGTGCAACTTTCCATATTTGCTTCTAAGTATCAGAAAAGGGATTTCTTTTAAAGTAAAAAAAAAAAAAATCAAAATGAAAGATGGGGGTTCATTATTTCATAAAATTATATTATAAAACATAAAAACAATATTTTTAGTATTAAAATCAAACTTGTGATGTGGTCTATGGGAAATGAAATGATTAATATGGGCAAATGAGGACTAACTAATAAATACAGATTAGTTATGAGCATTTGGAAGTTTCCTTTAAGGATTCAAGTAATATAAACAGAATATACAATATAATTCAAGTATTAAACTTATTGGCTCATTAAGAACTTTATACACAAATAAATATCCACCCCAATTAAAACAAAATCACTCATACCGAATGTGACTGATGACTTGAACAGTGTCTATTATGCTTCCTTTTAGGACTGCTTCTCCTGCTCCGGACTGAAGATTTACTGCAGTGAATTCGGTAACTGCTTTCAACATCTCTGTGATAATGCCTAGGAACGTATCTTTCGCAGTACTCATTTCTGTATTCATCAATGTATCTCCTGTCCCGATAATCTCTCTCATTCAAGGATCTTGCTTCTAAATAATGACTGCAAACACATTAGAAGGTTTCAAATTATTCTCTTCATTCTAGAGTAATGTGGTTCAAACAAAACATTTTCTCAAGAATTCCTGGTTTAAACAGCTAACTCAATAAAAGAAAAAAATTCAAATTGATGAATTAGAATTTATACTTATAAAACTTAAGAAATAATTTCACTTTAACCAATAAGCAAATGGGTTCCTATTTCTCTATTATATATACTACTGTTAAGCACTTTATATCAAGGAACAAAGCTTGAGCCAAATCATTCCATTATGTTCAGTGTTTACTTGATAAATGTCTCTTTGTCTTCTGGAGAAAGTTAAAACCAAAAATTTACAATACCGCATCAGATTTATGACATATGCATCTGCAACTAAGCTTTTTTTCTTCACACAGCCACACACCATTAGGGGCAGGCAACACAAGATTCCTTTCTCTTTTAATGTGATTTTTAAATATCTCTGGCACACAGAGAATTCTTTCATAAAAGGTGGTATTTTAGATCTAGAAGGAATCCTAAATGTACTGCAGCCCTTTCATTTTACAAATGATAAGATCCCTAGAAGAAAATGATTTGCAAGGATTGCAGAACACATTCTAACTGATTAAATGGACAAATTTTACCACACACATCACCTATCCCATGTCCTTTCCTTTTTGTATTTCTAACTTCCTGTCATTCCTTTAAAAAATAGACAAAAGTAGCTTTTAAAGATTACTTCATGGGCCAAAGACATCTAGAGTATATCCCCTTCAAATGAGAAAGGGATCTTGTAATTGCTTGCCTAGAATTACAAGAGACCCACCACCCTACTCCCTTTGCATTTCTAATATCCTATTATGTCTGCTTGTAGTAAAACACACAAGAATTCTATATAGAAAACAGCTTCATTTAGTGCCACAGTGGTTAACTTCTGAATCTACAGATCCCTTTGAAAATCCGAAAGATCTGGGCCCTATTTCACCAAGAAATGCACCAATGAATAAACAAAACTTGGTAAGGAATTTCAGAGATCATAGACCTCAGCAAGTCAATGTATCCCAGTTAAGTAGCCTTGGTAAGATGGAAAGAAAAGGACATAGATTCAATTGGCCCAGTTTCCCGCCCCCCTCTCTACCTGGGTTGAGTGTCCTCTTCAACAGAGTGCGAAGCTTCAAGAGGATGCACATGGAGCACTGAGGGAGAGAGGGGACACCTGCCCAGTCAGACAAATCAGCTAAAATAATCCTGACAAGCAACGGAGTGACAGATGTTGACTAGGTTGCCCTCACCAACCCCTCTACTTTCCCCAGAATATGCTGTTACTCTTTTCTCAGAGGGCTGGTTTAGGCAGAAATAAAGAGAGGCATATCTAAAATTGCTACCCAACAGAACTGGCATCACATACAGGCTATGGAGATGCAGAAGCCCCCTTTCCCCTTAGTCTTAAGTTTTCCCCATTGGAAAAACAAATCAGGATATTAAGGTAAGGCTGTGGGTCTGGGTCAGGGGTCTAATCCGTTGGCTTGGATCTATCACAGAGAGATCTCACTAGAATTTACTATTCTCTTAAAGGCATCCTTCCTATAAAAGCCCAAAATCTTCCTATCAGAAAAAAACACCAGTAATCTTTAACTGGAATAATACATGAAATTAGAGCTGCTCATAATCCATGAACAATCTATAGAATAACAAACATGAGGTGAAGTAATACCATGAGGATAAACTAAAAAGATGAGGACCTCTTTAATCTGTAACAACCAAGGCTTAGAGAGTATATAAACAAAGTGTATAGAATTATAGAGGCTCTGCGGAGTGAACAGGATGAAAAGATTTAATTTCTAAAAATGTTCACTAAATGCCCACTGTAGTCCTTCAAAATAGCCAAGACTAATGAGGCTATTGACATTTGTTTGTAACTGCACACAGGTCCTGTACAAGATAATATATACATAAGCCCTGCCAACAAATGGACTGTTTGAGATTACTCACATAAAAATAAAGCACAACAATGTAGGAAATACTGAAAGGTTGCATATGAGTGCTGAGGGTCATAGAAGGGAAAGCACTCAAGCTTCTGAAAATGGTCAGGGAAGACTTCATGATAAAGGAAGAGCTACATCTTAAAGGGAAGTCAGGGTCTGGACAAAGTGGAAAGTAGAAATGACAGGGGAAAGAATGGGATATTACCATTTTATACATTCATAGACCACTTCTAGCCACAATGGCTTAGAGAGGTGGGTTTGTCTATGCATTACTCGGAAAAAATAAGACAATTCAAGCAAGAGCAATTTTCACACAGGGAAACATAGGCAATTAAAATTCAGGGGTCCTCAAACTCCGACCCGCGGGCCACATGCAAATACAAATATTGTATTTGTTCCCGTTTTGGTTTTTACTTCAAAATAAGGTATGTGCAGTGTGCATAGGAATTTGTTCCTAGTTTTTTTTAAACTATAGTCCGGCCCTCCAACGGTCTGAGGGACAGTGAACTGGCCCCCTGTTTAAAAAGTTTGAGGACCCCTGAATTAAATAAACTGGGAAGAGACCATCCAACATCTTGCATGCCAGGCTAAGGACTTTAAAATTTAGGGTTTATCAAAGGGTGGTTGGTTATCAGCAATATAAAATAATGGAATTATTAAAAATGCAGATCACTGGGCCCCAGGGTCAGACTCAATCTAAATCTTGTAATATTCATTTTAAACATAACTCCAAGATGATTTTATTCACACTAAAGTTTGAGAATCATTGATACTGTGTTAGAAAGACATTAAAGGATTTTCACCACAATATATAAAGGTGGTATTTACAACAGCCACTTCACTCTTCCTAATACACTGTGCATAATTGACTGATTTAAATTTGTAGAAAGGGATACCAATTGACAGGCTACTGCCAAAAGACAAATTAGAAAGAAAAGCCACTTTGCAATACATAAAAAAGGTAAAATAATTGACATAAAATAAGTTTTCATAAATCATTAAGAAAAATACATTTTAGTAGAGAAATATGCTAAGAATACAAAAAATAATGTTCAAGTAGTCAATAAATATGACAGTGGACAAATTCACTAGAAATTAACAAAAATCACACAGAACTCTATTTTTGGCATTTCAAAATAGCCAAAAGTGGTGAGGGAAAGGAATATAAGTTGGTATAAAATTTCAAGAAAAAGACATTAATATGCAGCAAGAGTTTATACCCTTTAACTTGAAAATGTCCCTTAGAATCTATTTTCAGAAAATAATCAGAGGCATGATTCGAATATGTATTTTAAGAACAAGTAATTAGAAACAATTTATATCCAAACAATGGCAAGTTACCTTCTTTATACTTTTCTGCATTTTTAAAAGATTTTATAAAACACACTTTTTTAAAGACATGAATCTTCAAAAAGACTATTAAAATATTCTAGATTATGGAGAGCAATCACCACCAGACCTCTCCAATGCCAAAGTCGAAGAAGCTACTGGCCTGGTGGTTAATTGGATTTAGTATCATGTTACCGTAGTTAATTATGAACATGAAGTTTATCACTGAAATCACGACGTAAACAATGTATAGTAAACCTGAGTGATTAGTATTATTATGATGTTAAGCCTTACAGAGTATTTTGTATTTCATTAATAATAGGGTATAGTTACTTTTCTATTATACATTAATTAGCTCAGGTCATTAAAATCCTATCAGAAGCTACCCCCTTCCGCCCAAATAACAGTATAACTGTGAATGATCAGCCTGCACTACCATCAAGCTCGCTGTTCTACAGAACAAGTCTGTTTTAGGACGGAGAAGGAAAAAAATTACATACTGTTTTTTAAAGTAACCCCAGCTGGCTAATTTAGAAAGCAATCTGGTAAACAGTCCCAACGGAACATCTGCACAAAACAAGGAGAAAACATAGGACCAACAAAACAAATGAGAAAAGAAAATTAATGGAAGACAGGATGATAGAAATTCTACTCACCTAGCCTTTTTTAAACTTTTAAGAACTTTAAAATTCCTTAAATTTTCTATTATCTCCAAATTTTACACCAGTAATAATACACTAAAACAAAACATGTTATTAGAAATTTTTATTGAGACCCTTTACTAAATTACTGGCTGCTACCTGTACAAAGGAATGGTTTTTATAATAACCACACTTGTAAAACCCCCAAATATATCCACTACTGGCCTTCTCTACAAAAACAACCTGTTAAACATAGTCTAAGCGACAAATCCGCAATGTACTTTAACATACCCAAATAGCATATGCTGTTTTTTTTCATCTGGAGTTATAGTCTCCCTGTCCCTCATCCATTGAACATTAAAGGAGCACCCTAACATACATACCTCCCTCATATATACAAGTTTAAGGCACTGAGTGTCCTATTACCAGTATTAACATTTTGTGTCTTACCCTACATTACTGGCAGCCTGAACTGAACTGTTCCCACCATTCCCAGAGAGACATACACAGATATAAGGGTAGGAAAACTGTTTTTCATAGCTTTAGCCTCAGCACATATAGTGTCTAGCATATAAAAGGCATTCAATAATTTGTGAATATTTGATTGAATTATAAAATAATTGACAGATGAAAACTACATAAGTTAATAATAAATCACTAAAACTATTTATGTTAAAATGCTACTAGTTCAATTTACCAATCAGATTCTTTAAACTGGTGATGTGGTTCACAATGTCTGTTCTCTTGTGTACTACTGTGGGATCTCCTCTTCCGTTTGTGGCTTCCACTGTAGCTTTCATGGCTCCAGCGCTCTCTACCATCCCAATGAGGGCAGTGAGTTCTTTTGGAATGCCGCATCTGTTAACAGAAACAAAAAGTGAGTTGTGGAGGTTATATATGATTGCTTAGCAAATAAAATAATATACATGAATGTTATTTAAATATAAATACCCAGAACATGGGGTCATATGGGCACTAAAATCTTTTGTAGGCAGTTTCCCAAGACATGGGGTACTATTCCACTGGCATGTCAGATGATTTTAAGTGTGATGAAGGACTTTACACTTAGGACAGATCTGGGACTAAATAAGGAATCACACTGTGAGACCTTAATGGATTTTCTTGCAATTCTTCTGGATATTCTCAGCTTGGTGCTTGCCTTCAACTAACACTTCCTAATAATATTTAAAAAATATAAAAAGAACCAAGGTTCAGTCTTCGAGCCTTCAACAGTATCTAGCCAGAAACGAATAACATTTTTTGGTTTTATTTGTACCATTACCTTATTAAAGTAAATCAGTACCAATCTGCTAATTAAGTTACTGATATGATTCCTTTTAAATATGAACTAATAAAAAGGGAAATACAAGTGTCATGCAGCTTTGGAAAAATTCTGCAATACAAATAGCTTCAGTCAGAGAAACACTTAGGGATACTAAATAAAGATGTGTTAAAAAGTATAGCTGGTTTGGCTCAGTGGTTTAGAGTCAGCTTGTGGACTCTCTATGAAGGGCACATGTACCTTGGTTGCAGGCTCACTCTTTTGGGCCCTTCCTTTACCCCCATAACTCATTTCCTAAACCCATTTCTTCTAGGAAGTACTTCTTCTACCTCTGTAATTTACCAAATAAATGCTCTCTTACAAAAATAGAGAGAGAGAGAGAGAGAGAGAGAGAGAAAGTATAGAGTCATCAATGAAGCTTCTTTTTTTTTTTTAATTTTATTGACTTTTTACAGAGAGGAAGGGAGAGGGATGGAGAGTTAGAAACATGGATCAGCTGCCTCCTGCACACCTCCTACTGGGGATGTGCCCAGCAACCAAGGTACATGCCCTTGACCGGAATCGAACCTGGGACCCTTCAGTCTGCAGGCCAATGCTCCATCCACTGAGCCAAACCGGTTTGAAGCTTCTTTTTCTCAAACATACAAGAGTTCCTCTCTCTAAATCTTTTGACCCTTCAAGTATCAAAATTGTATTTTAACCACATTAGAAACTCTTTAAAACAGAGGTGGTTAAGCACTCTTAAATGACAAGCAAAATTACAACATGCGATTGACATAGTCATTATTATGACCGCCCATTATTATGCAATCGTTGCAAAACTTATGTGTCCGCTTTAATTTTTCCCCATCCACTATCAGTCTGCCACAACCAGCTCACCTCGAACGAGGCACACTTCTCAAATAACCAAAGTTATCAATATGCAAATATTAAAATTCAAATAAGCATCTTAGGAAAACCAAATATTTTTATTTCTCTAAACAAGCTCACTACTTTAAATTTAGTTCTCCTGTTAGGAAGTGTCCCTCTCTTCCCCACCCCCGCTAACGTTCAGAAATATTTTCTCAGGTTAAGAGAAGAATCCTGGACTCACTCTCTATGGATAAGGCTCCTCCTGAGTATACACAAGAAGAGAAAGATTACCTAGAATTATTAAACGACCTCTAATTAATAAAGAATCCTAAGTGCTAGGATCACAAGATATTGTTCAAGTAAAACGCCAAGTGTCAGGAATGCAGATCTGCTGCAACAATGGTATGCTCCACCGAAAAACGGTGCCGCACGAAGGACAAACCTCTGCCCATTTCTACCCTCACAAGCACCAGCTAAGCTAAACAAACACACACCGGGACGTGCACTCGCAGTTCCTCGGTCGCCCGGCCCCCACGGCCAGCCTTTGGCACCGTAACAGACAGGAACTAATGTTTCACCCTGGAAAACCCAGGTCCCGAAGGGCTTGAGCTCCGACAACACAAACCCTAAAGGCGGCTTCCCCAGGGTCTCCCGACCTGCCTTCCGCCTCCTCCGCGGAGCCGAGCCTCCGGGGCCGCGAGGCGAGCAGCCAGGGAGGAGTCAGTGGCAGAACCGCGGTCTATCCGCCCAGGACATTAAATCTACCATAACACCTACGCACCCTTCGATTTTAATTTTTAAAAAAATATATTTTTATTGATTTTAGAGAGGAAGGAAAAGGGAGAGATAAAAACATCCACGAGGAGAGAGAATCACGGATTGGCTGCCTCCTGCAAGTCCCCCACTGGCGATCTAGCCCACAACCTGGGCATGTGCCCTTGACCGGAATCGAACCTGGGACCCTTCAGTTCACAGGCCGACATTTACCCACTGAGCTAAACCGGCCAGGGCGCACCCTTCGATTTTAAAGCCGACCGGCCGAGTTGTGTCCGAAGGAACCCCAGGCGCCGAGGCCCCAACCCGGTCGTTTCTCCGACACCTGACTTCGACCCCTAAAAAGAATGGGATGCCACTCAGCCCAGCACACCCCACCCGAAACTTTACCTCTGCTAAAGCAAAAGGCCCTTTGCCGAGCAATGAAGCCAACCCACCGTCTTAACTCTCCAGCCTCTGCGACAAAAACCTTGCAAAATGGCGGCAGCTCCGTCTTCCTAAAATCCCCAGGCGGCCTCCAGCTCCACCTCCGCCACGCAATCGCGCCTGCGTGACAAAGCCTCGCGCGCTCCCGCCCCGCCCTGAAAGGGGCGGGGATATGTGTGACGTCATGGGCGGGCCGAGCCCTTCACACTGCGGCTGCGCGGGCCAGGTCCTTCCCGCCCGAGCCCAGGTGAGACCCTCGCGACGCCTCAATATGTTTTTGTTCTGGGAGATGCCGGCTGCACCTTGGGAAGAAAAGTCTGTTTCCTGCCCTAAGCCTGTGGCTTGCGTTTCCTCCTTTTGCGGGGAGGTTATCCTGAGTGCGGCACCTCTCGGCTGAGCCAGCCATGGCCTCGTTTCCTGCCCTCCCTCTCCAGTGGGCCAGCGCCAGCGCACTTTGGCCGCTGGCCCTCAACCTAGCCCAGGACCTCAACCCCAGACGGAGTCCACAAACGTGCCCTGTGGTGATGCTGGGGCCATTTCAGTGAACGTGATACTTGTCCAGCCCTTTTGGAGCTTCCAGTCTTAAAATGGATTGGGAGAAATAAAGAGGGTGTCTCAGAAAACGAGCTCAGGGGTGCTCATCTTTTTAAAGGCCTGCGTTCTTTATCAGAATAACACAACAAAAAAATGACGTTTCCGGACAGATGTGGAAGCTGGATGTTTGCCTAACAAAGTTCTTCCCATTGTCCCTGTGGGTCGATTTTATTTAACCAAGGCAGAGTGATGTCTGAGAGCTAGTGAGCATCCATTAAAGGGATTTACTTGGAATGTATTTTGCAATTTTAAAAATCCACAGACATTTCCTATTGTGAGTGTGTAGTGTCAAATGTAAGAAACATACAAACCTGTAGAGAATTTTTGTGAGTTTATTTGAGACAAACTGACCACAATTGTCAGGAAGCAAAATCTCAACAGATTGAGAGAGTGCTCTGAGAAATGGCAGTTTTGCACCTTATTTTATGCATTATAATCAAAAGAGGGGGTGTAAGTGGGTTACCTGAAATCCATTGGTGGTAGATTAGGGAGTAGGGAAAAAAGAAAAGCAGGTGGGGGGAGGGGAGCATTACTGGGATTGGATAAAAAGTGAAATGGTAGACCCATACTTCTTTTACACAGGTGGGTGCAGGATAGTGAACAGTCAACAATTAACCCAATTAACAATGAGGGGATTTGTGGTCTCCTCCCTGGTCTGATGGTTGTGCCCAAAGGCGTCCGAAAAAAGTGATGTTATTTATAACATACCTTTGACATTCCAAAGGTATGTTATTAAAAAAATAACTAGAATTCAATTGAACTTTTACTTTATAGAAAATGCAAGCCAATAAGCATAACCAATGGACATAAGACACTGGGGGGTAGGGGCGGCCAGGGGATTGTTAAGGGTGGGGGAAAAAAAAAGACACATATGTAATACCCTTTGTAATACTTTTAGCAATAAAAAAACTAGAAGCTCAAATTAAACAGCAATAAGCTTCCAAAAATTTATGGACTAGAGTTCAAGCTATACTCAGAGGAAAATGTACTTTACTTTCATTATTAAAAATTCCAAAATAAAAAAAGAAAAGAAAATGCAAGCCAGCAGAACAAGTTCATTGACTATACAATTGTAATGAAATATTCCAGAATGTTGAAAATGATTTAGGAAAATAAGTATTTTATTAAAAATGAAAAACAAAAATAAAACACAAAGGGGAAACTGTTGATGATTTAATGAAACCTAAAGAGAGAGATGAAATAAAGAGTTCTGGTTGTATTGAGAGACATGCTAAAATGATTATTCATTTGGGGTCTTGGAATTGAGTGCTTTGAATAAGTCAAATGGGGTATATATTAATAATTGATGAGGTTAGGTATGAAATATATGAGGGATTACTATTCTCTTTTCCTTTGTATATGTTTGGAAATTTTTAACCATGGAAACCAACAAAACCATGATTGTGGGCTCTGAAGTCTCTTCTTATCAAATAACTTCTCTTCTTTTTAGAGGTAATGATCTTGAGCAAATTACCTGGACACTCTTTGTCATAGTTTGGTTCACCTTTGAGAGGAATATTGTATTCCTGCCTCTGGTGTTGTTGTCTGAAAAAAAATGTACTATGCAAATAAAACTTTTTCAATATTATTGAGCACTTGATAAGTCTCAGTATTTATAATTACTATGCTATTATTTTAATAATTTATTTCACCAGGCTAATTTATAAATTGAAATTGATACTTTGGTTATCTCTAATTATTTTACTTCACATCTGGCTTTTGACATTTTTCCCTGAAATGAGAGTTCAAGCTCTAACAACTTTCTGAATAGCTGAATGGATGGTAAATTTTCTGAAAGGTTACTAGAGAGTAGATTTTGGGAGTTCTCACTGAACACACAAAAAATTGCAACGATGTGAGGTGATGGATATGTAACCCTGGCTATACCTGCGTTTTTCATTTGTGAAGTGTAACAAAATGGGGATAAGGGTTTTGAGAGGATTAAGTGCTTAGAACAGCACCTGGCCCATACTTAACACTGTTTGTAATTGCATGTCTACTTGTCTTTTGAAAAATATACATTTTATTGATTTTAGAGAGGAAGGGAGAGGGGGAGAGAGAGAGAAACATCAATGATGAGAGACAATCATTGACCATCTGCATCCTGAACGTCCCCCACTGGGGATTGAGCCTGCAACCCGGGCATGTGCCTTGACCATGGAATCCAATCGTCGCTTCCGGAGCCACAGCGGCTGGACCGTCTACTTGTCTTATGTGCATATTTCATATCTGCTCCAGGCAACCAGGAAGCTCCTGCAGAGTTAAGACGGTTGCCCACTTTTCCCATTACAATGGGTGCCTCACGGCCCAGGCCCCGCCCCCAGCCCGGTGGGCGGGGCTCGGTGCCTCCAGTTCCTGGGCGGG
>NW_006290031.1:6281406-6303116 GCF_000327345.1 Myotis davidii | reverse complement strand
GTGAGGGGACGGGACCGGGTTCGGTTGGTCAGCACTTTGTCCAGCGTCTCGGGACCTCAGCCGGGTCGGAGGTGGGGAGGTTTGGCTTCATCTCAGCTGCCTGCTGTGGTGTCGACACATTCGCCGTCTTTTGCTCTCCCTACCTGCAGCACCAGGACCTGAGACCGGTGTCGTAGGTCAGTGGGAAGGCCTGGAAGGGCCAGGACCGTCGGCTGGCGGGATTTGGGATGCCGGAGTGGCCCCGGCGGCTGGGGAGGAGGAGGCAGGTGGGCGGCGCCCGTGTCTCCACGGGAAGGACCATGCACCTGCCGGCCGCGGCGTCAGCCCCGCCAGCACCTGGCTGCGGGCGGCTGCAGCCTGCTGAGCAGGGGCGGTGGAGCCCTCGGACCCCCCTCGGCACCTCAGGCGGCGTGTGTTTTGTATTCTGAATTGGTGCTTGCTGAGCCTGCACCATGGCAGAGAACGCGTTTCAGCGGAAACGTTATCTTGGGCAAAGGGAGGTGAAAGGAAGTTGATTTTCTTTTTCAGAGTGTTAGCTGTCTCCTATCCCCCACCCTCCCACTGCGCTGGCCTTCGTGTTTTGCCTGTAGAAAGTTAGGGACGCTGGTTAAAGGTAAAGAGTTCTTGTAAATTTCCTCTGTAAGGAAACCACGTTACTGGAAGTGTCTAAGTGTGTAAGTTTCAACTGGTTTCATGTTGCTGCTTTCACTTCATTCACGGCAATGAGGCTGATGTATTCTAAGTTAACTAGACTCATCAAGTATAAAAACAGAGGAATAGCCCTAACCGGTTTGGCTCAGTGGATAGGGCGTCGGCCTGCGGATTGAGGGGTCCCGGGTTCGATTCCGGTCAAGGGCATGTACCTTGGTTGCGGCCACATCCCCAGGAGGAGGTGTGCAGGAGGCAGCTGATCGATGTTTCTAACTCTCTATCCCTCTCCCTTCCTCTCTGTAAAAAAGTTAATAATAAAATATTTAAAAAAACAGAGGAATATACCAGAATATTTCTTTTAAAAATATGTTTTTATTGATTTCAGAAAGGGAGAGAGAGGGAAAGAGAAACATCAATGATGAACCAGACTCATTGATCAGCTGCCTCCCTGCATGCCTCCCACTGGGGATGGAGCCCACGACTGGAATCGAACTGTGATCTCCTGGTTCATAGGTCAACAACCACGGAGCCACGCCAGAATATTTATCTTATACAACTATTGAGTGGTACATGATGTGCATATATTACCTCTGGTAGTCATCATAACAATCCTATCATGTAAGGCCTTTTATTCTCATTTTACAGATGAGAGAACTAAAGCCATAGCCTAGAAACAACTCGTCCAGGTGCTCTCCCTCCTGGGAGCATGCCTGTGCCTTTCCCTTTCCCTTCCTTCCCTTCCCTCCCCTGCTTCCCCTCAGGCACCTTAGCATTAGCTTTCTCATGCCCCAAACTCCAAGGGCCCTTCTTTTAAGTCTATAACATGCTTCCTAAGCCCATTTCTTCTAGGAAGTACTTTTTTTCCACTTCTGTAATTTACTCAATAAATGTTATCTTAAAGTTAAAAAAAAAGAAAAGGAAAAGAAACAATTCGTCCAAAGTCAGAGCTGTGATTTAAACCGTGTGTTTCGGCTCCTGGTTACAGCCCCTTAATCAGTGTTATTTGCAGGTTGGTTTTCATTTGTTAAGAAATGTGCTAGGTGCTGGGAATAGGAAAAAAAACTGAGGAGCTGCTCTTGTCAGCAGAGACTAGCAATTTGAGAGAACTTTTTCAAGGCCACACTTAGAGAATGTTTTAAAGGTAGGATTTGACCTCTAGAACCATCTAATGACCAAAATCATGCTTTTTCCATAAGTACAGTAAGTAGTTTTCAAATATTTGGTAGGCCATAGTTTGGAAATTGTGGTCTTATTCTAGATTTTCAAGAATATTCTAGGAGTATTTTTTATTTGGAAACTTTAAAGAATGAAATATAGTATTGAACTAACATTAAATACTTTTATGTAATCAAATAATTTAACCTGAAATGGTAAAATTTCTCTTAAAGCCAGAATATCTTGTATAATTTGTTGAAATGTTTTTTGTTCTTTTTTAGGTTTGTTAAGATGAAACACTGCAGATGGGCCTTCTGAAGATAAGGAGAAGGAAAAACAACATTGAAGACTCTGGGAATAAAAACAGGTAAATATTCGGCTAAGTTAGGAAACAATATAATTCCCAATTAAAGTTCAGGTAGAGGAAATTTTCTGACTTTCTGTTTCAGTTGTGTTTTGATCTGCTTAAATGGTCAAGGAATGAGGGTTGGGTGGGGGTGGTGTATAACTTGACCTGCCAATCATTATACTTGACTTTGGAACTACTGATACCTGACAGTTGAGTCACGTGCTGAGCTTGTGTATTGGAAGAATAAGGCCACAGAAAGTTTTGGCTTGATTTTCTATCAAGTGTCACTGTTCTTTTCTCTCTTTTGCAAGTACATTAATCTGCCTGTGTATAAAGGGTTTAAAAAAGAAATGAAGAAAATTGTTTGACTTTTTGTTTGTTCTTCATAGAATAGTATGTGTAGTTAAAACTCAAGTATTTTTTTTTTTTACTATGAGTTCTATGGAGAATAGTAGAAGGCATGGTTAAACATGATTAAGGAACATTTAATTCATTGATAAATATTTAATAAGTACCATATGTCAGGCATTATTTCAGGCTTCTAGTAATAGAGTGGTCTAAATGGCCCTGAAGAGTGCTAGAGTAGTGAGCTTTTTTCTAGAAGGTAATATTTTTGTGACCCATACATTTCCTTAATTTTATATGCAAGGATGATTTTGGTTTACTTAAAAGCCTGGGAAAGCAGCACTATGCAACCCTATGGTAGATGTTTGTGTTTATAATAAATCTTTCATATTATTGTAAATAATAAAAGAAAGTATTCTATTAGTATTACTTTAAGGTACAGTGGGAAACTCAGATTCTTACAGACTTCATTTTAGCATGCTGTTTTTCATGTTAAAGATAGTGATAGAATTTCAAAATTTCATTGGAGATGAACAAATTAACTCTTCAATTTGAGGAAATTTGGGGGAATTTACATGTGACAAATAGAAGTGTCATGTTAAATAGACATTCTGGATGATGAATTGGAGAGAGGTGAGCTTGAAACCATGGGGATCAAGTAGAGGCTATTGTAATAAGACCAGATGGCAAATGAGAGTCAGAAGTAAAACAGGGCAAATGGGAATTAAGGGATGGAGATGACTATACAGATGCAAAGAAGATAGAATAGGTAAGAATTATTGGGTTGAAGGAAAGTAGAGTCAGGGTACTTCCTGGTTGCTGTCATGTTCAAGCACATAATATTTAATAAATACTTGCAGGGTAAATGAAATGGATTACCTAATATCTGGCTTGAGAAACTGAGTGGATTCTGGGGCTATTTCTGAGGGAGAATAAGAAGAGCAATAAATTGGGAACATGGTTGGAGGAGGTAAGTTTAGTTGGGAGCTATTGTATTTGAGGCCTCTGTGATTTCCACCAAGAAATGTCATTAGGTAGCCCTAGCCAGTTTGGCTCAGTGGATAGAGCATTGGCCTGTGGACCAAAGGGCCCCGGGCACGATTCCCATCAGGGGCACATACATTGGTTGTAGGCTCCTCCCCGGCCCGGGCCCTGGTTGGGGTTCATGCAGGAGACAACCAATCGATGTGTTTCTCTCATATCAGTGTTTCTCTCTGTCTTTCCCTCTCTTACACTCTCCCTAAAAATCAATGAGAAAATATCTTCGGTGAGGAATAACAAAAAAAGAAAAAAAATGTCATTATGTAGTTGTGTATATGAATCTGAGTTAGGAAGACCCATTTTGAGGTATAAATTGTGGAGTCTCCATTTATAGGTGATAATTAAAAGCAGTACGAATGGATGAGATCACTCAGGGAGAACATGTGAAGTGATAGAAGAGAAGTAAGGATGGGGTACACTAATTCTTAAGGTTAAGGTAGAAGAAAAACACACCTCAAAGGAGATGGGATGGGCAGGGAAGTAGGAGAAAATCAGGAGAATCACAGAAGTCAGTGAAAGAACTGACTTTGGAGAAAAGGAATGAATATTAGACATCTTTGAGACAACAAATAAAATGAGGACTACAGAAGTATCCATTGGACATATCAGTCAAGAAGTTGTTGACTTGAGCAAGAGCAATTATATAGGTGGAGCCAGTTCACACTTGGTAAATGATGAGGAAATTGAAATACCTAATGTCATTTAATCTTTCAGAAACTTTGGTTTTAAGTAAAATAGAGAGAGAGTAGCTAAAGAGATGTATTTGAGAGAGGGCTGTTGTTTTTTAAAGGTATGAGTGATATGAATACATTTATAGTACACTGTATTTGCTGGGACAAAAAGCCATCAGAAAGAAAATATGAAGATAACAGAATGAGGAAGAATAATTGATATAGCTGATCACGGACTAAGCTGGAAGGGATGCAGGTCAAAGGTACTTTCTATAGACTTCTACTGAGACAGGAAGTAGGGAGGTAGTGATGATTATGGATAAAGATAAATTGGTAGGAGGCAGAGTGGAGGTTGCTTCACAAAGTCCATGCAGGAGACACCCACTTATGGTAGGAAGAGGGAAATTATTCGCTCATGGGATTGGTAGCCTTTTGATGTGGGCTTGCTGACTTCTGATCTCTTGGTAAGAAGGAAGAGGGAAGAAGAGTGGAGGTAGTTTAGCTTAAGATGACAAGTATGAACCAGATGAGTAGAGCTACTTTGCTGACCTTCCTTATACTTTATATTAGTTATCTATTGCTGAGTAACAAATTATCCCAAACCTCAATGGCTTAAAACATTTATTATCTCAGAGTTTCTATGGCCTCAGAACTTGGGAGTTACTAAGCTTATTACTTCTGACTTAGGGTCTCAAGAAGTTGTAGCCAAGATTTTGGCTGAGACTTAGTCATCTAGGGATTCAATTGGGGCTGGAGGAATTGCCTCCATGATGGTTCACTCACGTTGCTGTTGGCTGGAGGCCTCAAATCCACACCACATGGACCTCTCTAGGGCTTCTAATGTGTCCTGACAAGGCAGCTGGTTCCCCCAGAACAGATGACCCAAGACAGAGAACAAGGAGGAGGCCATGATGCCATCTGTGATCTAGTTATACATCATTGCTTCTGCCATATTCTTTTAGAATTGTATCATTCAGTCCAGACTACATTTGAGAGGGTAATTACTTAAGCTCCACCTCTTGAAGGGAGGAAGATCAAATAATTTTTGGACATATTTTAAAACTACCACATACCTTCTATCAGTTGTCAATTTCCTTAGGGGACAAAGCCCTTTAAAAATATGTAGTTACAGCCTCTTTTGACCAGGTGAGAGGGAGGTGCAGAAAAGTGGGGAGTGGTTCAGTTGGATTTGGCTTACTTCACAATGTGGCCTTTGCTGTTAATCAGTCTCTGTAACACATCAGTCTTTATGTGTTATTGCTTGTGATTAGCTAAAAAAAAACAGCAAAAAAACTGCTGATCTTTGATTTAATGGGCCACCCTTTTGGGAGAAAAATGTCATAGTGGGCAAAATATGAATTTATTATACCAAAAAATGAATTTTGGTAACATTCATATTAGCTCCTAAACTAGAATCTAGAGTTGGGAGGAAGGAACTAATTTTTCATAGAAAAGAAATGGAAAACCAAGAGATTGTTACTGATTTCAGTGAACATAAGTGATGAGAAGCAATATAACAGACTCTAAAGCCAGATGATCTGTCTAGGCTAGGTTATGATCTTAAATGGATCCTGACCTGTGTTTGTGCTTAGCTTCTGCCACAGTTTTCTCATCTGTGATGGTTAGATGAGTAAACACATGTAAAGTGTTTGGAACAGTGCCTGGCACATAGCAAGCAGTAAATAAATGTTAGCTAGTGCCATGGGAGCTCTATTTTCATGGTGAGCTAATTCCATGGCATTAACATTTCAAAGAGTAAGATAATATCCACCTAAATGTTTAGAGTCTAGACCAGTGGTTTTCAACCTTCTGGCCCTTTAAATACAGTTCCTCATGTTGTGACCCAACCATAAAATTATTTTTGTTGCTATTTCATAACTGTAATGTTGCTACTGTTATGAATTGTAATGTAAATATCTGATATGCAGGATGGTCTTAGGCGACCCCTGTGAAAGGGTCATTCGACCACAGAAGAGGTCACGACCCACAGGTTGAGAACCGCTGGTCTAGACTTTAAACTACTGACTTTATTGTACTTTGTGAAGTATGTTTCTATCTAGCTCCATATCCATTAGAGTACTGTATCACATGTCACCAGTAGTATTGTGTAAGTCATATTCCCATAAAATTTCCTAAAGCAGCCTTTTAAAAATTTTTTATATAAAAGTTCAATTTCAAGTGGAGCAATATTCTCAGCTTGCAGGAATTGGCTATTAAATGAATCTGTTGGATTCTTTGCATAACAACATGCTAATAAAAAATACTTTCTTTAAACTTGATATGATGAGAGTGTTGGGGAACACATGTGACCAGTTTCCTCCTCCCTCTCTCCCCACAGCCAAAGACCTTACCTATTGTTGGGTGGGTAGATTGAAGATATATTAGGTAAGGTTTTCTGACTGAATGGACTTAAGGTAGAAGATAAGAGAGGAGATTAAGGGCCAGATACAAAAATGAAAATACTTTTATTACAAGAAACCTTTAGAATTTTACTTTGCTAATGCTTTTTAAAATTATATTTATTTGAGAGAGAGAAACATCTATTTGTTTCCCACTTATTGATACATTAATTGATTGATCCTTTTTTTAGTCCATCTTTTAATTATTTTGAAAAATCCTGACATTACAGAACTAAACTGAAATGTAATAATATTCCACTCTTACATTTCATGACAAACAAAAAAAATCATGAGCCAAAAAACAACAACAAACAATACAAAACAGGGAGAAGCTTATAAAACTAAATATGGATCTCAGCATTAACAGCTGAACAGAGAAAGGAATTAAAATGCTTTAATTAAAAAAATCACTAGTGGTTGATAAAGTGTGTAGAACAGGGGTCCTCAAACTACGGCAGGCGGGCCACATGCAAATACAAATATTGTATTTGTTCCCGTTTTGTTTTTTTACTTCAAAATAAGATATGTGCAGTGTGCATAGGACTTTGTTCATAGGTTTTTTTTTTTAAACTATACTCCAGCCCTCCAACGGTCTGAGGGACAGTGAACTGGCCCCCTGTTTAAAAAGTTTGAGGACCCCTGGTGTAGAAACTGAAAATTTACAAACTGTTTAAAACCTGGAATCGCTGGCTGTTCAGAAACTACACAGATGGATCATGAGTGGTGATGAACAGCAGAAAAGGGATTATGGATGAATCTGCATTGTTCTAGCTGCTCCCCATGCCACCTGTCTCCAAAGAAAGCCTGACATTGATTAGATATTGAGCCAGGCTGATGCTGGCAGCAGATCCAGTGATGGTAACCTGCCCATCAGTAGATCCTTCCAGTGGGTTCGCAATTTTGATCTGCGCCCCAGACATTTGATGGATCTCATTGATTTTGGTGCCTTGACGCCTGATTATGCAGCCAATCAAATCATTTGGAATGGTGAGTTCATGAGAAGTAGTCTGAGAAGATGCATCCAACCTGCCCAAATAGCCTTTCACCTCTAGAGAGCTGGATTCAATGCCATTGAATCCGGTGTTGCCATGCGTCATGGGAAAATGAGACTGTTGCTGTGGAATGGTACACTTTCCTTGAATGGTATAGGCTTGACCACCTGCAAAGAGACCAGAGAACTGGCTTGGGCCAGTATGAGATGGTCATACCCTTAGGGGGGACTCCAACATGATCACGCAGATCTGTTTCACACACTCAATGATGGATTGTGGAATGCCAGCAATAGTGATGGCCTGCTCAGTTGAGTTGGGGAGCATATCCCCTGCCACCTGGACCTGAGCCCCTGTGCGCTCTCTTATTTCCTTGATCTTGCAGCTACCTTTCCCAATGAGAAAGCCACATTGACTAGCAGGGACCACCAGCCACAGGGTGACTGGGGGTCTACTGGCAGCTGTGCTATTGGTCATAGAGCTGCTGATGTCCTCTTCCAGTTTGTCAGTGATCAGAGCAAAGGCTTTGAAGATGGCAGTAGTGAGTCCAGTCAAAGTGATAATTCTCTCAGGACAATTCCCTTCTGAGATGTTGATACATGACCCACTCTCCTTGCGCATCTTCTTAACGGATTCTCCTTTCTTTCCCATGATACTGCCAACTTCCTTTCCATGCGTAAGTAGGCGGATGGTGAGAGTGACATTTAATCAACCTTCAATCACACCAGTGCCCATATCGAGCAGTATTCTGGGGAGCTGGACTTTGAGTGGTCAAGTCTTTGGTCACTGGTCGGGGGGCAGGGGGAGGGAGGGTGAAAGCCAAGAACTGCAGGCGTGAGGTGACTGAGGGAAAAGGGGAGCAGGTGGGAAGGGGAAGGGCGGGAGGCCAGGGCGGAACAATAGGGCAGGGCGGGGAAGGTGAGGGTGGGTGGAGGAGAAAGGTGGGGTGGAGGAGAAAGGGGGAAAGAGACCCTGGGGTGGGAGAGGGGAGAGGGCGCAGGCTGCTGTTGCTCCGGATGCTGGGCTGCTGCCTCAGCTAGTCTGGGCCATTGGTTGATACTTATTTGTGCCCTGACCCAGAACTGAACCCGAAATCTTGGTGTGTCCTGACACCACTCTAACTACTGAGCTGCCCAGCCAGGGCAAGTTTGCTAATGCTTTTTAGTGTTATAGCTTTCTGGTATATTTCTAATAAAAATGGAAGTGGTACATTGAATTCTTGACTAAAAGAATTAAAATAGCCAAAACCGGTTTGGCTCAGTGGATAGAGCGTCGGCCTGCGGACTGAAAGGTCCCAGGTTCGATTCCGGTCGAGGGCATGTACCTTGGTTGCGGGCACATCCCCAGTAGATGTGCAGGAGGCAGCTGATTGATGTTTCTCTCTCATCGATGTTTCTAGCTCTCTATCTCTCTCCCTTCCTCTCTGTAAAAAATCAATAAAATATATTAAAAAAAAAAGAATTAAAATAAACTTCAGAGTGTGTTTTTCAGCCAGTACAAAAAGCAAAACAAAACCCCACAACTAATCAATGTATAGGATATAGAAGTGAGATGATTAAACCTTTTCATTTATGGCAATCTCTGTTGATTTCTATATCGCTGATCATGTTAAGGAATATCCTGGTGGTAGTAATTCATCTGGTGGACTATTAAAGGTGGGTACCATTTAAATATCATGTTTTCACCCTGGCTGGGTGGCTCAGTTAGTTGGAACTTTGTCCTGTACACCAAAAGGCTGCTGGTTCGATTCCCTAGTCAGGGCGCCTTCGTGAGGCAACTGATCAATGTTTTTTTCACATCAATATTTCTCTTTCTAAAAACCAATAAAAACAAAACAAAGCATATCCTCAGGTGAAGATAGATAGATAAATCAATCAGTCATCAATCAATATTGTGGTTCCTGGAGATTTGGAGAAGTTGAAGTCAGTGGTTTTTTTTAAAAAAATATATTTTTTCAGAGAGGAAGGGAGAGGGAGAGAGAAACATCCATGATGAGAGAAAATCATTGATTGGCTGCCTCCTGCATGCCCCCTACTGGGGATCGAGCCCACAACCCTGGCATGTGCCCTTGACCAGAATTGAACCCAGGACCCTTCAGTCTGCAGGCCGATGCTCTATCCACTGAGCCAAACCAGCAAGGGCGAAGTCAGTTCTTTTTATCCTGTTTGTAGATATGTTTTCTACAGCTTTTTAAGAGTTTTATTTTCTTTCTTTAAGAACATTTTTTAAATATATTTCATTGATTTTTCACAGAGAGGAAGGGAGAGAGATAGAGAGTTAGAAACATCAATGAGAGAGAAACATCGATCAGCTGCCTCCTGCACACCTCCTACTGGGGATGTGCCTGCACTTTTTTTTCGGGGGATGTGCCCGCAACCCAGGTACATGCCCCTGACCGGAATCGAACCTGGGACCCTTCAGTCCGTAGGCCGACGCTCTATCCACTGAGCCAAACCGGTCTCGGCTCTTTAAAAACATTTTAAAAAAATTGATATCAGAGAAGAAGGGAGAGGGATAGAGAGATAGATACATCATTGAATGGCTGCCTCCTGCATGGCCCACACTGGGGACTAAGCCCTCAATGCAGGTCTTCCTCTTGGGTTCTGACCCCCTGCACCAGGAGCCTCCCCATGCAGATGTTCTTGTTGCTGTGCTCAGGCTCTGGCACCTTGATCTGGACTTCTTCTGCCGTGTACCCCACCATGGATGCCCCTTTCCTTCCACTCAGGCTCCACAGTGCTGTGCCTGACCTCCTCTGCACATATGGCCTCCTCATGCTGCTAAGGCTTTGATACCCTGAGGCATTGCTGCTGTTCTGCCTCTTCATCACACAGGTGGATACTTATTTATCCTTGTTCACCTCTGACATCCCCTCTAGCCATGAGACTCCTGTCCCTTTCTTCCCCAGGTACAGATGCTGGCCTTACTTTGCCTACCTTGTGGCTTTTAGATGAACCCTTCAGGAAGGGGAGAGGAAGAGGAAGCAACCAGTTTGTTTTCAGGCCATCATTTGCTCTCTGAAGGCTATGCAGTAGGTTCTTACATCAGTCTCTAGTTCCTCTCCACTAAGGAATTGGTGGTGTCCACTTACACAATGGGGCTCAGCCCCAGTTCAGCCTGATTTTGTGTCCATTGTGTGTTGACATCCTTTATACTACAATGTCCATGTCTCACTTTAGGGCCTTTATTAAGTCTTACCCTTTATTTCTGTACTTATTCAAAGTATGTTCTCTTAACTATTGAGCCTTTATCTGTTAATTTCTCTTAAGTTTTTGCATTAGCTGAAACTGGAGAAATGTTGGTGAAAGCTGTGACGCTGCAGTTTTCTGCCTTTGCAACCTAACACCCTCCTTTTACATTCTCTTTGGCTGTGGGTTGTTACAGTGGTAGGTGATGGAGATTGGGGATGGAGACTCGATCCTTTTGGTGAATAGATCACCTCCCCTTGGATTTGAGTCAAAACAGACCCCCTTTTCATGTGGAAAGCTGAATGCTGGGACATATCCCTTCTGGAATATTTCCAGGAAGCAGTAGAAGATCTTTTCACCTCTAGTGTTATGCTGGTGATACATCTGTAAAATGATAAAAATATGTATGAAATAGATACATATGTTATTATGTAAACCATTATATGTGAATGTTTGGTTTTAGATTAAAGGTGTTTTCAAAATGTTTCCTCCTTTAAAAAATTTTTCTAGTCTAAAAAAACTAAAAAAGGGAGAAAGAGAAAGCTCATATTTAAAATTAGCTCCCACATTTTAAGTTGCTGGTTGATAGAATTTTCAAAGCTTTGAAAAATTTGAGAACATTTTTTTACAGTTTTTTTAACCGTATTTAAAAAAATATATATTTTTATTGACTTCAGAGAGGAAGGGAGAGGGAGAAGGCGAGAGAGAGAGAGAGAGAGAGAGAAGTATAATGATGAGAGAGAATCATTGATCGGCTGCTTCCTGCAGGCCCTACACTGGGGATTGAGCTCACAACCCTGGCATGTGCCCTGAGAGGGAATCGGACCATGACCTCCTGCTTCATAGGTCAAAGCTCAACCACTGAGCCATGCTGGCCAATCTCCAGTTTTATTTTGTGAGATATAATTTACATGTAACATTGTATTTTCTTAAGGGTAAAGAGGATCTTTGGATATACTTGATTATCTTTGCAGTGTTCATAATTATGGACTTTTACTAGAGGCCCGGTACACAAATTCATGCACGGGTGGGGTCCCTCAGCTTGGACGGTGATTGGGGTTGATTGGGGCCATCTTGCCCAGTCCCGATCAGGGTCGATCAGGGCTAGCTGGTCAGGGGGAGGAACCATGGGAGGTTGGCTGTGGGAGTGCACTGACCACCAGGGGGTAGCTCCTGCATTGAGCATCTGTCCCCTGGTGGTTAGTGTGCATCATAGTGACCGGTTGACTGGTTGTTTGGTCACTTAGGCTTTTATATATATAGATAGAACTGTGGATATGTTTTGTTATTTATTGTATTTTTGTATTTTTATCATTGAAGGAACAGAATGTAATTTAATAAACTTTCATATTCATTAAATTCACCTTTTCCCCCCTTACATGATTTTCCTTGCAGATTAATAATTCTCTGATTCTAAATTTAATCTTTGAACTCTTAGACCTTTAGATGCTGCTCTGGAAAAACTTCAATAATGGATCAAAGGAAGAATGACAGTATTGTTCCTAGTATCACCCAATTAGAAGATTTTCTTACAGAACACAATTCTAATGTTGTGTGGCTCCTCGTTGGTAAGTAAAATGTATTTTTTTGTATATTACTTTTTTAAAAATATGTTTTTATTGATTTCAGAGAGGAAGGGAGAGGGAGAGAGAGATAGAAACATCAATGATGAGAGAGAATCATATTTTAGCTGCCTCCTGCATGCCCCACACTGGGGATTGAGCCTGCAACCCCCATGTTCCCTGACCAGGAATCGAACCCAGGACCCTTCAGTCCGCAGTCCAACTCTCTATCCATTGAGCCAAACTGGCGAGGGCTACATTACTGTTTTTTTGTTTGTTTGTTTGTTTTTTATGGATGGAGTAGCAACTTCCAAATTTTACTAGCAAGCAGTGATTGCCCTTATGATATTGAAGGGGGTGGGGACATGTTACAATGAAAAGGCCATAGTTCCTACGTTCTTTAACGCTAGAAGCATACTTTCTCTTCACATACCTCTTGCCTTTCTGAATGGCCCACAACAACCTGACACAGTGATTTACAGTAAAAATTACTACAAAATGACTTTAAACTTAAAACATAATGAAATGTCATCAAAATAATTTTTTGAAATAATTGTTCTAGGAATAATTTTTATGGACACATCATAGCACTTGCTACATCAAAGCTATTACCATCAATCTAAGCTACCCTGTGAAATGTTGGATCTGTGACTGCCTTGTTTTATCATATTAAATATTTTTTTTAAAGTTAAGAACTTAATTTGATGTTGCCAAGAGGTTATACATGTTAAATTGGTTTACATTACTTTGTCTTAATTTAGAAAATAGTTATACTTTAAAAATAGATAAGTAAAAAATATTATTATCAGAAAATGCTTTATTGTGTTCTACCTTTTGTATATTCATGATCTAGTTTTTTTTGGAATATTATAAATTTTGTAAGTGATTATAAACTTCATGATAGATTGACAAATGGTCATACTTGGAATATCATTTATTGTAGTGTATTCAATAAAAGTAGACATTCTTAAATGGTTATTGTTTTATCAATTGTAGTAAAATAGTATAAGATGTCCTGTTTAATATAGATATGCCTTTAAGTGGGCTAAATTCCTACTTATTTTCATTATTTTAATGTTTTCATTGATTTTAGAGAGAGAGGAAGGAAGAGGGATAGAGAGATAGAAACACCAATGAGAGAGAAAAATCAGCTGGCTACCTCCTGCATGTCCCTACTGGGGATTGAGCAAACAACCCAGGAATTAAACCAGTGACCACACTGGCCAGGATCTATTACTTTTTTTTAAAATAAGTCTTTATTGTTGAAAGTATTACATATGTCCCCTCTTTCCCCCATTGACCCCTGCAGTCCCCACCCCCTGACTCCATCACTTTTTAGAAAGCAGAGTTTATTGATTTAAAAAATCAATGACTTTTCTCTGATTTAAGAAATCATTAATTTTCTTTCTTTTTAAGTGATTTTAGCCTTTAGTGAATAGCTTGGAAATGAGCTTGTAGCTTGATAAAGGTGGATGTTTTTCATAATGTTCAGAATTATGGGCTTTCTTTTCCAGAGCATCTTTACATATATTTAATAAAGAAAACAGTACAAAGCAGTGAAAAAGGAAACAAGAAAAACAGAAGGCTCTAATGCAGTGGTTCTCAACCTTGGCTACACATTAGAATCACCTGGGAATCTTTTTAAAATCCTGATTTCTGGGCCTCATCCTCCGGAAATTCTGTTTCTTTGTTACTAATGTTGTGGCCCCACCCTATAACAAAGAAACAGAATTTCCGGAGGATGAGGCCCAGAAATCAGGATTTTAAAAAGATTCCCAGGTGATTCTAATGTGCAGCCAAAGTTGAGAACCACTGCTCTAATGGATCTGATTGGAATCTGTGCATTTCTGGCTAATGACTAAAAGAAAGTGAGGAAAGGTGGATAAGGTAGCTCTAACCTCTGATTTTAAAACCCAAAGTATTGCCAGAACCAGTTTGGCTCAGTAGATAGAGCGTAGGCCTGCAGACTCAAGGGTCCCAGGTTCGATTCCGGCCAACGGCATGTACCTTGGTTGCAGGCACATCCCCAGTGGGGGGCGTGCAGAAGGCAGCTGATTGATGTTACTCTCTCATCGATGTTTCTGGCTCTCTATCCCTCTCCCTTCCTCTCTGTAAAAAATCAATAAAATATATATATAAAAAAATTAAACCGAAAGTATTAAATTGAAGAGGACTTACTACCATATTATCATTTCTGAGCGTGGTAAATGATCTTTTATCAACAAAGTTTTACTAAGATATTAAGGTGATTGAAAGTGATATCCTTTTGCACTTTTTTCTCCCAACAGCTACCATTTTGTCCTGTGGATGGATTATTTATCTCACATATTATAATTCTCGGAATGTTGGTCTTATTTTAACCTTGGTTGTCAACAGATTATACAAACATGGCTATATCCATATTGGTGAGTTGGAGTAAACCTGCATTATTTTCTTCTGTGTAATCTTAGGTATATGTTATACATTTATATTTTATAAACAGGTAGTAGCTTTAGAAATTTACCATTGTTTCATGAAGGATAAACTAACCTACTTTGAATTTCTCTCTTACAGCTCTCTATAACAGGTTATGCTCTTTACCTCATTCTTATTTGTTAAAGTGTTTCCATAGTTACTCTTTGACATTGTTTATAAAATATACTCATGAAAATAATTTGGAAAAATGTAGACAGATATAAAATATGGAAACAGAAATTTCTCTCAATTCCATCTAGAGCAGTGGTTCTCAACCTTCCTATTGCCGTGACCTTTTAATACAGTTCCTCATGTTGTGGTGACCCCCATTTTCATTGTTACAAATTGAACATAATTAAAGCATAGTGATTAATCACAAAGACAATATGTAATAATATATGTGTTTTCCAATGGTGTTAGGCGACTCCTGTGAAAGGGTCGTTCGACCCCCAAAGGGGTCGCGACCCGCAGGTTGAGAAAAGCTGATCTAGAGAAAGTTTCTAATGCCCAATGAATTATTTGCTCTTTTTTTTTCTTCAAGTAACCCGTACTTTAAAAACCTGTAAGATGGAGTCATATTTCATTTTGTGGCCTGCTTTATTAGTTTAGTTTCTAACTACTTATAAGTGGGAGGTTTGTAGCTAGATGGGAGGGTGTACTAGGAAGCTATATGCTCTGGAAAGTTCCAAACCCGTGAGAAAGGAGGAGGGGGCACTGAATAGAACCATTCTAACCTTCCCTGGAGTTGAGTACCTCTTAGTGGACATGAGCGTCTCTCAAACATAAATAATCTTCCATTAATTTGAGGCAGTGACTGGTTCCTAGAGTAATGGAGAAAAATGGTGAATTACTGTTGTGGGTTTATTTAATGGCTGTGCATAATTAAGAGAATTAGTCGTATGAAGCAGCTATTAAAACTAATGTTCTTATATGGTTTTTAGTAACTCAGTCCATAGTGATGATACGTGTGGCACTTTTTCAGGAAAAATGATAGAAATTAGTAAGGCTGTAAGGATATCAGGAAGGGAGTCAGGAGAGAACATTTAATTACTGAATGAATTGATTGCTAAGATTATTTTAAGTGTTAAGAGCTCTACTATCTATCAAAACAATTAAATTAATTGCTGTTTTTTTTGTTTTTTCCTTATAACAGGCTCCTTCTCTTTCTCTGTTCTTTCTGGAAAAATCATGGTTCGTGAAATCTATTACATTACAGAAGACATGTCTATTAGGTAAAAAGCAAAAACAAAACCTAAAACAAATAAAAGAACCTACTTTAAACTTGAAAAAATTTTCTAATTATGATACTTGTTTTAATATTACTTGGTTCTTCAAATAACACCATAAATCAGCCCTGGCTGGTTTGGCTCAGGGCTAGAGCATCAGCCTGTGGACTGAAGGGTCACAGGTTCGATTCCAGTCAAGGCATATGCCTGGGTTTTGGCTCGATTCCCAGTGGGGATGGTTCTCATCATTGATGTTTTTGTCTCTCTCTCCCTCTCCCTTCCTCTCTGAGATCAATTAAAAAAAATTATATATATATATATAAAACAACAACAAAAAAACCGTAAATCAGAAATAATTTTTTCAGTAAATCAATCTTAATGAATTAATGTTTTAAAATGTTTCTAATCATGGATTAATTTAGCTAAAGTTTAGACTGGCAAAATGTTTACCTAATAGCAGTATATAGAAATCAATAATCTCATTTCATTGCAAGATGAAAAATTGAGGCATTAAATTACCTGATAATTTCTGTTGTAGAATTCATGGTGGTCATTTGTTATATAAAATAAGGATCAGATATGTTGATAATGCTCACCCATTGGGTTCTTATTAGGTAGTAAGTGTTTAGAATTGTTTAGCATCTGTTAACAACTCTAATTTTACTTTAAGAAGAAAACACAAATCTTAATGTATTAAGAATTAATAATATGTTTGATATGTTCTCTCTTCTGTAAGCCTTGTAAGAAAAGCTTGCTCTGTTATTATTATTTAAAAAAAAATGTTTTTATTGATTTCAGAGAGGAAGAGAGAGAGAAACATAATGATAAGAGAGAAACATTGATTGGCTGCTTCTTGCATGCCCCCTACTGGGGATCAAGACTGCAGCCTGGGCATATGCCCTGACTGGGAATTGAGCTGTGACCTCCTAGTTCATAGGTTGGTGCTCAACCACTAAACCATACTGGTTGGGCAGCTTATTCTTTTTTTTTTTTTTAATATATTTTATTGATTTTTTACAGAGAGGAAGGGAGAGAGGGATAGAGAGTTAGAAACATTGATGAGAGAGAAACATTGATCAGCTGCCTCCCGCACATCTCCTACTGGGGATGTGCCCGCAACCCAGGTACATGCCCTTGACCGGAATCGAACCTGGGACCTTTCAGTCCGCAGGCCGACACTCTATCCACTGAGCCAAACCGGTTTCGGCGGGCAGCTTACTCTTATTTTTGTGATCTTAAAGTTTGTTACTTAGAATTTGGAAAATTTTGAATTATTTGAGAGATGCCAGGGTTTTGCACTACTTATACTTCTCTTGAAACAGTAGGGGCATCTTCTTTGTGAGTCTAAAATTATTCCAAATTAAAAGTAAAAAGTTAAAGTTAAAATTGGAGCATGAAGTAATATATCATTACAGAAATGAAAGATTATCTTTAAAAGTTTTCTCTAGTGTGCTAATGTCTCCTTTCGAGAGTTGGCCTTTTGTTTATGTAGTTTTTACCACATTAAAAATATTTATAAAATATAAAGGTTTTCTGTTAGCACTTCATTTTCCTATTGAATGTAGTCCAGTATTACATTTTACCTGAATAGAAGAATCTAATTTAAACCTGTGCATATCCTCTTTTACTTTATTAACAGAAAGAGTATGAAACATTTAGGTAGGCCAGTGTTCCATTGAGAATTTTTGTTTCCTTATTCATTATCAATTGCCTGCCTTTTATAATAATTAATTAAGAATCAAGTTAAGTAAATTCTTACTTGTTTTCACTTTTGTAATTTATCTTGCTTAGAATTCAAGATGGATTTATAATTTTTCGGTGGTGGAAAATGTATAACCCAAAGCAGAAGCAGCATGGTGAGTTTTCATTTTTTTTTTTATTTGTTTGAAATTGTTGATGACATAATCATTTTTTATCTGTGGTTATTATAATAGACCAGAGGCCCGGTGCACAAAATTCATGCAGGGGGTGGTTGTCCCTCAGCCTGCCCTGCACCCTCTCCAATCTGGGACCCCTCGGGGAATGTCCGACTGCCTCTTGCAATCTGGGACCGCTGGCTCCTAACCACTCACCTGCCTGCCTGATCGCCCCTAACCCCTCTCCCTGCCTGCCTGATTGCCCCTAACCAACTCTGTCTGCCTGCCTGATCACCCCTGACTGCTCCCCTGCTGGTCTGATCGCCCCTAACCACCTCTGCCTCACCCTGCACCCCGGATCCAGGATTTCCTCCTCTGGCCGGTCACAGGCACCTGGGACCCAGGATTCCCTCCCTCTGGCTGGCCGCAGGCACCCAGGACTCGGGCCGGCTTTGCCCAGGCTGGCTGCAGCTGCAGGGGACTGTGGACGGGTGGCTTAAACTGGGCTGAAGCCTCAGGTGCCTGGGACCGCGCCCGGGGCAGGTGGCTTGTCCCTCTCCTGGGCTGCAGCCTGGCTGGTTCCCGTTCCTCTCCTGCGAGCTCATTTGTGCCTGGCTGGTCCCCATTCCTCTCTCCTCAGTGTTGAGTATTTGAGCCATTATGGTGTGATGGCATGACAACCATGTGCATATTAGCTCTTTATTATATAGGATAAAAATGTTTTTAAAAGCTTTGGACTTGACAAAACTCTGATTTTATCACCAGTTTACTAAAAGTCCTTTTAGTAGTCTTCCTCTTGCCTGGTTAAATTGGTTTACTTTAGCTGGTTATTTATTCAGAGTCATCCTCAGTAGGACCCTTACCACATTTCTAGCCTTACTGCATGTTACATCTGTTGGCTTGACCCATACTGGTGATAAATGGTCTTCTCAGTACCTTCTCATCAGTCTACCAAGACACTTTTCTACATTTCAACTTTGGTGTCTTTATTCATACTTCTACCAGACATGTCTACTAATTATCATTTATCTGGTATGAAAAGGATGAACAGAAAATGGGAAACAGACTCTAGAATTTCTTCTGGTTCTGCTTTTATCATCAGAATTTTACCATCTCAGAATTTTCTTCCCAGTTATTTCATGGCTCTGTTAGTTTTCTGGTATGTGGCCCTAACCCTCCTACTAGACACTAACCGGACCAGAGGCTTCAAGGACGGTAGATCTTGTCTTTACTCTTTCAAATAGCTAGGCTTTGGAAAGTCTGGCCAGTGTGAAAGGCACAGGCATAGTAAGAGGAGTAAGGGCAGGACAGGGAGATTCGATGGGAGCCACTGTGCTGTGTTCCATAAAGACGTTCAAGTTGACAGTGACTTGGGCCAGAGCCATGACAGTGGTTGTGGATCTATGTTGAAAGAAAAGCTGATAAATCTAAGGCATGAAAGAAAGAGAGCAATTGAAAGGATTGACTTGCTGTTGATAGGATGGGGGATATTGTAGAATAGCTTTGGGGGGAAATCAGGTATTTGGTTGATGTATCAAGTATGAGATGTCTGTTAGACACCGCATTGGAGATGTCTGAGTAGGCTGCTGTACATTTGACCCTGGCATATATTATATTTAAACTACAGCTTAAGCTACTAAAATGAAAGTTAATAACAATTTTCTTTACCCATAAAAAAATTAAACTCTTCTAACTGGTCATATCTAATTTTAATTGCCTTAAATTGAATTTGTTCTGTAGGGACAAAAATGGACATTTAAAAAGTCTCAAAAAACACCTGTATGATTCACTGACCGTGGTACCTTTCTGTTGAGCCTCTTGGTTAACATGTGATGCTCTGTGTTTCCTCAGCAGAAACAAGTGCCCATCTATCACTTTATAGGTGGATTTGTAAATTTCTGTTGTTACTTATATTTAATGTAATTATGTCTTTTATTTGAAATGGTTTCAAGTGTACGGTTCTTAAAATCTTTATTTTAGTATTAAGTAGTTTTTAAAAACAAACTAGTATTTTATGAAAAATCCTACTTTCCATGAAGCACAAGTTTAAATACTGATGTGATGTTTAAGTACATTATACTTTGAACATTTTGCTACTTATATTTTAGTATAAATGTATGGCTATATTAGGGTAAAGTTTTACTTTTACTCTGTAAATGACACTTTTCTATTCTTAATGTAAAATCTTTAAATTATGGCATTAGATAACCAAAATCTAGAAATTTAGGTTGTTTTTCGAATGCTAAATTAAAATGCTGTAGTAACATTAGCTTTTTTCTTTCTTTTACCAGTGTTTTATATGTATTTTAAATATGATCCTCTTTATCATAGAATTCTGGTTTAAAGTAAATAATTTAAATTAAGTGTGGAAAATGAATTGACAAAAACTTTAACTAAAGTTTTTAAAAAGTTAACTAAAAACTTTTGTGTGTATGTGTGTAATTGATGTCTTTAGATCCAAAGGCGGAAACGAGATTATACATCACAGTTAATGACTTTGAGTTTCATGTCTATAATCGTTCGGATCTTTATGGACGTCTTCAAGAATTATTTGGTTTGGAGCCAACAATAATCCCCCCCAAGAAAGAGGATGATAAAACACGAGAAGATGGAAGAACAGGAACCCAGTCCAACATTGAAAGGTTCATTGTCACACTTGAATTTTATTAATCTGCAACATGTAAACATTCACTTTTTCATTTCTGGTATATAGGAAAGTGATTGACTTTTGTAAGTTATTAACCTTGTATCCTGCAAACTTGCTGTAATCACTTACTAGTTCGAATAGGTTTTTTTGATCAGCTCTTCCAAACTTTCTACATATACAGTTATGTTATCTTCAAACAAAGAAAGTCTTATTTTCCCCTTCCCATTCTGCATACTTTTTATTTCTTTTTTTACTGCAATAGCCATAATTTCCAAACTTGAAAAGGAATGGTGAAATAGGACATCCTTGCTTTGTCCCTAGTCTTAATGGGAGAGCTTCTAGATTCTCACCTTTAAGTATGATGTTAATTAGGTCTTTTGTAGATACTCTATATACAGATGAGGAAGTTTCCCTCTATTCCTAATTTACTGAGAAATTTTAATCATAATGGCTGTTGTATTTTGTTAAATGCTTTTTCTGCATCTGGTGATACTATCATTTGATTTTTTGTTTTTCACCTGTTAATGCTAATTGATTTTTAAATGTCGAACAGCCTTGCATACCTAATAGATTGTTTTTTAAGTCGATGATGAGGATATTTATTCTAAATTAAATAGGTAATGAATATTATGTCCCAGGCACAGAGCTGAGGTACTGGGAATATGACAAGTCTTCTATCTTGTCGGAAATTATAGCCAAGTACGAGTAAAATAGGCAATTTTCGTGCAAGAAGTATTACCTCAGGGACAAAGGTAGATTTCACATAGAAGGATCAGGAGGGCTTCGACCTGAAGGGTGAGTCAGTTAGGGAAAGGTGGTGATGAAGAGTCTTCCATAGAGAAGAAACATCATATGCAATAGTGATGTTACTTACTGAGGCTGCAATGGATTATTTGAGGTGGGGATAATTTAGATTAAAATGGTTTAGCAGGATCAGAGGCTTTCCCCCAAGTCAGTAATGCTATGATGTGATTGGAGGGAGGTAAGGCTGGAGGTGGGGAGACCAGATGGAAGAATGTTGTAACATTTCATCAGCTGGGTCGGTAGCAAGGGAAAGGGGGAGAAGTGGATGGAGCAAGACAGACTTAGGCAGATGAATCCATAGGACAGTGGTAGATTAGATGTGGAGAATGAGGAAGAGGGATGATCAATAGTGAATCCAAATTTCTAATATAAG
>NW_006290031.1:6281155-6281378 GCF_000327345.1 Myotis davidii | reverse complement strand
GAAAGAGGAGGTTGGGGGCTGGTGATGAGGTCTGTTTTGAATTTAGTGTTAAGCACTGAGGGTCACCTTCGTGGAGTTGGTCTCAGAAGTGCCATTTAGGAGGTAATGGGTTATTGAAGAGATATGCCTCAAGTTTTCATCCAAAATCTTTAGTGAATTGCTGTGAACTTTTCATTCTTTAAATTTTGTGTACTTTGTGTGTGGCCAATATTTTTCTCATTCT
>NW_006290031.1:6280036-6280956 GCF_000327345.1 Myotis davidii | reverse complement strand
GAAAGAAAAGGGTCAGCTCAGTTGTCAGAAATGCTCAAAACAGTAGGAAACATCAAAGTGACTTGTGTCATGTCATTTTCTCTCTCTAAAAATTTGTTTTATTGATTTTAGAGGAAGGGAGAGGGACAGAGATATAGAAACAATGATGAGAGAGAAACATCGATCAGCTGCCTCCTTCATGGCCCCACTGGAGATTGAGCCCACAACCCAGGCATGTGCCCTGACCAGGAACTGAACCATTAGCTCCTGGTTCATGGGTCAGCACTTGACCACTGAGAACACTGGCCGAGCATTGATATTATGATCCATTTGTTGTAATAATAGTTTTGGCTGTCTTCTAAAATGTCACATTGTAGTGTGGTGAGCAGATGGTAGATGTAATGACAGCATCTCGTAATTGACCCTTTTGACATTAAAGCTTGTCATTCTAAGAACATAGTTTTGTTATTACAGCTTGATCTAAAAATAGACACATGGCGGAGTGCATTCAATGAGACATTTTAGGGCTATTAATCTTCTTTTAGATGGTCTCTGTTTCATTTACTGGAGCCGTCATTAGATGTATCTGGAAAGGTACAGCTGGTATTAATAATGTATATTTCGAGTAGGTCAACTGTATCCTCAGGTATTTAAGTCTTTCCTATATACTTCAGTTTTTATTTTTTCTTCTTAGAGTTAAAGTAAAAACAGAATCTCAGGACCCCACATCTTCATGGAGATCGCTTATTCCAGTTATAAAGGTCAACGTGAGCACAGTAAGTAATTCTACTACAATTAATACTTGGTGGGTTAATAACAGAACCTTTTATTTTTTGCAAACATTATTTTCACTTAAGAAAAGAAAGTGCCAAAACCGGTTTGGCTCAGTGGATGGAGCGTCGGCCTGTGGACTGAAGGGTCCCAGGTTCGATTCCGGTCAA
>NW_006290031.1:6270369-6278472 GCF_000327345.1 Myotis davidii | reverse complement strand
ACAAGAGGCCCCAGGCTGTGGGGCCTTGGGCCTTCTCTTGGAAGTTCTAGGTCTGTCTGGCCCAGCTGTAATTTGTGAGGTAATTTTCAGGTTGCAAAGGGCCAGGGCATTCATTTGTAAAAGCCTCTTGGGCAGCCTGGGTGGGGCAGGGTCTCAAGGAATCAACAGGGCGGAGCAAGCAGCTATGGCTGATCCTCAGCCCTGCCTTAAGGTGCCCCGTGTCTCAGTGTCCGGGTAATCGGTAATCGCTGCAAGCACCTTTGAGAGAAAGCCGCCCTCAAGTTCCGAGTTCTGCCCGCTGCCAGACAGTCCAGTTTCTCCCTGTATGAGTCTGGGTCCCCAGAGACTCACCCAGAACTGGAGTTCAGAGCAGTCAGGGGCTTGTGACTCCCTCCCGATTCTAAAAGACAGCCGCGTCCTCAGTTGCCAGTCCTTGCTGCATGCGCCTCCGTACCTCTGCACTTTACTTCCACACCTCCTCTTGAGTCTCAGTGTGCTTTTCTCTTTCCTTCCAGTTGTAGAATTTCCACTCAGCCAACCTTCCTGTGGTTCTGGATGATGTCCATTTTGTCTTTTAGTTGTATTTTTGAATTTGTTGTGGGAGGCAGCAATTTCCGGTGTTTACCTATGCCGCCATCTTGGTTTTCCTGAAAGAATTCTTTTAACACCAATATCATTTTAGCATAAATTTGTTAGACCTGAAAGGCTATTTATTCACAAGTGCTTAAATTTTTAAAAAACCAGGTCTAACTTGATCAGTGGAGTGATTTAAATATAGATAGTGCTAAAGTGGAATCATCTAGTTGTTGCTTGAAAATGTTTGTTATTAGGTCAGTTAAGGAAAAAAGTATAGCTTTTATAGTATGGCATACTATCTTTTATCTTTTGTAGGGTCGCCTGGCCTTTGGAAATCATTACCAACCTCAAACTCTGTGTATCAACTTTGATGATGCTTTTTTAACTTATACTACAAAACCACCTTCCAGTCACCTTGACCAATTCATGCATATTGTGAAAGGAAAACTTGAAAATGTTCGAGTCATGCTTGTTCCTAGTCCAAGATATGTTGGTCTTCAGAATGATGAGTAAGAACATTTTACATATGTCTAATATAGATATCAATTTGATTTTTAGCACCCTTTTAATTTCTGTTACAAGCTGGGCATTAATTAAGTACATTTTTTAAATAAATTAACAGTATAGTCCTGCTTTATAAGGCAAGTGGATATACTATCCATTGGTAAACTCTAATTTTAAATATTTTTCTATAGAATTATGACTAATTTTTTTACCCTTTTCTTCCTTTTAACTGTATTTGAAAAACTCATTTTGGGAAATTAAGCCCTGATATTTGATGTTTACACATTACAGGTAGGTTTTTATTTACAGAAGGAATGGATAAATAGTAAATTCAACAAATTCATTTTAGTGGAGTACCATTCTGAGTTAATGAGAAAAGTTGAAAATGGAAACAAAATTACTCTTAGACATCTGTTGGAGTTAGGATGGTACAGTTAGGATGGAACTTGCTTGGTATGCAAGTCCTGGGTAGTTTTCCACCTAGCTTTCCAGATTTGTCTTCTATCTGTGAAGTAGCTGCTTGCATTCAGGAGACAGGGAGCATTAGTGACGCACCGTGGACTCGCCCTCGTGGTGGCAGGATGCTTCCCTATGAGGACTGGGACCTGAAGGAACTCCAGGGCATGCGTTCATGGTAGGATGAGGGTTCACGATGTCTATTTTTTGTATGAGGAGACTTTCTGGTTGAATTTGTGCAATTTAGTATTCATAGGATGAGATTCCTCTATGTCCCAGCGTATATCTTTGTAGGAAACATACAGTCTATGAAGTTGTGAGAAGCATGATTATTCCTTTTTAGTTCCAACTTCTTGCTGTTCAGTTTTCTGGGGACTGGCTGGAGTGGTAGAGAGGTTTCCCTTTGGAGACTGGCGAGGCTGTGAGTCTGCCTGGGCCCACTCTTCAGGATAAGGGGATTTGCTCAGCACATAATGCTGGACTTACAGCTGAAAGTTTAATACTGAATGAATAAATAAATCTGGATTTTGTGAAAATTATTAGAGAGTAAGATGAAAAAGTGTTCTGCTATTAATTTGTATAAAAAGATTTAAAATTGTGTTTTTTACTCTTCAAAATGTGCAGGTTAAGTGATGACATTAAACATTAAGTCTGGCAGATACTGGTCAGTGATGGGCATTGACCTATGAAACAGGAGGTTATGGTTTGATTTCCTGTTATGGCACATGCCTGGGTTTCGGGCTTGATCCCTGGGGAAGGGGTGTGCGGGAGGTAGCCGATCAACAGTTCTCTCTCATCATTGTTGTTTCTCTCTCTCCCTCTCCCTTCACTCTGAAATTAATAAAAATATATTAAAAAAATAAACATTGTCCTAACTGGTTTGGCTCAGTGGATAGAGCGTCGGCCTGCGGACTGAAGGGTCCCAGGTTCGATTCCGGTCAAGGGCATGTACCTTGGTTGCGGGCACATACCCAGTAGGGAGTGTGCAGGAGGCAGCTGATCGATGTTTCTCTCTCATCGATGTTTCTAACTCTCTGTCCCTCTCCCTTCCTCTCTGTAAAAAAATGATAAAATATATTAAAAAAATAAACATTAACCTTAAGATTTAATGTTTTAAGAAGAATATTGCTGAATTTGTGTTATTATTTAATGACTGCCAAGTTTATTTTGATGTGGAAGGAAGATACTGTGGTGTATGACAAAGTAAAAAGTTGTTGAAGCAATGAAAGATGAATAGTTTGTGGGAAAGCAATTGTAGAGAAACAGTCAATCCAGAATTTGAGTTCGAGATGTTTGCTTTAAATTTGATTCAAGTTGATCAAGTAAATATTCTTGGAAATAGGTCATGTAAAGTTGTTAAAAATTAAAATGACAACATTTTTTCTTATGTAATGTTTTGGGAAGCTTATTTTATTTTACAGATATATAAAGTGATATTTCTTCAGTTTTGTAGTGTTATTAATAGAAAATGATTGAATTTAAAGTTTAATTGTAAATACAGAATATAATTATTCTATTCTGATGAACATTGTTTTTCCATTGTATTTAATTAACTTTGTCTTAAATTGATTTCTGTTATTCACAACTTAAAATGAAAACGTGAAACAATTTTTTTTCTTTTTTCCCTATTGAACCAATCTACTGATTAAAAATATTTCAGTATCATTTCATTATTTAGTCTAATATAGAATACAACTATGGAACAATTTATTGTCTGTGAAAGATGGCTTACCTTTTCAAGATGCTGCTCTTGATGCGTTTGTTTTTTTGTTTGTTTGTTTTCACCTGTCACCACCATTAATTAGAACACTGAACTGTTTGTATGCTGGAGTTGTACTTAGTTTGTCTTGCCCCTTCTTCTAGGCCACCGAGATTAATGGGAGAAGGCTTTGTGGTGATGCAGTCAAATGATGTTGACATCTACTACTATATGGACGAGCCAGGTAAGACTTTTTGAAAGTATAGTTCATAGCTGCAATTCTATTTCTTCTATGAAATGGGATATTAATAATATTTTAAGTCTCTTTACTTAGGATATAAATAAGTTTCAATAAATGTTGAGTGCCTACCTAAAAAATACCTGTGTCGTTGTTAAAAGTTGAATATGACTTTAGTATTTCAGACCAAAATGATATTGTAACCTTTCCTTCAAATTCCATGTTATCAAATATACTTCAAAAATTGTGAATGCAAATTACCATGAGTGAAAACCTTTGAGAATAATGATGATGGTTAAGGTAATTCATGTTAGTTAGGAAAACAACTCACAGTATGTTAGACTTGAGGCTAACAGTTTCAGGATTAAAATCCAGCTACCATGCTTCATGGATGGTTTCCATTTTATAAAAGTTACTGAATATTGGATTTTAGCCCCCTTTTTTTCCTGATCTTTCTCCTGGGGTTTTATAAGGTCAAAATATTTTAAAAGTAAAAGTAGGATGCTGTTTGCCTTTTTTCACCATGTTGATATTTTCACTGATTCGTTATTTGAAACAATAGCTAGGGACAGACTGGTTTTTCAAAATTAGGATTTTGAAAAAATTTGAGTCTGTAACTGTGAGTTTGGTAATTTTTCTCATAAGACCACCAGTGATGTTAACAAATGTGATTTTTAAAATGTTTAATAATGAAATTTATTAATATTTTAAAAAGTATGTATGTTGTAGTGAACCCATGTTTTCCAAATGACCAATGCATGCTATTGCAAAGTCAGGCCATGGATAAAAGATTTATTCAAAGTGCAAGAGAGATAGTATATTTTAATATAAGAAGTTCAGTGATATGGCTTCAGATTCCACATTGTAACCTTTAAGAAACTACTACTTGTTGAATTTTGGAGTAGTGTCAAAGAATACCCAGAGCTATCAGAAAAAGCTATTAAAATACTCCTTCCTTTTCTATCCACCTATTTGTATGAGGCTAGGTTTTCTTCAAATCCTTGAACAACAGACTTAATATAGAAGCAGCTGTGAGAATTCACATTTTTTTTATTAAGCTAGACATTAAAGAGATTTGCCAAAATAAAAACAATACCAACATTTCTCAATAAATTAAATTTTTTAGAAAATGTGGTTATTTTTTATTAAAAATGAAATTAAAATTTCATCTTTCATTAAAATATAGTTATTTTTCATATTATTTTCATTAAAATTTATTACTATCAACATAATGGGCTTCTTATTTAATAAAATAAAAAATTTAAAAATTGATCAATTAAAATTTTTAATACAGTAGTATTGATAGAGATAATATAAAAATACCCACTTTAGGGTCTTCAATTAAAAAAAATTATTGATTTCAGAGAAGAAGGAGAAGGAGAAAGAGATAGAAACATCAATGATGAGAGAGAATCATTGGTCAGCTGCTTCTTGTGCACACCCTCTACTGGGGATTGAGCCTGCAACCCGGGCATGTGCCCTGACCAGGAATTGAACCGTGACCTCCTGGTTCATAAGTGGACGCTCAACTATGAGCCACACCAGCCAGGCAGGTCCTCAATAATTTTTAAGAGTGTAAAGTGTTCCTGAAATAAAAAAATATGTTAGAACTGCTGATCTATAGGAACATTTTAATGGTTATTTTAAATAACTGCCTTTATGTTATATATTCTGCAATGCAGGACTTGTACCAGAAGAAACAGAGGAAAATATTGAAGGAGAATTGAGTAGTGAGGATTGCAAATTACAAGATTTGCCTCCGTGTTGGGGACTTGATATAGTTTGTGGTAAAGGAACAGATTTCAACTATGGGCCATGGGCCGATAGACAGAGGTACTTGAATAAATTATATTTTTAAGTTTCAAATGTATTGAGCTAATAGTGTATTTTTAATTAAAACATAATAGTTTTCTAAGCTATTTTATTATGACAGGGTAAGATATTCGTAGACATTTTAATCCAAATAATAACTTGTGTGTAGAGAAATTGGTTTAATCAAGTTCACTGCAAAGGAGGAGTTAACTCATTAGAAAAATGATGAATGAGCAGTACATTTATTGGTTCCTTTGTTTTTCTTTAAGTATTTAATCAACAAATATGCCAGTGATTGTTGGGGTGATGCAGATTCAGAGCTAAATACATAGATAGTTTAGTTAGTGGGTGAAAAAAGAGACAAAAGAGGTTTATTACATGCTGTAATAGAGATGAGTAAAAACTCTTGAAAAACTTAGAAAGGTACTGACTTGGTTTGTTAAGGCTCCCATAACAGGATACCACAGACAAATTTCTCACAGTTCTAGAAGTTAGAATTCTGAGATTAAGGTGTTGGGCTAGTTCCTTATGAGGGCTATGAGGGAATGATGTGTTTCTTGTGATAGCTGTCTTTTCTCTGCATCTTCACGTGGTCTTCCCTTTTGTGTGTCTTGTAAGTTCTCTGTCCAAATTTCCTCTTCTTAGAAGAATATCGGTCATGTTAGGTTAGGGTCCACCAAAAACATCTCATTTTAAGTTAATTACCTCTGTAAAGACCATGTCTCCAAATACAGCCAAATTCTGAGGTTAGGACTTCCACATAAGAATGTTTAGGGGTACGCAATTCAGCCCATAAAAGGTACATAAATCATTTTAAAGATTTAAGAAGAAAAGAACTGGGGGAGGCTTTTTGGTAGAGGGAACATTTGAGTTGAGTTTTGAAACATAAGTGTTAGCCAGGGGAGGAAGAATTTTAAACAGAGGAGAGGACATTTACCAGTAGTGATGAGGACACATCCAAATTTTTATGTAAATAGACGTTGCTTAAAGTTAGTTCAGCAACTTTGCCATCTGGACTATTGATATACTTGTAGAAAGTCTTCCATTTCTCACAGTAGAAAACATTCTTTTGTTTTATTGAAAGGAAATTATAGTAGGTGTTTGTGATTAATTTTTTGTATTTTGTCTATTTTTAAATATGAGAGTAGTGATAATACATATCAAGTTCAAATATTGATTTTGGTCCCTTATTAGAAATCATTTTGTTGGAATAAAATGTCATTATTCTTTCTACCTTCTTATATAGAGATTGTTTATGGAAGTTTTTCTTCCCACCTGATTATCAAGTTCTGAAAGTTTCTGAAATTGCACAGCCAGGGAGACCAAGACAGATCCTTGCCTTTGAACTGCGAATGAATATTATTGCAGATGCTACAATTGACTTGCTGTTTACCAAAAATAGGGTAATTATTGAAATAATATAGAGAAAATAGTGTTAAAATTTGAATATTATTTTCCAGAGCAATTTTTGGTGACTAGTCCTATACTGAGATTCATTTCTATGAGCTTCCTACCACTGTGCCCCCAATAATTGTATATATATTATTTTCATTAAGTGCCAAATAGTAGACAGAAATTAATCAACAAACCTTTATGCTATAGTCTGGTTCATTTTCTCCTTTATATCAGCCCAAATTGTTTTAGTGTATTTTTTTGTTAACCCTCACCTGAGGAGATTTTTCCCATTGATTTTTAGAGAGAGAGTGGAAGGGAAGGAGAGAGGGAGGGAGACAGTAAAAGAGAAAGAGAGTGAGAGAAATATCGATGTGAGAGATAAATCAATTGGTTACCTCACTCGCCTGACTAGGGCTAGGGATCCAACCTGCAACCTAGTATGTGCCCTTGACCAGAATCGAACCTGGGACCCTGTGGTACATGGGCCAACACTCTAACCACAGACCCACTCTGTGCAGGGTGTGTTCTAAGGCATTTTTGAACACCTATTTAATATCATTGCTGGTTATATTTTTGTCTCTGATAATAACTAAAAGGTAAAGATGGGAATGTAATTATAATGAATATTTTATGTGACTTACTTTTTTTGTTTTGTTAGGAAACAAATGCTGTGCATGTCAATGTTGGTGCTGGCTCCTATTTAGAGATCAATATTCCCATGACAGTCGAGGAAAATGGTAAGCTGCAGCAAGTGCTTCTCTGTTCCAAATGATTAGTAGGAAAATAATATATAAACAGTAGTTTGTTAATCCACTTAAACTAACAAAATTAATGGGGTTTTCTTTTTCAGCTTTTTATTATATTTTGTGTACCTGTAGCTATCAACAGTAGATAGTACACAATTAAATCATTTGTGCAGCTAGAGAAAGAGAAATTTTTTTTTAAAGTAAGTTAAGTCTTATAATTTCATGCTTTTATTATCTATTTTTGCTGTTTAACAAAAATAGGGTAATTATTGAAATAATATAGAGAAAATAGTGTTAAAATTTGAATATTATTTTCTAGAGCAATTTTTGGTGACTAGTCCTATAAACGTAAGAGGCTAAGTGACCGACCATCCATCCGACCAGTACATATGACACACACTGGCAATCCTATCTAATAAAAGAGAAACATGGTAATTGGTGTACGACCGCTACCCTTCCCATTGGCTAATCAGCGAGATATGCAAATTAACTGCCAGCCAAGATGGCGGCCGGCAGCCAAGCAGCTTGAAACTAACATGAGGCTTGCTTGCTTCAGTGACGGAGGAACCAACGTTCCCCCGCCTGCCTTGCCGGCCTCTCAGCTGCACTCTAAGCAACATTGTAACACATACAGAAGCTAAACAAAACCGGGGGCTTCAGCCAGCAGGACCGCAACA
>NW_006290031.1:6264387-6269950 GCF_000327345.1 Myotis davidii | reverse complement strand
CCTAAGTCCCCCCCCCCCCCCCCAAGTTTTATAGATGTATGAAATCCAAAAGGCTAGAAACCTTTAACTTAGTATTAATTTGTGTGTGTGATAGAAAGCTCAACTTGAACCAACAATGTGAGTTAGCTACACAAAAAAATACTGTAACCTAAACTAGTCCTATATAATAAACGCCTAATATGCTAAGCGTCCGGTTGTTTGGTTGGCCGTTCAACCAATCAAAGCATAATATGCTAATGATATGCTAAGGCTGCTCAACCATTTGCTATGACATGCACTGATCACCAGGGTGCAGACAACTGGTTGGCCAGTCACTATGACGTGCACTGACCACCAGGGGGGAGACGCTCTGACTGGTAGGTTAGCTTGCTGCTGGGGTCCGGCCATCAGGACTGAGCCAGATGGTCTGTATACACCCTAGAGCCCTCCTGCAGCCCCTCCCTGGCTGGCCAACCTCCCTTGTCCCTTCCCGGCCCCAATTGTGCACCAGTGGAGTCCTTTGGCCTGGCCTGTGCTCTCTTGCAATCTGGGATGCCTTGGGGGATGTCAGAGAGCTGGTTTTGGCCTGATCCCACAGGCCAGGCTGAGAGACCACACTGATGCACGAATTTGTGCACCGGGCCGCTAGTTTAAAAATAAACATTGCCTTGCACATACACGATACATATAAAGCTCTCACTGGCACCAATCGCATGTGTGTGTTTTGATATGTCATTGTTGATTGTGAATTTAGTTGTTTTTGTTGTTTTTATATCATGTCTTTGTTGTTTTTATATCATGTTATTGTTTATTAATCAACTTATATATTATTTTCATATACATTTTACTAATTTTCTTTAATCTCTGACAGCTCTATTTTAGAGAAAGGGCAAATAGTGATATTAAAATATTTCTTCTAATTAATATCCTTTCAATGAGCATGAATCTGTGCACTGGGCCACTAGTACTCTATATTTCTCTTTTGTAAGTGAGCATACTTTGCTTAGCATATGTTTTTCTTGTTTCTTCATGAGAGCAGGTGCTCTGTCTTTGTTTTCACTGTGTAAACCTGATGCCAAATTCAGTACCTGGTTTGTGGTTCATGGCCAGTAATTGAATGGCTAATAGTCTTTGTTTCAGGTAATAATAGTAGATTTTTGTCAGGGAGTAAACTGGGTACTTTGAACAGCAAAACTTTAAGAAAGGAGACCGTTTCATATTTCAAATATTAAATAAGGCCCTGATACCTATAGTTTCATCTGAGCTGAAATAATCTAATTCATTATGCACTTAAAATTTGGCTCTGATACAAGTTAATCAACAACATGACTACTTTGTGTTAAATTGACCAAAATATTATATAGCTGTCTTCATTTTTTCTGCCTCTCATCCTCTTATTACATTTGTAATTGAGAGTAATTAAAATGAAATTCTGCTCTATTCAGTTTCTTGAGCATGCAGAGAATAGCAACTTACCCATATTTTTAAATTACTAACCAGCAATGTTATGATTGCTAAGCAGAGAGTAATTTTTATACTATTCTTGACTTTCTGTGCTTTTGCCTGCCACTCACTGGATTAATTGCGTCCATAAAGAGGGAACAATTGGGGTTGCCCGCTGAGATAATTAACTGAAAAAGTGGCTGAGAGAGTATGTCTTTTCCCTGTAACCTCTGTGCTGTTTTAGTGAAGAACAAAACTTTATTTTAGCTAGTTCTAAGAGAATAATCCTACTGTGTCTTGAAGCAGGTTCTCTAGGACAGGTAGATTCAGTGTAGTCAATTGAAAAGAAGCATCTCTTAGGACAGCCTTAATTACCAATCTGTACCAGGGAAAAGGCAGTTGGGATTGCACAAAATTGAGAAGGGTTCATTTGAGGAAGTGTTGCTACCATTTTAAACTGATGATGCACATAGGAAGTAAGATTTATACAAACAATTTGTACACAATTATTGGTGCACTAGGTGAAGGGCCCCCTGAGGGCTGTGGGGTCTGGAGCACACCTATTAGGAATTCATGGGAAGAGCCCCAGCACACAGGCTATGGAACTCAGAGTGAGGGAAGGGTCTAAGGAAAGGCTGGACGGGGTCCTTCGTCAAAGTGAGGTGGCTTTTAAAAAAAAATTTTTTTTTATTGATTTCAGAGAGAAAGGGAGAGGGTGAGAGAGATAAAAATATCAATGATGAAAGAATGCCCCCTGCATGCCCCGAACCGGGGATCGAACCCACAACCTGGGCATGTGCCCTCAACCAGAATCGAAACTAGGACCCTTCAGTCCTCAGGCCGAAGCTCTATCCACTGAGCCAAACCGGCTAGGGCAAGATGAGGTGGTTTTTAAGGTGACTGTCTGAGCGGGAAATAGGCTTAGGTCTGAGACAAGAACGAAATAGAACTCAGATATATGTACAACTTTTTTCAGAGATTCAGGTGCTTGGAAAAAAAATAAAAAAGCCCAGAGCAGGATGCATGTTGGAGTAGCCATATAATAATGATCACAGAGTTCATGCTTCTGGAAGGGCAGCCCATCCAGAAAAGAAGTGATATACTCTGAGCTGCTGCTTTTGTTCAGAACAGGCTGCATGGTTTGGTTTAACTGTCACTATAAGGAAGAGCTGTTGTACAGAAACTGTCATTGTATAAGGAGTGGTTGAAAAAGATGAAAATAGGTATGCTGGAGTTAGTGGAAGAAGAGAGGACATGAGAGCCATTTTAAATAGTTCAAAACTGTCATTTAGAGAACAGAATTGTAGTTTTGCACTGGAAAGCAAGTCATGATAGACATTATATGAATATGAAACTTTCTTCCCTCAGAGGTCTTCATTTGAGAAAGGTCACCTATGTGGTTGCAAGCTCCCTCCCCATCACTGGGGTATATTTAAATAGCAACTGACCACCACATTTCAGGGATTTCTTCTTTGGGTTGTGGTGGGATTTATGTCCAGTAGATTCTTAATTTTTAAAAAGTTTTCACTTATTAGGTTACACTCCTGCAATTAAAGGACAACTGTTACATGTTGATGCCACTACCAGCATGCAGTACCGGACCCTGTTAGAAGCAGAAATGCTAGCGGTAAGTCTGGGGCATATGAAGATATATATAGGTGCATAAAATATAAATTTGGTTTTAATTTTTTAATATAAAATTATAATGACCAAGAAGTCATTAAATGGTCCATCTTCTTATTCAAGAACCACCAGGTGTTCTTTGGCCCTAATTTGGAAAGAGAAGTAGATTCCCAGTGATGTAGAATCCCTGGCACTCTCTGTTATTCTGCTCCTAGTATGGGGGATGTAAACATAAGGCAATTAAATGTGGGGTTTTGGCCTTTAAAAATATGAACAGTTGTTAGGATATTGTTTTTAAACTTCACTGTATGGCTAGACTAATTCTCTCCAATGTTGTAAATAAGATTGTGGGTGTTTTTTTTTAAAAAGGAATTACTTTAAAAATATATATATTTTTATTGATTTCAGAGAGGAAAGGAGAGGGAGAGAGAGTTAAACACGTTAATAATGAGAGAGAATCATTGATCAGCTGCCTCCTGCACGTCCCATACTGGGGATGAAGCCTGCAACTGGGCATGTGCTCTGACCAGGAATCGAACCGTGTCCTCCTAGTTTGTAGGTTGATGCTCAACCACTTAGCCACACCAGCTGGGCAGATTGTTTTTTGTTTTTTAATATATTTTTATTGATTTCAGAGAGGAAGGGAGAGGGAGAGAGAGATAGAAACATCAATGATGAAAGAGAATCATTGATTGGCTGCCTCCTGCATACCTCCTTACTGGGGATCAAGCCTGCAACCCAGGCATCTGCCCTGATCGGAATTGAACCTGGGACCCTGTGGTCCACAGGCTAATGCTCTATCCACTGAGCCAAATCAGCTAGGGCTGGTTTTTTTGTTGTTGTTTTTTACTATATGTTTTCTGGCCCCTTTGGATTCTTTCTCAGGGTTTAATAATTCATTCTGCTTTTTACTTGATGAATAAGGTGAAAGGAAGAAAATCTTAATACCCTGGATTGCTGCATAGTACAAAGAGAAAAAATAAGGAAGTATTTATGACCAAAATTTCAGATTTGGGACTCAGTAATCAGGCAGATAATTATTTTTTGTTAGGATCAACAACAATAACAACAATAATAGAAGCCAATGGCTGATAATCAGAGAGGATTCTTTTACACAGTATTATATTAGTCGGTCCTTAATTGTTTGCCTAAACAAGCTGTTTACATGATATATATGTAAATTAAGAGGAAACGTTTGCAATAACCAAGAATGTATTGAGTACCATAAATGTATATTCAACTGACATATTCAGCATTTTAATGATTGCTGAGCTCTAACTGATAAGTACTGCTGTGCAAAATTGCTGGTCCTAATCAAGCAGCTCTTGCCTTTGCAGAATTGTCCAGCTTTGGCAGGTGGAATACAGACCTGTAACCACCACGCTGTCAAATGGGAACCCAGGAGGCTCTGGGGCCAGACTTGTGTGTGACAGTATCCATTGCATACACTCTCTGTGTCCGAACCTCTCACTGACCAGGTTGGGCATGCAGAGGAGTTAAGGGTGTTGCTGTTATTCTGAGTTTAACTCAGGTACAGTGTTGAAACTGTAACCTGATGGTTCCTCAATTTTTTTTTTTTTTTTTTTTTTTACTACCACATGGCTTAGTATTTCAAGGAACTGGATATAACCATGGCTGCTGACCTTCAGCTACAGCAATATTAAAATCTCAAAGGGACCTTCTGTTCTGCTCAGTAGGAAAATAAATTTTCATTACTCACCAGTGAGTTTATTTCTGATGCTCTTCACATAGGGTCACATTTTAAACTCTAACATTTTGCCTTGACATTGATTTTCAGTTCCACATCATTGCCAGCTACCCCCGAGTATGGAACATGCCCCAGACGTGGCAGTGTGAATTAGAGGTGTATAAAGCCACCTACCACTTCATCTTTGCACAGAAGAACTTCTTCACAGGTAATTTTCTAATGAAAAAAAAAATGCAGTGAGATTCATTATAGGGACCTGCTTTCTAGTCATGTGAGTTTTACTTTTAGATTCATCCTGGGGATTTGATGACACAATTCAAACTTTTTTACTTTCACACTTTGTGGGCCAAGAAGATCAAAGGGAAAATTTAAATATAGTTATGTTGTGCTCTCTTCCTACACAAAAAAGGAAAATATGAACCCAATATTGAGCTGAAAAAAAAATAACCCTTCTTAGGCTGGGCTTGCTGGGGTCCAACCCCAGCTGGTACAGGGGTCCCCAAAGGTGTGGACCGAGTCGGCGAAGAAGGAATTGCACGGAGACAGCGTTCAGTTGATCAGCAGCCTTGCCAGGATCTCTAGCCACAATCTCCAGCCAAGTTCTGTGTCCATGTTCTCTTGCTAGGTTCTCCAGCCAGGTTCTCCAGGTTCTCCAGCCAGGTTCTGTAGCCATGTTCTCTCGCTCGGTTCTCCAGCCAGGTTCGGTAGCCAGGTTCTGTAGCCAGGTTCTGTCCAGGATCTTTTGCCATGTTCTCTCCAGCGAAGTTCTTCTGTCTCTAGGTTCTGTGTAGGTTCTGTCTTCTAAGTTCT
>NW_006290031.1:6258742-6264346 GCF_000327345.1 Myotis davidii | reverse complement strand
TTCTGCTGGGGAAGGGGTTAAGAGGGTTTATTCCCTCCCTAACTTCAGGGGAAAATCCCTACCTGGGGAAACAACCTTTCTCGGAGAGGTGACCTTGGTTAAAACACAGCGCCAAGAAGGTGAGCAAACATATTAAGAACAGTATTCCATATATGCCAGGTCCCTTGAAACAGCAAGGATGGACCGGCTCCCGGCATGGGCTGGTACTTTGATTCGGTCTAGTGGGGAGTATGATGGGGAAGGTGAATCAATTTATCTTCCTGAATTAGGCATCAGCATGGCTTCATGGTTTTGTTTCGATTATTGTAATCTACAAATAGTATATTCAAATAGTCAAATACGCTATGTTTGTATTGGGAGCCCCTACTTTCTTCTTGGCATGGACAATTTAGTTGGTGGTGTTATTAGTCAGAAAATTCCTTCATTTGTTGCAGCATATTACAATAGCTACTCATATTTATTTCCTGAGTATGCAAACATGTGAGTCTTGAACTCTGAGTAACATAAATATTTCTATATGAAAACAAGTTACGTTTATTGAGACTTCCTGTGACAAGTTTAGCTAAACGGAGTTGGTCTGATTTGCCAAGGTTGGTGGCTGTCCCAGAGCACCTAATATTTGCTTGATTGATTGCTACAATCTCCCTACCTCCCTCCCTCCCTCTCTCCCTCCTTCCCTCCCTCCCTCCCTCCCCCACTTCTTTCCTTCCTTCTATTCCTCTATCACTAGTTAGTAGAAGAGACATTTAAGAACAATTATTCAAATATAGACCCTGTGCTCTCTCTATAGTATGATGCTGTTATTCAAGATGGTTAGAGTTTTCCTTCAGAAGAGAGGGTAGCAAAGAGTGTATTTATTTTAGATAGGATGAATAGTTTGCGTAAAAGTGCAGAATCAGTAATGTTTCTGAGAGAGAAAAGTGATAAAATCAGCTGGATGAATGATGAATTTGTATTGTGGAGTTGGTTAGTTCCAGAGATGGCTTTTGGGCACCTCCCAGCTGCTAGATATTGTGTTACAGAATAGTTAGAAGGTAGGAATGCGTCCCATTTGTTAGATAAGGTGGCATGTAGAAGTAAGTAGAGATACTATAAGGTATGGTTAACTACTGTGTTTGCTTGTTAAATTAAACAAAAATACAGTTAAGGTAAAATTAATAAGTGGAATTTTCTCTATTCATAGACCAAGTTAATAGCCATATGCCTTTTGTTGTTGACAAATTCTACATGTTACTATTATTAATTTAAATTATTATAACTTGATATTAAATGTATTATTTTATTAAGAGCAATTTCTAATATCTTGCACAAACTTATGTACATTGAATTTTAAATGAGTTCCTATGATATTATATGAGATAAATTTGATTTCTGATATCATTTTTGAATCTAATATTTTTAGTTTAAATTTCCATTAGAATTAAAAAAATTAAATATTTAATTAATTTTACCTATTAATATTATTATAATATATTTTTTAATCCTCACCTGAGAATATTTTTCCCATTGATTTTTAGAGAGAGTAGAAGGGAGAGGGAGAGATAGAAACACCGATGTGAGAAAGACACATCAATTGGTTGCCTCCCGCTTGCCCCCCGACCAGGTATGGGAGCCTGCAGCTGAAGTATATGCCCTTGACTGGAATTGAACCCGGGACCCTTCAGTCCACAGGCCAGTGCTCTATCCACTGAGCCAAACTGGCTAGAGCTACCTATTATTATTATTATTTTGTAATCCTCACCCGAGGAGTGAGGATATTTTTTCCATTGGATTTTAGAGCGAGTGGAAGGAGGGGTGCGGGGAGAGAGAGAGACAGAGAAACATCAACGTAAGGAGCTTTTACCTATTGAGGTTAAAATAAAGATACCAAAGGGTAGGTACACTAATTGTAGGAACACAATTTTGAAATGAACAACCAGATCATACAAATTAGCCATACAACAAATCAACAAAAATAACTGACTATAAATTCTTAGAAGGCCAAGTCTGTGTTTTGTTCACCAGAGTCTAGAACAGAGTCTGACACATAATAGACACTCTGTTGGTATTTGTTTAATGAATAAAACAACAGGAAAAATGGTCAACCCTATTACACTTAAGAAATTGAATTAAATGAGGTGGCATCTTCCAGTTACCAATTATCAAGCTGCCCTTCCCCCACCCCCCAAAAAAGAGACAGAAACAGGGAGGGAGAGAAAGAGATAAAAAGGAATATACAGCCCATTTGGGGTGGCTCAGTGATTGAGGGTCAACCTATGAACCAGGAGGTCAGAGGTTCAATTTCCCAGTCAGGGTACATGCCCAGCTTGCAGGCTCAATCCCAGTAGGGGGTGTGCAGGAGGCAGCCAATCAGTGATTCTCTCTCATCATTGATGTTTCTCTCTCTCCCCCTCTCCTTTCCTCCCTGAATCAATAAAAAATATTATAAAAGATTCTCTCTATGGGGGCTGATGCTTTTATTATATAGATGTCCAGAATAGGAAAACCTATAGAAACCTAAAGCAGATTAGTGGTTGCCTTGGGCTAGCAGTGGGGAAGGGGTAGAGGGAATAATTGTAAATAGAAAGTTTTATTTGGGAGGGGGGTGATAGTAATGTTCTAAGATTACATTTTGGCCCAGCCGGTGTGGCTCAGTGATTGAGGGTCAACCTATGAACCAGGAGGTCAGAGGTTCAATTTCCCAGTCAGGGTACATGCCCAGCTTGCAGGCTCAATCCCAGTAGGGGGTGTGCAGGAGGCAGCCAATCAGTGATTCTCTCTCATCATTGATGTTTCTCTCTCTCCCCCTCTCCTTTCCTCCCTGAAATCAATAAAAATATATTAAAAAAATATATAGGAGAGGGTACAACGAAATAGTCAAGCATACATTTCTCATAGGAGGATATAAGATAGTATAAAATCTACATAGAAAAAAAACTAGTAGAAGGAAATGTATCATCAGTGTTGGATGTGTGGGTAGTGAATAACAGATGATGTTTTCCTCTTTAATCTTCTACAGTTTCTTTAATCACCTTTTAATATTTCAGGATAAGAGTTCTTTTTAGTTATAAATGAAAAATAGATTTTTGTCTGGTGTTAGAATTTTTACAATTTGTTTTCTGAATTTCACTTAATTTTAATTTCTGTCTCCCATCCTGATAACTTTAGATTTAATTCAAGACTGGTCTAGTGATAATGCTCCAGATATTTTTTCATTTGTTCCATATACATGGAATTTTAAAATCATGTTTCATCAATTTGAAATGATTTGGGCTGCGAATCAACACAACTGGATTGACTGTTCCACTAAACAACAGGAAAATGGTAAGAACCTTAAAAAAATTAGGTTGAGTATTTTGTTCATTAAGACAAGTACCAACAAATTGATATTGATTGTATAGTTGTGATAGATACTGGAATTTTTCCCATTATTTTGTGAGATTCTCAGAGAAATATTTCAGAGTTTGTATTGGACTAAACATAGAGACTAAATTTTGTTTAGGTTTAAAAATTTATTGAAGTTAAAAGAATTTTTTTTCTTTTTTTGTAGTATATCTGGCAGCCTGTGGAGAAACACTAAATATTGATTTCTCTTTGCCGTTTACCGACTTCGTTCCAGTTACATGCAATACCAAGTTCTCCCTAAGAGTACGTATAGTTGGATGCATTGTTTATCCCACAAAGTTTGTTAGTAAGTTGGATTTCCCAAAGCTTATCTTTATTTCTACCCCTGCACCCCTTCTCAGCCCCCCACCCCCACCTCATCCCTCTACCTCTGTTCCCTGGCCACCTGGAAGTAGTTTAGCTTTCCTCCATTGTTCACTAATGGTTGTGGCACGGAATGGCCCTTGTCCCTCTTTTGTAGTTGATTATAGTGTTCTGCCATTCCCCTGAGTTTTCCAGCTTTCCCCAAGAAGTGGGACAATAAGGAAACAATTCCAAGTTGATTATTTCTTAACCTTTGAGGCTGATCTATGTTCTTTTAAGCACCTATTCTAGCTCTAATGTTTACTATGTCTATGCACTAGATTTTATACTTCCCTATATGTCATTCCTCATTGTAATCACCTACAAACTCAAGCAATAGCCACAAATACCTTATTTTTTCTAAAAGCCAGCTCATATGCAGTCAGAATTTTGTGGAACGCCTAGTTTTAGGGCACAAGCAGTCAGTAGTAGTTGCAGTATTGATGGAGGTTATGTGATAAAAAATAACAACAATAATAAAATCAGCTAATACCTGTTAATCATTTTGTATGTGCCAGACACTATTTCCAGTGCTCATCTGTAGTCACTCATTTTATTCTGAGAACAACCCTCTTGAGGCAGGTGTTATTATTATCTGCATTTATGGACTAGGAGACTGAGGAGCTGAGTTTAGTAACTAGTTATGTAGCTAGTGAGTGGCTGAGGTGGAATTTGAACCCAGGTAACAAAGCTTAGGGTTCTGTTCTTTTAAGCACTCTACTGTGCTGCTTATTAAGAAACTAGGCATCAGGATGAAAAAGATTAGGGAACCTACTAATAAAAGGACAGAAGTGAAGCTGAATGAAGATCCTTTGATACACCAATTCAGAATTCCTAAAAGCCAATTGAAGAATCAAGAGTTATTAGAATTAAAAGAGACAATCATGTTTTAAAAATTAATAAAAATACAGAACATATTTCACTTGAGCTTATATTAGTGAGACAATTTTTTATTTATTTATTTTATTTTTTTAAAATATATTTTATTGATTTTTTACAGAGAGGAAGGGAGAGAGATAGAGAGTTAGAAACATCAATGAGAGAGAAACATCAATCATCTGCCTCCTGCACATCCCCCACTGGGGATGTGCCCGCAACCCAGGTACATGCCCTTGACTGGAATCGAACCTGGGACCTTTCAGTCCACAGGCAGACGCTCTATCCACTGAGCCAAACCGGTTTTGGCCAATTTTTTATTTTTCACTGAATTATATGTGAAATATCCATGTATACCCATTGAAGATATCTTTTTTTTGTTTTTGTTTTTTGTTAATCCTCACCTGAGGATATTTTTCCCCATAGACTTTTAGACAGAGTGGAAGGGATGGGGAGAGACAGAGGGTGAGAAACATCGATGTGAGAGACAGGTTGGTTGCCTCCTGCATAGGATTGAGCCTGCAACTGAGGTTTGTGCCCTTGATCAGAATCAAACCTAGGATCCTTCAGTCTGTGGGCCGACACTCGATCCACTGAGTTAAACCAGCTAGGGCTGAAGATAATCTTTTTATTGTTTTGTGGAAACTATGATGTTTATTATCCTGACTTTTTTCTTAATATTGTAATCAGAATTTAGTTTTACTCTGTAAAATCTTACTCCAGTTATTCATCTGACTGTTCAGTGTTACATCTGCCATTTGGAATTTATGGTTTCTTTAAAAAAAAATTATTCTCAAGATTATTATGGAGAGGTTTGGCTGTAAATAGTATCTTAACATGTTTATGTACCTATTTTATTACTGTGGCTTATTATAAATTATATTTTAGGGAGAAGACGTTGATCTTCATCTGTTTCTACCAGATTGTCACCCTAGTAAATATTCATTATTTATGCTGGTAAAGAATTGCCACCCAAATAAAATGACTCATGACAGGTCTCTT
>NW_006290031.1:6241632-6258724 GCF_000327345.1 Myotis davidii | reverse complement strand
TGCGGAGTGTCAGAGCAGCCAGAAAACAGTTAAACCCAAATGGAGGAACCTTACTCAAGAAAAGTGAGTACCTAACAGGAGTGACTTAAGTATTTTGTGTTTCTATGTGGAGAAACTGTTCTTCAGAGTATTCCCAAGAATAATAATAACTTTGATTATCTGTACCTATTGTATGTATATAATGAAAGGAATAAGTACCTGACTAGAAACTTTATTCTTTACTCTTAAAGGGCTGGTTGGGTTGAATGTTGGACTGTTCCAAGTGTCATGCTTACAATCGATTATACATGGCATCCAGTTTACCCACAGAAAGCAGATGAACAGCTAAAACAATCATGTAAGTGTTTTTTATATAATTTGTACTTTGAAACATCTGGTGTTATGACTGATAATCATCAAAGATACAAAAAATGCATTTGTTCTTTTGACATAATTGTATACATTAAAATCTTTTAAGGATTTTGGTGTAATTATAGGTAACTTTTATTGAGCATTTATTATGCATTAATTAGTAGGCCAAGCTGTTTCTTGGCTTGCATTATCTCATTTGATCCTTACAACAACTATGAGCTAGATATTGACATTCTTTTTTTTTTTTAAATATATTTTATTGATTTTTTTACAGAGAGGAAGGGAGAGGGATAGAGAGTTAGAAACATCCATGAGAGAGAAACATCCATCAGCTGCCTCCTGCACACCCCCTACTGGGGATGTGCCCACAACCAAGGTACATGCCCTTGACCGGAATCAAACCTGGGACTTACTTGATTTTGTGAAGTGTTAGTTTCTTTAATGCATTTGATAACTATCATAGTTATCCTGAAGCTTATGCGCCTTATAATTGGGGTCCAAAATGGAATTAGAGTCAAGTGATTATTCCTTTGTATTATTCCAGTGAGTTACGTTTTAAAGAATAATTTTCACAATTGTTCTTATGTATGGAGCTTGGTAACATCACACTGTATTTGAATAGCTGTTTAAAGGAAAACCACTGTACTTTAATGCCCAAGTATAATTAAAGCCTAATCATGACCCAAATTTATGTTGCAGGGACTTGCTATTAACAGGAATTTTTCATTGAGTCTATGCAGTCTGATTCATGTATTTCTGCACATATTTCAATGAAGTCTATTCTATTTTACATTCTTAATTATTAGTTTTTCAGGTTTGTTTTCATTTATGCTATATGTACTATATCAGAGTTAATTGCTTTCGTATTTGCCTTGAAGAATTTCTAAGAGGCCCTTTCCTCTCGTCACCAAACTTTTTGTTTCCAAATTTATCCCAGTGTCAGAAATGGAAGAAACAATGCTGTCTGTGTTGAGGCCATCCCAGAAGATGTCAGACCGAGTCATTTCTTCTCCCTCTACTTCTTCCCGCCCACCTGTTGATCCCTCCGAGCTGCCACCTGATAAACTGCATGTGGAGATGGAACTTTCCCCAGACTCTCAGATAACTCTCTATGGACCGCTATTAAATGCTTTTTTTTGTATAAAGGTATGATTTTTTTAAAAGAACTTGCATATTTTTAGATATATGTAAAGCAATTAATATCTAATTGAAATTGAGACCATTTGCAATAGCCAATTGGATGATTTCAAGTGTTGAGAATATATTATATATGTTGAGAATAGATTATATAATAAAAGCCTAATATGCTAAGTTTCTGGTCATCTGTTCAACCAATCAAAGCAGAATATGCTAATGATATGCTAAGGCCACTCAACTGTTCGCTATGACATGCACTGACCACCAGGGGGCAGATTCTCTGACCGGTAGGTTAGCTTGCTGCTGGGGTTTGGCTGATTGAGACTGAGAGAGATAGGACAGACATGCCCTGGAGCTCTCTCTCAGCCCCTCCCCGAGTTGCCCCCACCCCTGATGGACCCCCATTGGGGCAGGCCAGCCAGACCCCACCTGTGCACGAATTTGTGAACTGGGCCTCTAGCGCGCGCGTGCGTGCGTGCGGCCCGGTGCATGATATTCATGCACTGGGGTGGGGGGGGTTCCCCTCAACCTGGCCTGCGCCTGGGGAGTGTGACCTAAGCCAACAGTCGAACATCCCCTGAGGGGTCTTTAGTGCTGTCTGCCCCCTGGTGATCAGTGTGCGTCATAGCAACTGGTTGTTCTGCTGTTTGGTCGATTTGCATATTAGCCTTTTATTTATAGGATAGTATAGATAGTACTAACTCAATTATAAAATTATTTATTAAAGTAGTGTACTCTTCAGTTTATCATTATTTTGAGCATTTAGCATGTTCTAGGAGTTGTGCTAGCTGCTAGAGATAGAAATGATATTGCATCTGTTCTCAAGGAGAAAAGTTAGGAGGGATAAAGCAGGACAGACGTGTGGACAAACTTTAACACATTGTACTTAATGCAGTAAGTATAAGTTAATCTCTTATCTGAGGGTAATTGGTACTAGGAAAAGTCTACTTCAAGTGAAACCATTAAAAATGGACAACTTTATTTCATGGTAATTAATCAAAGGTTTGTTTGGAGCTCCATCTTAACATTTGAAGCAAATATATGTAAGTAAGTTTATTTCGGAATATCACAAATTTAGGTTCTGAAGAAATATGCACTTATTTTTTGAGTAAGGACTAAGTCAAGTGTTAATTAATTTTGGTATAATTCTTTCACTGAAATTAAATGACTACAGTATGAGAGCACTTAGAGGTTGGTGTCTTGAACATGCTTATGAAGAGAGGCTACTTTAAGAACAACAGGTGAGGACTTCATCAGTTTTGTAGATGTCTCTCTTATCCTTTTGATATTCAGCTCATACTTTTAAAAAGTCACCAGAAGTCATCAATAATTTTTACTGATTTACTCTTCTGCATAGGTAATTAAGCCTTCCAGATCCTCACTTAGCACTGAGAGGTTTACCGGAGACTTGAGCAGTTATCCAGTGAAACTGACATTCTTATTATCATGAAATTTTGCATTTTCCCAAGATTTTTCAAATTCATGTTGGCTGTTTACTACATCTGACAACCAAAGAGAGACCAATTACCCAAACCCTAATAGTCACAGGCAGTGGCTTTCTGTGTGTGAGTCTAGTTTCATCAATGCTTCCTTACACACTCCCTTTTGTGGTCTCATTGCTGCAGACGCTGGGATAGCGAATGCTTACCTAGCAGAACCTGTAACACACAAGGTTCTGGGAAGGTTTGGGATGGTTAAGGCTGGTCAGGGAAAGACAGTCAAGATTTGCTAGCCAAGACTGGGAGGAGAAGTGCTAGTTGAATGGTTTAGAAGGTACTTAAAATCTCATGTCAAGCAGATTCTAAGTAGAACCTGTATTATTTAGAGGCAGGAAACAGAAGAAAAAGCACTGGTGTTGTGAGTCAGTAGTTTGGGATTTTTATAGTCCAGGCACTATATGAAAAGATAGTAATTGACCTGATGTCTGGAATCTTAGCCAGAAAACAAATGTCAATAACCAGAATGCAGAATTTACCAAACATTGACTTGTTTCTAATATTGAACAAATATCGTTAACAGTGTTAACAGGAATATTTGAACAACTTTTGATTAATACTGACAGATCAAATAGACAAAATACAAAATGGGAAGAAAAATATTTTATATAAAAATAAAATTTGATGCAAAGAAACAGAATATTATTAGTAGTGGGAACACTAATTAATGCATAAGAAACCAGGATGAACTATGTGAAAGGAAGTTTTGGTAACTGTTTTATAACATGTTTTGTCAGTAATAACCAAAATTGGACATTCTTATTAAACTGTTAAAACATTCCTGATAAATATTCCAACTGGAATATATGAATTGTAGTATTTAGCTAGTTGGATGTAGCCAAATTGATTTTCAGTAAAGTGATCTGCTTCCCCCAAAGGATGTTTCTGAGTATTATTTCCTCTGCACTCTGAGAAGTACAGTTGACAACTGTTGAACGTTATAAATCTCCAAAGATTTCTTCTAAGATGTAGGTTGCAGGTTTTTGCTATAATTAGAGGTGGTATTATCATGAAGCTTTACTACATAAACTTCTGTAACTTTTTGTTTGTTTGTTTGTTTTTTGCTATAGAATATTTATTTGATAAGCAGCCAAGTAAGCCTATGTCTTAAATATGTGTATCCTTTTTTCCATTTTTAAGGAAACAGACCAGATGCTTTTAATAAAATAAAATAGGTTAGGGAGACGCTTAGTTTACAAACTTTAGTCTGTAAGGTGAAAAGTTATTGTTACATATCTCTTTTGATAGCCATTTGTTCTTAATATTTATAGGAAAACTATTTTGGGGAAGATGACATGTATATGGATTTTGAAGAGGTTATTTCAAGTCCGGTTCTGTCCCTGTCAACGTCATCCAGCTCTGGATGGACGGCAGTCGGAATGGAAGGTGATAGAAAGGAAAACGAAAGTTCAGCCAAGTCAATTCATCCTCTGTCCTTGCGTCCTTGGGATATTACTGTGCTTGTGAATTTGTACAAAGTTCATGGGCGTCTGCCTATTGTAAGTGTTTACTTATCAAAATAGTCTGGAATATCATGTGAAATTCACCCAGCATAGGAAACTGTATGTGTGCACACACATATAACTATAGAAAAATTCAGATTAAAAACTTCTAAATGTATCCTTTTATCTCTATAAAGCTAGCTTATTTTCTTCAGAATGTGATTACTTGCTCATTTATAATTTTAGTCTTCCTTCTTTCACTTAAGTTTCTTCTTTGTTCTTCTGTGTAACTTCAGAACATTTTGACATGTTTGTAGTTAGCTTGAAGGATATTCTAGGATTTTACATTTTGTTAGTCTTCATCTCCAACTCCAGTCCAGTTTGGGGCCTCATGGTGGACCTATTACAAAATCAAGATTCAGGCTTGACCCTGGAGGTGGAATTGTGCCCCTGCAGTTTCGGGTCCAGCATTGAATCCTGGTTCACTCTAAGGATGACTTGTGGGCCTGTTGGGGCTGACTTGGAACAGGATTATATTCCCCAAAGAACCCATGCCATTGGATCCAGGCCAGATGTGGTGGGTGGCCCTGAGCTTTGGGCTGCCTACCGGCTGCATGTCATGTGCCTAGGGCTGCACAGCAGAGAGGCCACCTGTGTGCTTAGTGGACCTAATGTCCTTACTGGGGTTCCAGTAACTTGTGTTTGTCAGTAAAGCACTGTTTCTCTTTTTAAAATTCAAAATCTCTTAGTCATATAAATACAGTTTTTATTTTATTGTACTTCCTTGGTCTTTGCCTTTTTCTATATTTTGATTATGGGGTTTTGTTTGACTTTAGCATGGAACTGCTGATGGTCCTGAGTGTCCCACAGCTTTCTTGGAAAGACTGTGTTTTGAAATGAAAAAAGGATTTAGGGAGACCATGCTGCAGCTTGTGCTGTCACCCCTGAGTGTGTTCGTCAGTGACAACTATCAGGTAATGTGAAAGTGAGTCGTGTAGAGATTTAGAAATTTCTTGTTACTGTTTATAGGGTGAAAACAATGTGTTACATGGAGGCTACTGCTCTGTAAACTAGAAACTTTTCATTTAACCATAGTAAGAAGTTTTGTATGTGTGTATGGATGTATGAGAGTTTTCCAAGAATCTGTTTCATTATCTTTCCGCTTTCCCTGTTTATGTGGTCCCAGACAATTATATATTATATCCATTGTTTTTAGAAATGGAAAGAAATACTTTATAACTTTCTCGTTTATTTATGGAAGGGAAAAATGTAGAAAATATTGGTGGATTCTTCTGACAATCACAACCTAAGTATTACTATCAACCAGTACCATGCATGTTTTAAATCTTCAAAACATGCATATCTGCATGGCCAATGATTTATTTTTTTTCATCTGACATACCTACAGGATACTTTGTTAACACTTTCACAGTATCCCTGGGGCTCTTTTGGAAGAGAGCCAATGATATTCATCAAATGGGAATAATTTATATTCCTGGGTAGATGATCACTTCATAATTACTAATTTTTAATGACTGATGGCTTCTCTTTCTACCATTACTTTAGGGCTTTTCTCTACTTTTAGAAATATAAATGGATTAATACAAGGCCAGGGAAATATGTAAGTGGGAAGGTGAATCTGATACCTCAGATTATCAATGGATAATAACTTACTGTGGAGTCTGTGTAGTAATTGATCATTTTGTTTCTAATAGCCTACCCCCTTTTCACTGTTTTGCCATAAATGATTATATTTTTCTACAAAGAATTTTAATTTATATTTTCATATATACATAGTATACTACATGCTTCTTTTGCCACAAAATGTGCTTCCTTTTTAAAACTTTTATTTCAAAATAATAATAGAGTCACAGAAAGTTGCAAAGTTAGTACAGTGAGTCCCCGTATCCCCTTCCCCCAGTTTCCCCATGTTGACCTTGTACGTAATTATAGTGCAGTATCAAAACCAGGAAGTTGACATTGGTGCAATGGGTGTGCATATTTGTGTGTCTACTCACCCCATATAGATGTCACTGAAATCAAGATGCAGCACTGTGCTATTATCAAAAATCTCACGTGCACAGCACTTTTATTTTAGCTTGCTGCAGGAACCTTAAAAACAACTCTTGTTCTTCTCTCTCTAATTAGCAGATCATTATAATTGGTTGATTTTTTTTTTTTAAATTCTGGGAGGTGAGTGTGCGGAGAGGAAACCCATCTCCTTGTTTTCAATCTATTGAAATTAGATTAATTAATTAATAAAGGTGAAGGGAAGTGTCTCCTGATGGCTGAGTTCTGAGAATCTTAGCTAACTATTTGGTTTCTTATGAATACCTGATGACACTTTAACTTTTATTTCCATCACTACATTCTCAAAAGACTGGACCAGATATAAAAAAAAACACTGTATTGAGCTCATTATGAGAGGTCAAGTCCCACAGACTGGACTTCCCCACCCCTGATCTAAAGCAATGGATGGATTATTGTGTCAGACTTAGGAAACTACACATTCTACTTCATGGTCATCTTATGACACATACTGGTTTCCTAGGCTTCCGGTGGCAAAGTATCCCACTTCGGGTGCTTGAGACAACAGAAAGTCATTCTCTCACAGTTCTGAGCCTAGAAGTCTGAAACCAGGTGCTGGTGGGCCATGGTCTCTCAGAAGGCTGCAGGAGATAATGTGCTTTGTCTCTTCCTGCTTTTGCTGGTTGCTAGGAGTCCTTGGCATTACTTATCTTGTAGACACATCACTCAAGTTTTACTTCCATATTCATATGGCATTCATGTGTCTATGTGTTCCCAGTTTTCTCTTACTAAAACATGTCTAAGAAGGAGTCCCTACTCCAACGTAATCTCATTTTGACTTGATTGCATCTGCCAAGACCCTATCCTGTGTCCAAATAAAGTCACATTCACAGGTATGTGGGCTTGGGACTTGAACAAAGCTTTTGGGGGATACCCTTTACCCCATAACATGATGCAACCCATAATACAAATTTCGAATATAACCTTTATTAGTGTATTAGGGAGGCTACACCTTTAAGACAGGCCAATTTCCATATGTATTTTTAAGCTTAAAAAAAAAACTATGAAAAATTTTATACTGAGAATTATGGATTCTCTGTGCCAGAAGAAATCTTTACTGACTATCCTCCCCAACTCCCTTAGATAAAGCAAGGAAACCGAGGCCTGGAGAAGTTAGGCGATTTTATATACTGTTACACAACTTATATGAAAAGAAAAGAAAACATTTTTTACAAGTTCTAGAGGTGTATTATAGTCATAATTTGAAACTTCCTTCTAAGAAATCCTTATGAATTAGATTTTTTAGCCTTTCTCCTTAAAACAATTTTTTTAAGAACAGATTTCCACAATGTGTTGAAACAAGGAACACTAACTCTCTAAGCTGGCCTGCACACACACACTGAGAAGGCTGCCATAGTAAAACTCACTTGGGAAATATCTGTGAACTGTTTCAGTGTATAGCCATGTGTTGGTGTCTCTGAGAAGACCTGCTGTGAGGTCCTCTGTGCAGGTACTCAGTCAGTAGTATCTGCTTTTGTGGTCACTCAGTTAGGTGCAGTGGGATACCTGATGACCAAGGCAGAAATGGTCTTTACCCTAGTCAACTGGTGGAGAGATAAATATGGAGGGAATTACCATTAAGATAAATACTTTCAAGTGTTAAAAGTGTTACAAGGAGAGGTGTGAGGTGCTTGGTAGCATATCATGTTCTTGAGACCAGAACATGATAAAATATGCCTTTACTAACAAAATCTATATGGAAGATGGCTTCCTGCCCTAGTTCTTCATTTTATGGTCTTAATGATCTTCATTGTTCCCTGTTATTTTCTTCTTTTTAATATTTTAATCTCATTATTCCTGCCTTCCCGCAAGACATTGTATTTCCTGCCAGTCAGAGTCTGGGTTTCTTTTTCTTCCTTAAGGCAGGGACCACTCAGAGAGCGATGTTCTTTGTAGGACTTTGCTGTCTTGCTTTGTAGCTGGGCTTTCATGGGTACTATCACTGTAGAAGCTTTACTCAGACTTTCATGGGTAAAAGGCATGTCAGAAGCTTGTGAATCCTGAAGCCTATTGTTCAGATAGCATGTTTTTTACTGTTCGTCTCTGGGGAAAAAACAACTAGAAATCATAATGCGATTTTCTTGTATGTATTTTGCTCTTGTTTCCAGCAGCGACCCCCTGTAGATGACGCACTCAAGGAAGGTCATATCAATCTGTCCGGTCTCCAGCTGAGAGCACATGCCATGTTCTCAGCAGAAGGTCTTCCTTTGGGAAGCGATTCCCTAGAATATGCATGGCTAATTGACGTGCAGGCTGGAAGCCTCACAGCTAAGGTCACGGCACCACAGGTACGAGTGTCAGAGTACTGTCTGCTACATTCTTTTCCTTTTCCTCCACTCACCCACTGCCCCAAGAGCAAGTTTTTGAATGTCCATTGCATTTCCACTAATGACATTCTGATTCCTGCCATTCACAATTTTTCTTAGCAATAGATGAATAAGAAACAAATTTCATTTTTCTGAGACACATGAAATTGATGAGTGTAATGTTGTATAGTTCTACATAGTACTTTAAAGAATTTGAGACTTTCTTTGGGAAAAACTTAGGCTGAGCTATATATTGCACATATCTGTATTATTAAGCTTATATGATTCTCCACTGTTGGAATAATCTCCTTTTCCCAGTATATAGAATAAGTTTTCTAAAAATTTTGCTTTTTTGTGTATTTCTTAGCATTTACTATATTAAGGATTAGGTAGCACAGTTCTTTACTTGTCATGTCTCAAAGCAAGATACCATCATTTGTACCTGCTTATTAGTGATGTGGGGTACTGGTTTAAAAAATAGATAAGAATTTACTGGTGAGTAATCCTGGCTTAGAGGGCTAGTTAAGATCCTTTGGATAACTTCTCCCTCCCTTTCATCATCCATCCCACTGTGTCTTTAGAAGACTCAGAGGCCTTAAAGATTACTTACTTCTAGAAATAGACCACTGAAATTTAGTAGACTAGTCATTTTACTGTAACATTTCACCTGTTGGGCCATATCTTTATGATAAAATGCATGCTTATCTGGCATTTCAAAAGACTGAAATGTGGCAGAAATGTACATACTCAATTTTAATTAAAAGTTACAGAGTGGGTATGAAACATAATTGAGAGGTTGGTAGTAGCAACAAGATGAATAATGAATCGAAGTATCTTCTATATCTGAAGTAAAATGTTGGGAGACAGCAAAAATTAGGATTCTAAAAATTGGAAAATGAATGAATTGCAAAGGGATATTTTCTATAGAAATAGATACAAAAAATATAATGGAATGTATAAAAATGGACAAAAAATATTCAGTGCTCTCTGGCCTCATAACTAGCCTGTCCTTAATATCCACCATTTCCTGTCTCTCCATTTACAAGTAAAAACTGAAGCATATAACAAAAGCTTGTTTTCTAATGAGCTATGCCGATCCTGCAAGACTAGATACGATTCCCTTAACCTAAGGATTGCTAGATTCTCACATGTTTATAAATTGCATTTCTTAGAAAATGAAATATTTTCTTCTGCCCTAGAGTCTTGGCATCACTGTTTTCTGTGAGATTCATGATTCCTTAGGTGCTTTTAATGTTTATGCCATTCTTTGTTTTAAAAGCAAAATTCATGTTTTCCAATAGTTTAAATTATGTACTTGTTAGGGGGGATAATATGTATAACCATGTCTCAGTGTGTTTACTAACTCTAATCAATTATAGAATTTGGGTTTTTTTAAAATTTAAAGATATGATGAAGAGTTGCTATATGGTTACTTAAGCTTTTATTTACATAAACAAACATAATCTTCAAAATACCTAATTTCCCTAAATCATAGTTCAATATGATAATTAAATACTCAAATTTCACACCAAAGCTTGATTGATAATTAGGTAGAGAATTCTAGGTGTGAGGACTCTGATTAGTCATATAAGAAGGAAGATATGACCTTGAAGAAAAGTACTTTAGAAGTTGAATTTTTCAGTTGAAATTAATTCATTTTGGAAATGTATTTTGTCATTCATGAATGTAAAGTAACATAAGTTTATAAATGATGTCAAGGTAGAAAAATCATGATATTGACTAACAAGTGGATTATGTAGCAGCATGTATAAGACAGCGCTTGGGATCTTTCAAGCTGTGTTAATATTCTTTTTATTTAAAAATATATTTTATTGATTTTTTACAGAGAGGAAGGGAGAGGGATAGAGTTAGAAACATCCATAGAGAAACATCCATCAGCTGCCTCCTACACACCCCCTACTGGGGATGTGCCCGCAACCAAGGTACATGCCCTTGACCGAATTGAACCTGGGACTCTTCAGTCCACAGGCTGATGCTCTACCAGGTGTGGGCAAACTTTTTGACTCGAGGGCCACAATGGGTTCTTAAACTGGACCAGAGGGCCGGAACAAAAGCATGGATGGAGTGTTTGTGTGAACTAATATAAATTCAAAGTAAACATCATTACATAAAAGGGTACGGTCTTTTTTTTTTAGTTTTATTCATTTCAAACGGGCCGGATCCGGCCCGCGGGCTGTAGTTTGCCCACGACTGCTCTAGCCACTGAGCAAACTGGTCAGGGCTGTGTTAATATTCTTAATTAGCTTTTGAGCTCCAAGTGCTTGTTAAGTGTGCTAACATGTTGTCAAACTGTACTGCTTATTTTGCAGCTGGCTAGTCTCTTGGAGTGGGGTCAGACATTTGTTTTTCATGTGGTGTGTCGAGAGTATGAACTGGAAAGACCCAAGTCAGTAATAACATGTCAACATGGACTTGATCGTCGGTTCTGCGAATCCAAGGTATGTTGACAAATAGGATAGTAGTGTTACAAACATTTGTGGACTTTTTAAAATGGCCGATTAAAATATCAGCTTTAAAGCAAATGCACATAGGCACAAAGTAAACACTATAGTTCAATTTTTTAAATTAATAAAATTACTTTTGCAAATTGTAGCCAGTTGTTATTTAGTTGTAAGTATCTAAAATATGAGATAATTGCCTGGCTGGTGTGGTCATTGGTTGAGTATTGACCTCTGAACTAGGATGTCATGGTTTGATTCCCAGTCAGGGCACATGCTCAGGTTGTGGGCTCAATCTCCTGTAGTGGGTGTGCAGAAGGCAGCCAATCAATGATTCTGTCTCATCGTTGATACTTCTCTCTCTCTCTCCCTCTCTCTGAAATCAATTAAAAAATAAAAATAAAATATGAGGTAATTATTAAAACATGTATTCACAAATAAATGGAGATATGAAAGTCTTATCTCTTACATGTTTCCTGTCAATATTCATATTGCATTGAGTCTTTGGGATTGGCTCTATATTTGTGTAGAGAATTAGAAACTGAAGCCAGAGGAAGTTCAGATTCCTTGCATGACACTGTTTGCAGACTCCTCTCTTCAGTGTGATTAGCAGTGTGGGGCATTTGCCAGTTTTCTTGACTTCATTTATGCTCTTTCTACAATATTGCATGACCTTGACCTGGTCATTACAGCTACTTTAAAAGGTGCTGTGACAATGACAGGCAGACTGTTATTTTAGTAAGTACTGTTCCTTATGAATTTGGGGGTGGGGAGCATTTGGACGGGGCAGGGAGAAGTGTGCCCATTTCAGAAAACCCAGAAAACTCTGGTTTCAAAAGAGAAAAATAATTTACCCTATTCTATAATACAGAGATGACTATTGTTTAGTATTTCTGTTTTCTTTCCTGTGTGTCTTTCTTTATTCTTTTGCTATACAAAGTATATTTGTTTGCTAATATATTACTATAATTGAATGTGATTCATCCTGCTTTTAATTTTATGTCCAAAAAAATCTGTGACCCATGCTTATTTACCAACAATAATGGAAATAGCTACAATGTGTGATAAAAATTAGTTTTTCCTGCCTAGCCAGTGTGGCTCAGTGGTTGAGTGTTGACCTATGAACCAAAGAGGTTCAATTCCCAGTCAGGGCACATGCCCGGATTGTGGGATTGATCCCCAGTAGGGGGCATGCAGGAGGTAACCAATCTGTGATTCTTATTATTGATGTTTCTGTCTCTTTCTCCCTCTCCTTTCCTCTCTGAAATAAATAAAAACATTAAAAAAATTAGTTTTTCCTGTTCTATGCACACTGCCAGGCCCCAAGAAATTAGTTCCTTAATCATTTATCAGCCAGTTAGTTTTTTTTTTTAATATATTTTATTGATTTTTTTACAGAGAGAAAGGGAGAGGGATAGAGAGTTAGAAACATTGCTGAGAGAGAAACATCAATTCGCTGCCTCCTGCACATTCCCCAATGGGGATGTGCCCACAACCAAGGTATATGCCCTTGACCAGAATCGAACCTGGGACCCTTCAGTCCTCAGGCCGACGCTCTATCCACTGAGCCAAACCAGTTAGGGCCGGTTAGTTTCTTATGGATAATTCACACATGCTTATAGGCGTCTCCTCCCTTTTTTCTTATTTATTTTTATTATTTTTTTGTTAATCCTCACCCAGGAGTATTTTTTCCATTTATTTTTAGAGAGACAGAGAGAGAGAAACATCGATGTGAGAAAGACACATTGATTGGTTGCCTCCTGCATGCAGCCCCATCTGGCACCAGGGATTGAGCCTGCAACTGAGGTAAATGCCCTTGACCAGAATCGACCCTATGACCCTTCAATCTGAGAACCAATGCTCTAAGTACTGAGCCAAACTGGCTAGGGCCCTTTTTTCTTTTTTAGACTCAAAACTTCTATGTCACATTCAGTTTTATTGAGGCATAATTTACATACAATAAATTCACCTTTTTTTTATACCACGTGTAAACAACACCTCCCTCCCCTATGGACTGTATATTTCTATAAGTGTGTGTGTATTCAATATACAGGCATGCACATAGGCTCGCACATAAATGTGTATATACATTTTTAAAAATAATTCTTCATTGTTGAAAATATTACATATGTCCCTCTCCTTCCCCCCATTGACCCCCTCCTGCCCATCCCCGGCCCCTTGGCCCAGGGCTTCACACTATTGTCTGTGCCCAATTTACCCTTTTAAAGTTGTACATTTCACATTTTGACGAATGTGGTAAATACTGGTGTAACCACTAGCACCAGTGAAGACCTGGAACATTTCTATCACCTTCAGTTACTTCATGTCCCTTTGCAGTCAGCTGCTCTGCCAAGCAACTCATATGCTTTCTGTCATTTTATTTTATTACTAGAGGTCCAGTGTACGGATTCATGCACATTTAAAGGAAATTAATTAGAAGGTGGTGGCAGGGTGGGACTGGGCAAGATGGGCTGGATATGCACAGGAGCCAACCTCCCGGGGTCCCTCCCTGGCCGGCCACACCTGGGGCGGGGCCAGGGCTCAAAGGGCCTCTGGGGAATGAGCGAGTTCCCTCCAGCAGGTGGGGTCCCTCAGCCTGGCCAGTGGGGATGGGCCAAAACTGGCAGTCCAACATCCTCCGAGGGGTCCTGGAATGTGAGAGGGCACTCTGCAAAGTTGCTGTCGCTCGGCAGCTTCTGCATTGAGCGTCTACCGTCTGGTGATCATTGCGCATCATAGCTACTGGTTGGACAGTCAGATGGTCGCTTAGGCTTTTACATATATAGATTATTATTTTTGTTGCTGTTAATCCTCATCTGAGAATAGTTTTCCATTGATTTTTAGGGAGAGTAGAAGAGAAAGGGTAAGACAGAGGAACATCAATGTTTGAGAAACACATCAATTGGTTGCCTCCTGCATGAGTCCTGACCAGGTTCCAGGCCGGGGAGGATCCTGCAACCAAGATACATGCCCTTGACTGGAATCGAACCTGGGACCCTTTGGTCCACATGCTGTCACTCTGTCCACTGATCCAAACTGGCTAGGGCATGCTTCCTGTTATTTTAGATTTATTTGTTTTAGGTCTACTTTGTGTGGAGGAAATATATTCTTATAGTGCACTCTGCCACTGACAAGCAGTTATGTGCTGTTAGGCCAGTACTTATTCAGGGCTGCCATTGCCCCCGGAAGCTCATTGAAGTAGATGGCGGGTATGTTTTTGTCCAACCTAGATATGACAAGTCTGTGTGTTAGGAGTAAAGCTAAATTAAATCTGTGTGGCTTGTCCTAGATAGTACCATAAATTCACAGTTGATGTATTTGTGGTTGTGTATAAAACAAGTATGTATATATGTGTATGGAGGACTCATAAAAAAATCTTACAACTTTAGACTATACATTTTTTATAAACCTCTAACACTGTTTACCTTGATGATTCCTTTTGGGTTTCAGTCACAAGTTATATTCTATCCATTTAAACTTGCTACTTGCCCCTTTTAAATGAAAATCATACATAGTTACTTGTGATTAGTTTTCTAATTTGGAAAGACTTTAATTGCAGATGATTTTGCTTATCATTATAAAAAAGTGAAATTTAACATACTGATTTTAAAAAATACACGTGATCAGAATTTTGTTTGTGTGTTTAAATAGAATTAATTATTCCATCTTTTTCCATTTTAGTTGAGTTGTATTCCTGGCCCCTGTCCAGCTTCAAATGATTTGAAATACACCATGACTCGTTTAGCGGTAGATGGAGCTGATATTTATATTGTGGAGCATGGCTGTGCTACAAATATAAAGGTACATGTTTGTCTCTTTTTTGGCCAGTGTAGTTCTTTTTCCTTTTTACCAAACCAGACCTCTATTTCTTGAAATACAACACACATTTATAATTTGCCATCTAACCAAATACTACAGAATTCTAGGAGATAGCTGTTTTCAACTCATTCATGGTCTCTTCCAATATTACTTTTTAAAGGCATACTTTCCTGCTATTTTACTCTAACTGAATTATTATAACACTAGGGGCCGGGTGCACGAAATTCGTGCCCTTGGTGTGTGTGTGTGGGGAGTGTCCCTCAGCCCAGCTTGCCCCCTCCCACATACTGGGAGCCCTCAGGTGTTGACCCCCATCACCCTCCAATCGCAGGATCGGCCCCTTGCCCAGGCCTGACGCCACTGCCAGAGGCGTCAGGCTTCGCCCCATCACTGGTTCTGCCCCCAGCCCAGGCCTGATCCCTCTGGCCCAGGCGTCAGGCCTGGGCAGGGGACCCCAGACCACTCCGATTGGTGGCTCTGCCCCTTGCCCAGGCCTGATGCCTCAGCCATAGGCGTAGACCCCCATCACCCTCCGAAGGGGGCTTCTTCCTGCTTTCCCTTTCGCCTCCCTGCATTGTGCCTACATATGCAAATTAACTGCCATCTTGTTGGCAGTTAACTGCCAATCTTAGTTGGCAGTTAATTTGCATATAGCCCTGATTAGCCAATGAAAAGGGTATTGGTCGTACGCCAATTACCATTTTTGTCTTTTATTAGATAGGATAGGATTACTTTGTGGCAGAGATATATACTAGTAGCTTTCTTTATGGCAGGGAAGTGGACTGGTAATGTTTTTCAAAGATTGGATTTTGAATGCTTATAGGTTTTATATATTATGGTTCCTGCCTGGCTCCAGAAAACATTTGTTTACCACCTCTGCTTTGAGCATTACTGTTTAAAATCAAGCTTTGTTAAGATTTTATTACTTATTATTCTAGCTTTCTTTCTTCCTTCTCTTGTTTTTCTTTGGACCATGTTCTATGTTCCTTTTATCCTTTTCTTAAATTGAATGTTTTTATTCTGTTACATTTATTTTTGCTATTGCTCTTTCCCCCTTTTCCCTTTCTTTTCTTCTCTTTTATGCAACTTGAAATAATTACCTATTATGTAGTTTATTCTAAGTTGCTAAAAAATACAGAAACTAGAGTTTTGTTCCATTTTCTTCATTCAACTTTAGATGGGGGCAATCCGGGTTGCAAATTGTAATCTCCACAACCAGTCGGTTGGGGAAGGGATAAGCGCAGCAATTCAGGACTTCCAAGTGAGACAGTACATCGAACAGCTGAATAATCCCAGAGTTGGGCTCCAGCCTGCGATTCTGCGGAGGGCCTACTGGCTAGAAGCTGGCTCGGCCACCTTAGGACTAATCACTGTTGATATTGCACTGGCAGCTGATCATCATTCTAAACATGAGGCACAGAGACATTTCTTAGAAACTCACGATGCCAGAACTAAGAGGTAAGTGAAATTTAAGATGAAAATTGCTGGATAATTATAGAGGAAGTTTTACTGTTAGAAATGGAATCAGAGTATTTAAGTAAAGACCTAATATGATTGTGTCCCTACATGGTAACTCATTGACTTTCAGCTTTTTGGGTGCCTTTGTGGATATTTGTTTCCAACGAGTTTTGGGAGCACGTGTATTAATTTCTGATATAACCAGAAAAGTTATTGACCGTGTAGGCCATTAATTTATTAGTGTTTTCTGAAAAGTATAGTTTCTTTTTTAAAATAATATTTTTACTGTTTTCAGGGGGGAAGGGAGAGGGGGAGAAAGATAGAAATATCAATGATGAGAGGGAATCATTGATCGGTTGCCTCCTGCATGCCCCACACTGGGGATCAAGCCCACAACTTGGGCATGTGACCTGACCAGGAATTGAACCGAGACCTCCTGGTTTATAGGCTGGATGCGCAACCACTGAGCCACACTGGCCAGGCAGAATCCAATCCTGTGTGTGTGTGTGTGTGTGTGTGTGTGCGCGCGCGAGCAC
>NW_006290031.1:6217316-6241394 GCF_000327345.1 Myotis davidii | reverse complement strand
TGCCTTTCTCTTCTCTTTTTGAAAGGGTTTGTGTTTGATTAGTATTACTAATTCCTTAAATGTGGATAGAATTCACCAATAAAGAAGGTCATATGGGCATGGGCTTTCCTTTGTAGAAAGATTTTTTAAAATAGTTTTTTTTTTTTTATTGATTTCAGAGAGGGGAAGGGAGAGGGGGAGAAAGATAGAAATATCAATGATGAGAGGGAATCATTGATCGGTTGCCTCCTGCATGCCCCACACTGGGGATCAAGCCTGCAACCCAGGCATGTGCCCTGACCAGGATACAAACCATGACCTTCCGGTTCATAAGACGATACCCAACCACAGAGCTACACCAGCCGGGCAATATTATCTCAGTTCTTAATACTTCGTTTAGAGTACTAATTACAAAATATTTGTAATTTTTTCCTCTAAAATAGAGCATTATTTTGATTTGATTAAATAATTTTTTACTTGGCCCATAGTTGTAATATTTTGGGTGTATTAAATTTGCCATGTGAAATAGGCTCTGTCTATTAAACATAATCTATACTAATAGTTTTGTCCATTTTTTTAGATTAAAGTTTAAAATTTTTAGTCCTTTTGAGAATATTTACTGTTTTTTTAAACTGGATTTAAATTATTTTTATATTTGCTTCTTCTTAGCGCTTTGGTTTATTTTAATGTATGCTATATGTCTCTTATTGTTCCTACTTATTTCCATCTCACTTACCATGGTGAGACTGTTGTTCATTTGTTTGTTTGTTTAAAATGGCAGAATGATTAAAAAGACATATCACAGTAAAAATGAACCTTTGTGTTTACCGTGTCTCTTACAAATATTAATAATTAACTTATGTGTTACTAATTATCTGCTAAAAAGTTTTTCTGTTCTTAATGAGTTTTTGTTCCATTGCTGTTTCTCATATTTTTTTGTTTGGGATTCTGTTCAGGCTGTGGTTTTTGTGGCCTGATGACACCCTGAGGAATAAGAGGTGCAGGCACAAGTGTGGCTGTCTCGGTGGCTGCAGATTCTTTGGTGGCACAGTGACTGGCCTAGATTTCTTCAGGCTTGAAGAGTTGACACCATCCAGTAGCTCTGCATTTTCAAGCACGAGTGCAGAGTCGGACATGTACTACGGACAATCTCTGTTGCAGCCTGGGGAGTGGATTATTACCAAGGAAATTCCCAAAATGGTAGATGGTAATGAAATGTGCTAATCTTTTTCATCTTTATCCCTATGCCATCTGAGAGGAGTTCATGGTTACTGTGTGCAATTCAATTTTTTGAGCTGTCTCGGAGGTAGGATTTCATAGCCTGCCTTGTTTTGCAGGTGATTGAGCTAAAGCCAGGTAAGATGTGAGGTTTTCAGATTTATGCAAGGCAAAAGTAGGTCCACTATTCGTCTAGACATATTCTAAATATTTCCTTTTATGTCATCATTTTCCTGGGAGCCAGCTTCCACAGATACACTTAGGAATAGTTACGTTTTAAAGTAACGGTTGTTTTACCAGTTCATTTCAATAGGAAAACTTAGCAACAGTCATATTTATACCATTGGCCCCCCTGTTATCAATTATTTTGGCAAAATATTCTTATCTCTAAAATCAAACTTGTCAAGAAGAGAAGTATGGTCTTCCCATAGAGTCTGTAGGATAGTTGCAAATATATGCATTTGGTATGAGCAGTGAATGGTGTTCACTGGATATTAGTTTTAGATTTATCTTGTATCTTTGCTCTAAAGACTTCAGATATGATTTTTCCTCTGGGTTTCTTAGTTGTATGTCCCTACAATTAAGTGTAATAATTATTGCTTAAGTTTCTATGCTGTCAACAAATGAAATGTAGAAGTCTTAATATTTCACCAATATTTAGTCTTATTTCCTTTGTTCATTCAAAACCGTTAACTTAGCACTGCCTTAGTGGAAAGAGCTGGACTACATATCTACATATGCCTAATTCCTGTTTAAGTGACTTTTCACTGAATAGTAAGATAGAAGTGTGTACACATTATTTTAAGGTTGTTTGACTTTAGCAGTTTGGCTTATAAGAGCAGATTATCTTATAAAATCAGCAAACACCAAAACTTCTTGACATGGGAAGGAAAGAAAGTTGCTAAGTACAATTTAAATTCAGTTAAATTGTCTTCTTATACTATTACCTACTTACATTTGAATAATGTTGTTTTTAAACATTTACACAGGCATTTTCTCACTTAATCCCCAAACTACTATCATCCCGGTTTATAGTGAATAAACTGAGTCTCATCACTGAGACTAAGGTGCGTGAAGTCCATAGCCACGTACATGCCTGAGCAGAAGCTAGAATCAACCCCTTCCCATCACGTAATCTCATAGGGCTCTTATCACAGACCTGAGGATGTGTTCCCGATCAAAGAAAACATGATAACCAAATGCAATCATGTATGATCCTAGATTGGATCCTATACTGGAGGGGACAGAATGCTCTAAAAGACTATTGGTTTAGCTGAGAAAATTAGAAGGCATGTGGTAGTAATCTCTATAAATACTAAATAGTTAAGTCAGTAACTGTACGGGGGTTATTTATTGTCCTTAGGAAGTAAGCCCTTGAGTATCTAGGGTAAAAGACCACAATGTCTGCAAATTTCTCTCCAAGAGTTCAAAAAGTATTATATATATTATATGTAAATAGAGTAAATGGGGCAAAATGTTTAGGAAATTCCAAGTAAAAGATATATGGTGGCTTTGTGCTTATTCTTGAAAGTTTTCTGTAAGTTTGAAAATTTTCCAAATAAAAGTTAAAAAAAAGAAGACAAAAATTCACTGTCTGTGGATTCTGGATCCACACTTAGGTAGATACTTTGCTTTATGAAATTATATACTTGTGCTTTTAAAAAATGATTATACTTCAAAACAAGAAATTGAATTAAGTTGCCATGTTATTCATAAATTGCTTTTGAAATTACTGTGTTCACATAACCTGCTTTTGTTGGTTGGTGTAGGTCATATGAACAGCATGAAGAGGAAAGAATGGGAGAACAAATCAGGAGGAATGGAAGTGGAGAGGAAGACTCAGCACCTGAGCCTGCAAGTCCCCATGCGCTGTCACAGCTCGTCCTCGTCCTCAGATGACAACAGCAGCTCCAGTGCGGCCCAGCCTTTACTGGCTGCGGACAAGGAAAGCCCCTCTTCTGTGGCTGATGACCCCGTGCCTCAGAAGGAATTCCTGCATGGGATGAAAAGAGATGACGGCCCAGTGAGGTCAGTTACCAAGTAGATGTGGGAACCTGCTCACAATAGGATTATAATTGCTTCAAATTGTGACCAGAAAAACTTCTTTCCTCTCATCTCACCTACTGTAGAAAATGTTTTTCTCCTCTTGAACAAGTTTTTAAATGTCCATTTGCTGTTGTCTCTTTGATTATAAAAGTAGTACATATGTATTCATTACAGGTATTAGGAAAATACAGAACAGTATAATGATAATAAATATTTCTTGTTATTCAGCCTCTCAGAGGGAATTCTTGTTAACCTTTGGGCATTATCCTAGACTGGTGAATATTTTTGTCCTCCTCTTTCTTTAATGGTTGACTCCTCTTTTCTTGAAACACACTTTCCTCTTGACTTGAGGGCACATTTTAGGTTCTCCCCCTTCCCCTCAGCTAGTCCTTCTCAGGCTCTGTTTCCACGTCTTCCATTTTTTTTCTCCCTTCTTTTTCTTCCTCTTACAGTGGCCATTTATGAAATGTTGCTATCCCTCAGAACTCTGTGCCCTTTTCTCCATTCTCTATACTGTCTCCCCAGATGGTCTCTGTTTGGCTTCAATTAAGATCTGTAGCTCACATCTTTATTTTTTTTTATATATATATTTGATTTTTTACAGAGAGGAAGGGAGAGAGATAGAGAGTTAGAAACATCGATGAGAGAGAGACATCGATCAGCTGCCTCCTGCACATCTCCCACTGGGAATGTGCCCGCAACCCAGGTACATGCCCTTGACCGGAATCGAACCTGGGACCCTTCAGTCCGCAGGCCGACGCTCTATCCACTGAGCCAAACCGGTTTCGGCTGTAGCTCACATCTTTAAACTCCAGGCAAAACCTTTGTCTCTCTAAGCCCAGTTATCTTCTTGATATATCTGCTTGGATGTTACACAGTGACCTCAAGCTTGGCATATGGCCTTGTGCCTGTCATGGTCAGCTTGCTTTGCTTCAGTAAATGGCACCTTTACATCAGTTGCCAAAGTTAGAAGTATTAGAGTTATCTGTGACTTTTTTCTTTCCTTCAAGTTCTCTCAGTTAATCAAAGGTCTCTGGTGCATTTTCGTGGACAAGCTTTTAAAGGATATGAAAAAAATAACATCACCTAATGAATAGATTAATTTTCATGGATTATGGATAGATAATATTCATGGGTTTCTTTAAGTTTTGTTGTTGTTTTTGTTTTAAGCTTCCTCATGAACACATTGTTTTGTTACTTTGTATGGCTATTTTATTGTAAAATTTTAGATTTTCTTCATTTGTTTGTAAAATAAATGATTAAAATGACTAAAAGGATTTTATGATTACTTTTCTTTACATTTAGAGTAAATGATATGATAATACAGTAAAGGTAATAGCTTTGTTTTCTATTTTAGTGTTCCCACAGAAATTTCAGGAAATAGCCCCGTGTCTCCTAATACTCAGGATAAGTCAGTAGGTCAATCCCCTCTGCGGTCTCCCTTGAAACGACAAGCCTCTGTATGTTCCACCCGACTTGGAAGTACCAAGAGCCTGACTGCAGCTTTCTATGGGGACAAGCAGCCAGTTACAGTTGGAGTCCAGTTTAGTAGTGATGTCTCCCGAAGTGATGAGAATGTACTGGACTCACCAAAGCAGAGAAGAAGTTTCGGTTCCTTTCCATACACACCATCAGCAGACTCTAATTCATTCCATCAATATCGATCAATGGATTCCAGCATGTCAATGGCTGACAGTGAAGCCTACTTTTCTGCCGCTGAAGAATTTGAGCCTATTAGCAGTGACGAAGGCCCTGGGACCTATCCAGGTAGAAAAAAGAAGAAAAAGCAGACCCAGCAGATTGACTACAGTAGGGGTTCCATATATCACAGTATCGAGGGACCACTCACTGGCCACGGAGAAAGCATTCAGGATCCCCGAACTCTGCCATTCAAAACTCACCCTTCCCAGGCTTCATTCGTTTCTGCACTAGGTGGCGAAGATGATGTTATAGAACATCTGTATATTGTAGAGGGTGAGAAAACAGTAGAAAGCGAGCAGATCACTTCTCAGCAACCAGTGATGAGTTGCTATCAGACTTACCTTACTCAGTTCCAGGTGGTTAACTGGTCAGTGAAGCACCCAACACACAAAAGGACTTCCAAGTCCTCCCTGCATCGGCCCCTTGATCTGGATACACCAACCAGTGAAGAAAGTTCATCATCATGTGAACAGTTCTCTGTTCCAACTTTTAAGGTATAAATCAAATCATTAGTTTTTACACTGATATATTTATTTAGAAAAATGGATTTTGAAGATGTTTTCACAATTACTCAATCATTTTAGCTACCTTTCTGAAATCAAGGTTTCATGTATAATAGTAGGTCTCAGGGTTAGTGGTGGGAATTATAAAGTGAAGTATATAAAATTGAGGAATAGTTAGATTTGATAGTCACAATGTTAGTCAATAAATGTAATAGTTTCTATGTACACTATACTCTTAAGATTAGGATCATATCTGTGAATCCGTATTTTCTGTCTCTTAAAAATAAATTTTGAAATTGTTTTTTGATAGTTGGTGTTCTAATCCATAACTGCTTCTCTGCAAATTCAGTCCCATTCCCTTGAAATTTGATGTCTTATAATTTAGTATGACTGGCTATTGGCCAATTCTGTAGTGTATTCTGTAAATGGCTTTTTAAAGAATAGTTAAAAATAAGTTAAAGTAAATGTAGTAACAATAGTCAATATGAAAACTATTTTATAAAGTTATACATTTATAAGAGAATTTTTAATGGGTTTAGACCAAAATTAAGCATATGGAATCTTATGGAACTGATTACATATATATATGCATTTATTTAAAGTGTTTTAATGTATTCATTCTTAATTCATATATTATTTACCACCGTGTGCCCAACATATAATGAAGGAAACTATGGAGCTTATAGTTTAGGGGACAGAGACACAGTTAATAGATAAATGGATAAGTATATGATTGCAAATTGAGAAGAGTCTTGTGAAGATAATCAAAGAATACTGGGCTGAAAAATAATAGATTGTATTGACAAGACAACACTTAAACTGAGGTAATATTTAAACTGAAACTTAAAGGATAAGGAATAGTGGAGGATTAGAAAACCTAGGGCAATTACATTCAGGGCACAGGGATCAGCCTCGCTGATTTGCTAAGGAAGGAAAGAAGTTAGTTTGTTTGAGACCTGGAGAGGTAGCAGGGATCTGCTCCTGATGAGCTGTACACCTCAGTAAAGGTGACAGAGCAGGCATCAGTAGTTAGAATTTTATTTTAGTTTCATTGAGAAACTTGTAAGAGCTCTAAGGAAATGTGATGTGTAGTTTGTGGAACTGCTACTAAGTGGAACTGAATTGTCATTAAGCAAGAGAGGAAATGGGGTGACCATTTACTTAGGATACTATGGTAGCAGTCTGTGCAAGAGATGACAGGTTTGGGCTTAAGTAATGTTGGAAATGTGATAATGGAGTTGAATATCCTTATAGATATTGAGATATATGTATGTGTGTGCAACATATATTGAAGGAAATAGGAACATTAGTAATAGTTACAAAGTTTTGGTTTTAAGGTTGTGCTCGTTCTCTTCTTGCCAAGATAAATTGCTCATGCTAAGATTTCAAAATGTTCTCTTTATTCCATGTGAAAATATGTTGGTTTATGAATTTTCCAGTATAAAACTGAATGGTACTTGCTGTGCAGAATAATATCTGAGAGATTAGAATTATTTTAGTATTTTCAATAAATCTTTTAGATTTGACTAGGCAGTCTGGAGAAAATAAGCCAAGTAATTCATATCTTTAGATCACTTTAAAAATAGAACATAGTAAGTAAGAAAGTTATTTTTCTCCATTAAATCTAAGTAAACAGCTAACATTTAAAAGGGTTCAGTTTGGTTGTTCAAGTGTATTGTTTATATTATTTACCTTTTATTGATATTACAATCCATCTTTTTCTATAATATAATGTTTCTATGGGATTCTTTCCCACTTGAAAGTTGATTTTCCCAGGAAGACTCTAAAATTAGCTTAAAGTTAAGCTTAGTGTAAATGGTGCTCCAGAAAACAGACTTGGAAGCACTCCCATTTAAGTCTTGTTGGATAGTCTTTTACTCTCATTGCTGAGTTCTACAGCCCTGCCATTTGTCTGAATAAACTGAAAATGAAATTGCCAAATAAATATTTTCTGTGATTTTTTCAATTTGTGAAATATTTATAGCATATCTATGAAAATCTTATTAACAAGGTAATCTGGATATTCACAAATAATCTGTCTATAGCATAAAATTAGAGGATAATTAATATTAAAATTCTACTCTATAAGCAAAATTTTATATTCTAGGTTATCAAACAGGGGCTCACAGCTAATTCTTTATTAGACAGAGGAATGCAACTTTCGGGATCAACTTCAAAGTAAGTAAAAATTATATACTTTTAAAGAGTAAAGGGTTTTTCTTGATTATAAGACACATAAAGTTTATTCAAAGAATAACCTTTCTTTAATTGACTATAGACTTTATTTTATGAATAAATTACCACAAATAATTCAGCTGTTTGTCTGTGATGGCTTTGCCTACATTATAAGCAATCAGTGGCATTTCTTTTAGCATACTGTGCAAGCCATCACTGGCATAACAAGATTGGAAACTAGTAAGAATTCAGAACTCAAGTTTTCAAGTTTGGAAAACCTACATCAAGTAAATATAACACAGTATACTAAGCCCCCCCCCCCCCCCACACACACACACACACTTGATATATTAACCATCTTTGATCAGTTTTTACTTTAGTACCTCAATGTTCTGTCTTGAAAAGTATTTGGGAGATGAAATGTCTAGTCCAGTCCCATGAAATTTTCAGTTGAAATAAATGCAGGTTTAAGCAGTCACTCATCTTAAGGAAGCTCCAACTCCTGCTATTTTTCATAGTCTTTGTAATATGTACTTGCTGGTTACATTGTATAGAACACCATATACTCCTTTGGAAAAGAGAGCCGTTGACAGCACTGATGATGAAACAGTAAAGGAAGAGTGGACCCTGGATCAGCCCATCTCTCAGACCAGGACAACAGCCATAGTTGAGGTCAAAGGAACTATTGACATTGTTCTGACTCCCCTGGTGGCTGAAGCTTTAGACAGGTATTGATTTTGTCTAAAACTATTACTATTATTTGATGAAATGACAAATGTATGTTATATTATGATTAGTGTATATGATATCCTATATGATAAAACCCTAATATGCAAATTGACCAAATGATGGAACAATCAGCAGAATGACCGATCGCTTGCTATGAAGTGCACTGCCGGCTACTCTAACACTGAAAAAACAGGATGATGCAGCGATGACATGCATGGATTCTGGCTTGCACATTTTGTGGTCAGCCCTGATTCTGACAGTTATAATTGTGTGACAAAGCCAATTGTCTCTGCTTTAGTTTTTCCACCCATAAGATAGGGGAAATGGCACTATTGCCTCAGAAGAATCATGTTATGTACTACTTTTATTAACCAGGGCAAAAAAATGTAGCTGCCATACAATAGCAAGATGCCTTTGACCTGTAAGAAAAGTATGGTCACTGGTGCATGCAGCGTCCTGGATTGTGAGAGGGATATCCGACTGCTGTTTTAGGCCCGACATCCCCCGAGAGGTCCCGGATTGCGAGAGGGTGCAGGCCGGGATGAGGGAACCCCCTCCCAAGGCCTCTAGTATGTTCATAAAGAAGAATGTTGATGATGACTATTTGATTGAGCAAAAATGTAGATATGTTTAAAAATGTCTGTTTCACTTAGTTATCATTTGTTACTTTTCAGTCCATATAATTATATTACAATATTATAAGAATTATATTGCGCCAAAACCGGTTTGGTTCAGTGGATAGAGCGTCGGCCTGCGGACTGAAAGGTCCCAGGTTCGATTCCGGTCAAGGGCATGTACCTGGGTTGCAGGCACATCTCCAGTAGGAGATAGGCAGGAGGCGGCTGATCGATGTTTCTCTCACATCGATGTTTCTAACTCTCTATCTCTCTCCCTTCCTCTCTGTAAAAAATCAATAAAATATATTAAAAAAAAAAGAATTATATTGCATTATAGTTTTCATTTTTTTTTTTTTGCTTTTGGGCTGATGAGCATAAAATGATCACATACCCAGTACCTAATTATTATGTTTGATATTACTATTATCTAGTTTATTTAAGGAGACAAAACGAACATGAATAAACTCTAGAATGTAATGTAATGGAACAGATTCAATAAACTCTAAAGTTTCTCATTTTCTGTTTCTCCTCCTGCAGGTATATCGAAGCGATGGTTCATTATGCTCACACCCGCCATCCAGCTGCAATTGTGGATGACCTTCATGCCAAGGTCCTCAGGGAAGCTATGCAAAATAGCAGGACTACCTTCTCAGAAAATGTAAGAATTTTTTATTCAGTAAAGTATGGCAAACTGAATATTCTTCATGTACATATAATATTCAAACTTGAAAAAAATGCAATGTATTAAAATTTTATTAGGCATTTAAATTGGAACACATGAACATTTCTAAACAGCTTTATATGTCAGTGGCTCCATAAGAGATGGCATATAGAACTATGCTATAGATTAAATAGTAGTCAATTATTTATTAAAATGTGGCTTTATTTTTTTTATTTATTTCAGAAAGTAGCTTAATTTCAGGCCTTTTCTAAAGAGTGTTGGTCCCAAGTGAACAAGCGCTGTCTAGGACTGGTGCATTTGTTTTCTAAGAAAGCAAGCTGCATATTATTTTGACTTTCCTCTATGATTAGATAACTTGTCTCCTAATATTTTTGAGATTATTTTTGTTCACCTCAATGAGCCAAGTTACTGCCCTCTGGTGTGTCGTATTCCATTTATGCCATGGTTCAAGCATGAAGCCATTTCTTAGTAGTCACTTCCTGGTGCTCTTTTGGTGACTCTCCGCTTGACTTTCAAATTTATCTGGGTCATATTTGGACCAGGGCCCAGAGGCAAAGTGCAAGTGAGGCTGATTGTTTTTAGTGATCCACTTACTCAAAATATATACTGAAGCTGCCAACCTGTTTGAACTAGGGGTGCTAACCCAATGGCAGCTGGCATACCCATGGGCATAAAGAGCAGAGTGAATGAGCAGGTTGCTGTTGCAGATGTTGTGGAAATTATGAAATGTTTGTGAAATAATAATTCTACGTGCACTCTTTTTAGTTATCTTCCAGACAAGATGTTAGAGGAACAAAAACTGAGCACACTACCATAGGAATGACTAACCAAGGACAAGCACAGACAGATCTTATCATGAAACAAGATAATGTGACAATTAAAGGTCTTCAAGCTAATGTCAGCATACCAAAGGTAACAATTTAATATTTTTTAAAAAATTTTCTGAAAGAAGAGGATATATATTTTATTCCCTTAATGACTGAATGTAAAAATTAATGTAATGTAAATAAGTTTACTTAAGTAGAATATTGGGCAAGTTATACTAAAATATTCTAAATTCATCCAGTAAGAATTTAATTATGATTATTTTATGAGATTCTGTATTTGTAAGCTTTGTCTTCATAACTCTCAGACACTTAGATACACTATTCCTAACAGTTTTGCCATTTTTCTGTGTATCTTATGTTTGATAATTTTTACTTTTCAATGACATTTATGCCATTTTCTGTGTTAGGTAAACTTATGTTTGTTACAAGCCTCAGTGGAAGAATCTCCAAGTACAGCTTCCAGTAGAAGCATGACTCACATGTCTCTGGTTGCATTGTGTTTTGACAGAATTGCTACACAAGTTCGTATGAACAGGTAAAAAAGATTTCATTAATTTGAGCCATGAGTATCTTGCTGGATGGAAAACAGGCCTTAATAATCTTCTTAATACATAAAACTGGTATTGGAATTTCAAATCTTGTTTTGTAGGTATTTGAAAGTTTGCACTGTTTTTATTCATACTATATTTTAGTAAACACTGAAGAATTTGTTATGAATATTGGTTTAATTAAAGCAGTGGAATGTTTCGGTTTTTAAAAAATGTTTTTTATTGATTTCAGAGAGAGAAAGGGAGAGGAAGAGAGGGCTAGAAATATCAAGATGAGAATCTTTGGTAGGCTGCCTCTTCACGCCCCCTACTGGGGGTCAAACCGGCAACCTGGGCATGTGCCCTGACCGGGAACCGAACCATGACCTCCTAGTTCATAAGTTGATGTTCAATCATTGAGCCTTACTGGTTAGGCTGGAATGTGTTTTTTTAAGCCACTTATTAATTAAATGTTGTTCCTGAACTGTTTACATGTTTAAATGTTAATCATACTCTCTCTCTTTTCTGTGAAGAGGTGTGGTTGAAGAGATTTCAAACAACACTGAACCTGGTCGGACATCACAGTTTGATAGGTATGTCCACACCTCTAAAATGCAGCCACAGTCATCTGGATCTCTCAGATCAAACACCGGAGCAGAAAAAGGCAAAGAAATTGCTGCCAAGTTAAACATTCATCGAGTTCATGGGCAACTCAGGGGTCTTGATACAAAAGGTAGGATTTTACAACAAATATTTTTTCTGTGGCATGTATAAATATAAGAGGATTTTGCAAAAGAAAACATCTTTTCCTTTGAATATTGCTACAATTTTAGTAGTTTAAAAGAAAGGAATTTTCTGCAATATATTAAACACATAGTATTTAAGTATTCCTTATTCACATTCTACGTAGAACAGAAGGTAAACTTTGCTAGGGAAGTAAGTGATATGGCCCCAAATTAGGAACCCATCTGATTTCTTCATTATGTCTGCTGCTCATTAGAGAGTCTGGTCTTTATAGTCTTTCTTACTTTTTTAAATTGTTCTGTTGGCACAACTTTATTGAAAATTATTAATTACAATATCAAAAGTAGATAACCAAGTCTGTAAAATACAGCAGCAACAAGAGTGATAGTCATGGCTATGCCTCTTAGAGTTCCTGGTGAGGTAAGAGAGAAAACTAGACACGTCACATACCATTTCAATATTTTTGACATAACTCTGTGCCTATGCTCATTTAGAAGCTAAGTGATCTCAGATTGTCAGAGATTCAATCCAGAAAGAAATGCGTTTATTAGTCTTAATTGATATGGCTGCTATGCTAATCTCCATCTGGGATAGGTGACGAGTCCCGAAATAACAAGTCATTTCCTTGAATTTGCTCACTGTATTGTGTAGGCTCTGAAGGTTCCATAACGGCTGTCTGTGTTCTGGGTCTGTGTAACTGCTGAGGCTTTCTCAAGGCTTTCCAGAGAAAGAGATTGTTCCCGACTCCCTGAGTTCTGTAATCCTAACACTGGTGCAGAATACAGCAGCTTGTATAGGAAAAGTAGTTTGCACTATTAGCCAGTTTGTACTTTGGTGTTGTATAGACTGCAGGCAGTAACTAAATATAATTTTGAAAGGGACACTACCCAGATAGAACTTACCAAAGACAAAACTCCTAAAGAAATTTTAAGGAGATCATTGTGTAAAGTTGTAGGAAAAAAAATAAATGTCTTTGCTTATAGGTACATAAGATATCTTTGAAAAGATACTCAGTAAATCTAATGACATATGTTACCTGTAGGGAGGAGAAATGTATGTCTTGGGGTTTTACTGTGAACCCTTTGTACTCTTTAAGTGAGTGTATTACCTAATCAAAAAAATGTATAAATCCAAGTTAAGTCCTCACCTAATACAATATTTCAGAATAAGTTAATGGAATTAGATAAAATATAAATGTAAAGTATAGTATTTTCTTGGTGGAATATTTTATAGCTATTAAAATAATAATTTTAGCCCTAACCGGTTTGGCTCAGTGGATAGAGCGTCAGCCTGTGGACTCAAGGGTCCCAGGTTCGATTCCGGTCAAGGGCATGTACCTTGGTTGCAGACACATACCCAGTAGGGAGTGTGCAGGAGGCAGCTGATTGATGTTTCTCTCTCATCGATGTTTCTAACTCTCTATCCCTCTCCCTTCCTCTCTGTAAAAAAATCAATAAAATACATATATTTTTAAAAATAATAATTTTAACAATAATAATTTTTAATGACTTGAAATTATCGTGGTTACTGTTGCATAAAAATTGGGAACAAAGCTGGGTTTGTAAAATGATCTCTAAATAGCTAGACGGAAACTTACTCCTAATGTAATAAGCCAGTCATCTATGGATGATAAATTTATCAGTGTTTTTTTAAATCTTTTTTGTTATGTTTTTCTGTATTCATTAACTATAATCAGAGAAATTTTAAAAAGTAAGGTAAGAAGTAAGAAAAAAATGCCAGGAACTTGGGATGTTCATTTCTACATTGCATTTGGTAAGCAGTGAAATATTGCAATGACTGTGATGAATTGTAGTTATATAGTATATGTTAGCATAAAGCCATTTTTTAGTAAATGCTGTTATTGTATTAGAAAATAATGTTTTTTCTAAAGCTGGATAATTAAAATAATTTTTTATTTTATAAAATGATGAGAAAGTATTTAAAAATAGTGTATTATGAAGTTGAATTATGCAGAAGCTTTTTAGCTTTAGATTTATAGAGTACCATGTAATCTTTCAGAAATGAATCCATTCTGCCTTTGGGCAATTATTTGTTAATTCTGGATTCATCTTTCCCCCCCTTACTTCAATGTGATTCTGGCAATTTGTAAGCAGTACAAAGTTAGGCAGCATTACTTTTGAGTTGGTACATTTGTTTATTTTTCTTTTTGACTAAGATATCTTTTGAACGTAACCACTGTGCCAAATGTTTACATTGTTTGTTTTAAAAATATATAAAACCTCTATCTTTAAAAGTGGTGGTTTTGTTCTCTTTTGGTGATAGATATCGGCACCTGTGCCATCACTGCGATTCCCTTCGAGAAGTCCAAAGTCTTATTTACTCTGGAAGAGCTGGATGAGTTTACTTTTGTGGATGAGACTGACCAGCAAGCTATTCCGGATATAACTCGAATGGGTCCCAGCCAAGAAAAATGGGGTTGGATAATGTTTGAATGTGGACTTGAAAATTTAACCATAAAAGGTAGGTTTTTAAAAAATAATTCTGCGTAAGTGGGTACAAATTGGTCCCACGTTGCTGAAATACTTTACACTCATGACTTTCAATAGTCTGAATCAGCAAATTCAAGCTGAAAGTGTGGTAGCTGGGATTATTTACCAGGGGTGGATGCCCCATCCCGATTCCTCCATTGTGTGATCCAAAACTAGCAGAGCATCTAGACATGTAAAAGCCTCAGTGTCTGAGAAGAGTAGTCTTGGCTCAAGTCAAAGCCACCCAGCTTTTGAAAGCTTGTGTCTTTGGAAACTGGATCTTTGATTAGCAGAGCTTTACCATTTAGGATGAAAATATTTCAAATCCTTTATTCAGTGAGACAGAGTCTGACTTACAATTATGTGTGTTTTCTTATACATTATTGAGTAATATATTAAAATATGAAGGCTGACTTGTGTATAAGACTTTTAGATTTAGTCCTATCCTATCTAATAAAAGACAAAAAGGGTAATTAACCGTATCTCCGCTATGCTTCCCGTTGGTTAATCAGTGCCATATGCAAATTAGCCACCATCCAAGATGGCGGCTAATTTGCATACTGCAGGCAGGGCGGGACAGTAGGAGCCGCCATTGCCAGCCACCATCCAGGCCCCTGTGGGGCAGCTGCCTGTCCACTGCCTGTGACCCTACTGGGTCCAGGGCCGCAGGCTGCTCCCCGTGTACAGCCCTGAAAGCCGCCTGCCTGCCGCCCGTGACCCGATTGGGTCCAGGGCTGCAGGCCGGCACCCGTGTGCAGCCACAGAAGCCGCCTGCCCACAGAAGCTGCTTGCCCGCAGCCCTGTGCAGCTGCAGAATCCGCCTGCCCGCGCTTGTATGCAGCCGCGCCCGTGTGTAGCCGCAGAAACCTCGGGCCTGCGCCTGTGTGCAGCCACAAAAGCCGCCTACTCGCACCCGTGAACAGCCCAGGAAGCCGCCTACCCACTGCCTGTGACCCGATCGGGTCCAGGGCCGCAGGCCGGTGCCCGTGTACAGTTGCAGAAGCTGACTGCCCGCGCCTGTGTACAGCCCTGGAAGCCGCCTGCCCGAGTCTGTGAGCAGCCGCAGAAACCTCGGGCCGGGGCCCGTGTGCAGCTGCAGAAGTTGCCTGCCTGCCGCATCCCACCATGATCCACTGAGACCAGAGAGCAAGGAGAACTTCCGCCCTTGAGTCAAAGTGGGGAGCGGAGGCACGGCCTCCCCTCCTAAAGTCGCCAAAGTACAGGATCTAACCTAAGCCACATCCTCTGAGACAGCCCGGCAGGCACCACTGACCCTACCTGCAGGCCGGGCCCCCCTCCCTTCTCCTGTCCCTGTACAGCGCCCATAGCTCCCCACTGGCTGAGTCAGGCACAACAGGTTTGCAGCCACAGGTGCGATTTAGCAGCTAATGAAAAATACGAGAAGGAACAAATGAAGCAGCTACTGCAGTGGGGAAAAGACATTCATCAAATTCTTTGTCTCTGGGAAACTGAGGCAGCCAGCACAGGCCCCTGCACAGGACGAGGCTTCTGCTTCTAAAGAAATGTCCTGGGTTAGAGGTGAGGGGGTGCTGCCTTTCCCTTCTCTGAGCTCTAGGAGGAGTCTGTGCTCCCCCTCCTGGTATTCTTAACACCCAGAGACCCCTCCCCAATCCTGGCAGGAATGTTCCATGCTGACCGCCTCCAGAAAGCAGAGAACAAAGAGGCACTTTTTGATTTCAAGCCTCTAAACCAGTGGTTCTCAACCTTGGCTGTACATTAGAATCACCTGGGAATCTTTTTAAAATCCTGACTGTGACCCTCCCCTCCCGCTGAGTCATTCCCTAAGGCAGCAGGAGACGGAGTGTCTGAGAGCAGCTACATAGCTTTGTGGCCATGACCAAGGCACTAAGATGGTATTTGTGCAATGGGGCTGAGGAGGTGTCAGAGGACCTCACCCCAGAAAGCCCAATACCTATTTGTGTGAGAGAAGGTGGCAGGGAGGGAGGGAGGGAGAGAGCGAATTGGACTCAAGAGGCCTCAAGGCCCAGATGAGGAGAATATACCAGGGATCAGCATGGACTTGAGCTCTGAGGTGAGGGTCAAGGGCAGCTGGGTGGGGGCCAGCCCATACAGAAGACGGAGGTCCAGATGTTCTTGACCCTTCTTGGTTCTTTGGCACCTCTGCCTGTGATATAAACTGTCTGACATGGAAGTACAACTCCAGAGAAGGAGGTGGGGAACCCAAGTTAAATAATATTTTGTTTTTGTTTTTTCACTTGGCAGAATGGGTGGGGGCTGAAGTTGAAGTTAGGTTTGGTTACTAAACAGTAAACAAAGCAACATTTCTCGCACACCTGACTGTGTGGTCTGAATTTGCTGCTGCCTATATAAACAGAGAAAAAGTTATAAAATGAAGTACTAATCTCTAGGGTTTAGGTCAGACCGAGGAGTAGTGCCACTCAGCCAGAAGCTGGCTCATGGCTGGCCAGTGTAGAGGTAGTGGCAGGAGCCTCTTCCACTTCCATGGCAGCACTAAGAATGTCCAACTAACAGTTTAGGCCCGATACCTTGGGCCTAAACTTTAGTTGGACATCCCTGGAGGGTTCCCTGGCTGCCAGAAGGATGTCTGACTGCAAGCTTAAGCCTGATCCCCTGGGGAGTGGGTCTAAGTCAACAGGTGGACATCCCCCAAGAGGTCCTGGACTGCAAATGGGCACAGGCTGGGCTGAGGGACGCACCCCCCACCCCCAGTGCACAAATTTTTGTGCACTGGGCCTCTAGTATAATAATAATAGTAGTTGTATATTTATAGATAAGGGCAAGTTTTGGTGAGAATAAAAGGGATCTTTGTGAGATTTTAATTTTTATCTTTATGGATACAGTAGAGTACATCACTGAGATACCGAGTGTTTTAATAAATACATTCTCGTATTTATATAGGAGGAAGACAGTCCGGTGCTGTTTTGTATAATACTTTTGGAACGATGGGCAAAGCTAGTGTCACAGAAGGGGGTGGAGTGCTGACATCCAATAATTCTTCTGATTCTCCGACCGGCAGTGGCTATAACACTGACGTCTCTGATGATAATCTTCCTTGTGACCGAACAAGCCCTTCTTCAGACTTAAATGGAAATTCTGTTTCCGATGAGCAGGTTGGTAATAATGCTTTGGAAACATAACATAGAAAATGACGTACCAACTCAAAATTAACTTCTGAAGTATATTTGCTTGTCTTTTTGTAGTTTGGATTTTGCTTAAGTCAAGGCATTTTGATGATTACACTGCTACTAGAGCAGTGGTTCTCAACCTGTGGGTCGCGACTCCTTTAGGGGTCGAACGACCCTTTCACAGGGGTCGCCTAAGACCATCGGGAAACACATATATAATTACATATTGTTTTTGTGATTAATCATTATGCTTTAATTATGCTCAATTTGTAACAATGAAATTGGGGGTCACCACAACATGAGGAACTGTATTAAAGGGTCGTGGCATTACGAAGGTTGAGAACCACTGTACTAGAGCATAATTTTTGTAGGCACGAATACCTAAATATGTTTATATCTATAATGGTATCTAGCATAATACTGTGTTCATATTAGGCACTTAAAATATCTGCTGAATTAATGAATTAATAGAATTTCAAAAAAGCAGGCTTTGTTTTTATATTGTTTGAATGATTTTAGCAGAATCACTTTTTAAATAATTAGTTTTGTTACTGGTAATATTTCATGTAAGTTCTTAATATTTTTGTCATTATCTGCCAGTTTCATTTAGGGTCCTGAAGAATACCTTCAGTGTCACTCATTTATTATTTTTATTAGGGTAGAATTTCATAGTGATGAGTATAGGAACAGCAATAATGAAAATATTTAAAATTCTAGATTTCTAAAGAGTTGTGTCACTGATTGGTGACCTGGGGCAAATTATTTTCCCTTTCCTGAGTTTCTTCATCTGTAAAGGAGTATTGTAAGGACATTGCTATTCTAAAGTTGTGAAGATTGGAGGAGACAGTTCACAGGAAAGGCTTAACTCAGTGTCTATCACACAGTGAGAACTTGGTAATGTATGTGTACTATATGTTAAATAGACTCCTAATGGAATCTGAGGCAGCCTTATCTTGAAATACTTAAATATTTCTGCAGCCAGCAATTTTAATAAAAATACCAGGTGTGGGGTAAATAACTTCTCATCAGTTCAGATCAGGTTTTGATGCCACATTTACAGAAAAATATTAGATTTTATTTTTTTAAATCTTTATTGTTGAAAGTATTACCATAGGTCCTCCTTTTCCGCCCATTAACCTCTTCCAACCCTCTTCCATACCTTCCTCCCCAGACCTTCACCACCCCATTGTCTGTGTCCATGGGTTATGCATATATGCATACAAGTTCATTGGTTGATCTCTTCTCACCCACCTTCCCCTGGCTTCCCTCTGAGGTTCAACAGTCTGTTCAAGCTTCTATGTCTCTGAGTCTATTTTTGATCCTCAATTTATTTGGTTCATTAGATTCCACATATGAGTGAGATCATGTGGTACTTATCTTTCTCTGACTGGCTTATTTCAGAATGTCATGGATTTTAGAATTGCAAATAAGGGAGTGTGGACTTATATGTAGTACCTGCTGACTTTAAAATCACTGGGGCCTATAGTTCACATTGTTCTGTAACACTTAGGACTCACAGGTGTTTTGTGTGTATTCTTCATTCCTTAATCACCACACAAGAAAATGCCAGTCTTTTCTTTATCTTGACCAATGCTATCTAAAAGTGAATCCAGAGACTTTAAGTAGATGTAAAAGGCAGGAGACTTTTTTTTTTTTTTAATATCATGCTTCTTACCTGCCTACATTTTGAAGGGTGGTGATTACACATCTAAAAGATATTCCCATTTCTCAATATAGCTTTAGAAAATAGCATGTAAGATAACATAAGAATTTTTTGTAGAGTGTTATTTATTTGAAAATGTGTTACAATAGTATTTATTATGGCTCTTTATTTGGAAGTTTGAAATATTCTGTTAAATGGAAAAGGAAATTGATTGCAATAGGAAGCAGAAGACCTTAATTCTACCACCCACTCTGCTCAAGAGTTGTGTGGTTTCTAGCAAGTAACCTCTTTCTCTCACTTTCCTCATCTAGAAAAAATAACTTAATGCCCCTAAACAAAAAGTTTTGGGTGTTCTATTATTTAGGATGAAGGAGTTGAATCCGATGATTTGAAGAAAGATGTGCCTCTTATGCCGCCACCCCCCGATTCCTGCAGCATGAAGCTGACCATCCAGGAGATTTGGTTTAGTTTCGCAGCTCCCACCAACGTGAGGTCTCCCACTCATGCATTTTCTAGGTAAAAAGTCTGAAAAGTGTACTACTGTCGCTTGGTGTTTCTTTATTTAAATGGCATGCAGTTCTGTTTCATGCATGTTTTGAATTACTTTTTGGATATATCTAATATGAGGGCTGCCACCTCTTCCCCATCTTTCCTACTTCAGACTCTCTGTTGACCTTATTGTCAGCTTGTTTGACCATTTTTCTTTTCTAGGGCTTAGTTTTACTTTCACATGTTACCCTGCCATTAACTTATTTTTTTCACCTATAATAGCTTTTTAATATTTTTTCTTTTTTATTATCTGTTCTCCAAATATCATGAATTATGAAGTTATATCTTCATAATTTATCTGGTGGTCAAAAGGAAAAGTAATTTGCTTAAATAAAATAGCTGCTAAGAACAGTAGAGATGGAAGATCATTTGAAATAAAATCTTGACGCTCGTTTTTATAATTTTCTAAAATAAATCTGAAGGCAGCTAAACCTCTTAAGCACTGCGACCCCCGCGGTGGGTGCGTGGCTTGTTCCGGTTGACCAGCTCAAGTCGTCCTTGAACAAATTGGAAACAGAGGGAACGCTGAGACTTTGTGCTGTGATGGGATGCATCATGACTGAAGCGCTAGAGGTAAGTCTTCAACAATACATGGAGATACAGAATTTATTGAAGACGATCCTGACCATTTATCATTGTTGGGAAACATCTAACTTGTGAGTACTTAGTGACTGGATGTCTTTCATTTGTACTGTCTTTAACACATCATTGTAAGCCTGTTATCTTTGCTTTGTTTCAGAATAAAAGTATGCATTTTCCCCTAAGAAGTAAATACAACAGACTTACAAAACTGGCTCGCTTTCTCCAAGAAAACCCTTCTTGTTTACTGTGTAATATACTCCACCACTACCTGCACCAGGCAAATTATTCCACCATCGAGGATGCTACAATGGTGAGTGACTGAAACCATGTGTTAGCTCTGAAGTAGCCTCTGTTCTGTTGAGGAACCATTGACCTGCAGGATTTGAGATGCATATGGGAAGTCCAGAGGAGAAATATGGTTAGAAATACAGGCTCATAGACAACAGCAGGCTCAGATTAATAATTTGGGAGTTGACAACATGAAGATGTTAAAAGCTGTTGACGTGGATGAGACTTCTAGGGATGGAGGGTTGAGTAAGAACCTGGTCAAGGATGGATCCCAGAAGAATACCAATATTAACACATTGCGTACCTCATAGAAATCTCTAAGCCATATGCCAAGTGCCAGTAACTTGAGGACGAAGACTATTTGAATGACCAAAATACAATGTAACTGCAATGCTTTATGGGTTCGTGCAATTATATAGTTTTTTGTAGATTGACCTGCACTGTTTCCACCAATGAGATCGCTTCATTCGATGTGGACTGTGCCGCACCAGCACGGCCAAAGGTGTCTCTGAGTAGGGGGTGAAAGGATTAAGGAAAGACAGACAAGAGAATAATAGCTGGGTCTCTGTGGGACGCTGCTCCCTGAAGAGGAGACAACGCCAGTGCCCACAAGCCGAGGCTGGTGTTCCTTTCATTAGTCTGAGGCTTGAACCTGGCCAAAACACTGTAACCCCGCCCCACAGTGGACAAGACAATGTGTTGACATCTAAGGTCCATAACAGTTGGCGCGTGAAAAACGAGAACACTCGTGAGCGGTCCTTAACAGATGGCGCGTGAAACACAAGAAAACTTGTGAGCGGTACGCAATGTGTTAAATAGGTGGGGAAGGTGGATGGAGGTACACAGAGTGCTGAGGAGGAAAGAATGTCTGGAAGCCAAAGTATAGTGAGTTGCAAGTAAGAGAGTAATCACTAGAGTCAAATATCATAGCAATGTTTAATAAAATAAGGACTCATTTGTGATGGGGGGATATTATGTAATTGTACAAAATAAATATACTATCTCTACCCCTTGAAAAGCACTTCAGAAGGTGACACATACCGAGGGGTGTAGAACTGGAGAAGCTTCCTTCTCCTCGTCAGGCTCTGGTCAATAGAGAATACATGGGAATCTGAAGCCAAATTAGTGGTCAATGTATCCATATTGGTAATGGCCAGTCAAGCTCCTATTTACCTCCAATGCCAGAATCTCCCATAAGTCATGGATATAAGAAAGGTACTTGGCCTGAGGCTGGTAGAATTTCTAGTTTCTACTGCCACCTGAGAGTTGAGGACTGGGAGTCTCCAATGTGAGACTAACTTACCCATGGTGCCGTAGGCAGAGACGGGAACAGAGAGAATGACTGCATTTCCATGGGTGCTCTGCCCAGGTATGCTTTCCATTAAGAGGAAGGACCACTTGAGCCTGGGAATGAAAGGGCAGGTGCAGAAAGTAAATGAGGTTCTTCTAACACAGGGAATTGTAGGAAAGGGGATGGAGAGGAGTTGGATATTTTCTCCTCAGGCTAAGGCTCTAATAGGAAAAAGAGCCAAGTTTTCTTTCTTAGAATCATAACCATGTGAAATCAAATATATTCTAAATTTTATCGTTAATAATACATTTAACTTTCAAAGCAGTTACAAATCCAGCTATATCCAGCATTTACCTATAGAAATAATTATTTTTAATTCTAAAAATAATCTCTGGAGGGAATAATTTCATTCCCTTTTTGCTTAATGAATATTCCTGGTTGTTCAAAATACATTTGATTCTTCAATTGGCAAGAGATAAAGTGGATTGAATGCTTCTTCAGAAGAACCCCAGTCTTGTACCTGCATTTAGTCTTATTTCCCTGGAGCTGCTGTGCTGTTCATGATAGGAGAAGCAACCTTGTGTTTAGAGATTGAGTTCTGTTGTCAGCTCGAAACATTGACTTTCTTGTGTAACCTTGGACAAATTACTTAACATATAAATTCTGGTTTCCTCATTTCCCAGTGGGGGTTATGAAAGTTAAATGAATAAATATATGCAAAGCACTTAAATGGTAACTGTTATTATATAGTAAGGTGACTTCTAACGACATCATTGTTGTTACAGGGTGATGGACTTCCTGCCTTGGTAACCTTAAAGAAAGGGTTAGTTGCCCTGGCAAGGCAGTGGATGAAGTTCATTGTGGTGACACCAACCTTTAAAGGAGTCAACTTACATCGGCCAGCTCAGCCCTTGAAGCCCCAAGCAGCTGTGGACCATGAACATGAAGATGGCTTTGGGCTGGACAATGGAGGTGGTCTTCAAAGTGATACCAGTGCTGATGGAGCAGAATTTGAATTTGATGCAGGTAATTTTGTAAATACTTTAGCTAGATATTATGCACTTGGTAACCTAGTACATGTGATAATTTTAATGATTTGTGTCCCAAATTTGATATTTCAATTGTCATGGTTTAATTATATAAGTATGGTTTGTATTAGTCCAAATAAATGGTAATAATGTTGGAATCTCATACAGATTTGATTCTCAATTTAATTTTGTGAAATATAGCAGACTTCTTCTCCTAACCTATCCAGTCTAAACAACAGATATCTTTGTATAACTAGAATATTTTGAGTTAATCACATTAACCTCTACTTAAAAATTATATCTATCTCTTTATCATCTTGCCCTGTGCCTTTATTTTATTATTTTTTTATATTTAAAGAATAAATATTTATGTTTGATATTGAGGTACTCACTGAATAAGGTAAAAATAAATTACAATGATTGATAAATAACTGTGGTATGATAACAACTAATCAACCTCTGGGTTACTGCTTAATTAGAAAGCATAGTCTTCTAAATATGATCTCAAAAACCTCAGCAACACATAATACCACGGTAATTACAGGAAATGTGTACATTGCAGTGAGAAAGAAGGTCTTCTCAAAGTGATCTGGCACCATGCATTTTATAATAAACTTTCCCACCAGAGATGTCACGCCTCTCTGCTTGTCCTGTGCCTTTAAAGGAGCCTTTGAATTTTACTCAGTACTTGTTCAGATCTGAGTTTATGTAATATTTGGAGGCCTGTACTCATCCTCAGAGTCTGAGAGCCTGACGGCTGTGCCAGAACACAGGCAGTATCCCTGTGTTTCACAGTGTATAGGTGGAGCACACTGGTGGTGGTGGGGGGGGTCATAACTCTTTGTATGGAAAATTAATAATGCAGGCATAAACTCCATGTTTCACATACAACTGTAAACTGACTTTTGCCCCACCCTATACATACTTTAATGCTTTTTCAAAGTTTAATTATTATTATGAAATGTACTATGCACTGCAATTTATCTTATGAGAATTTGAAAAAATATTAGAAGTACCATGGGCAAAGAAAGCAGTTCTAAAATTAGAGCTTTCAGAACATCTACACTAATAAAAGAGAAAAATGGTAGTTGGCGTACGACACTACCCTTTTCATTGGCTAATCAGGGCTATATGCAAATTAACTGCCAACTCAGATGGCAGTTAACTGACAACAAAGATGGCGGTTAATTTGCATATGTAGGCACAATGCAGGGAGGCGAAAGGGAAAGCAGGAGGAAGCCCCCTGCCACTGACAGTGATCGGAAACCCAGGGGGGAGCTAAGAGCTGGGGGTCCTCTGTGGAGGTGAGCAA
>NW_006290031.1:6173214-6217072 GCF_000327345.1 Myotis davidii | reverse complement strand
CCCACACACCCAGTGCATGAATTTTGTGCACCGGGCCCCTAGTCTATATATAAAAGGCTAATATGCAAATTGTCCCCTAGGGAGATTGACCGGGAGACCAGGAGTTCGATTGCTCGCTATGATGTGAGCTGACCACCACGGGGTGGCGTAGAACAAAGGAAGGCCCCAGCTGGCAGCCAGCCGCCAGGGAAGGAAGGCCCTGGCCAGCAGCCGGAAGGCCCCAATGGCCCTGATCGCAAGCCAGGCCTAGGGACCCTACTGTGTACGAATTTTGTGCACTGAGACTCTAGTTGATATATAATCCTTTACCCAGTTTTTCTTTTTGGTTTTCAAACATTTTTAAATTATATTTAAGAAATGAATGTTTTATGAGTAATAGGCTGGATTTTATTATTTATTTTGATAAATTTCAAGTCTGTACAAAAGTTGAAGGAATAGTGTAGTAACTATCCCTTTTAATTAATTATCTACAAATGCCTGTGTTAATCTGTGAAAATTCTGTGCTCTCTTGAGCTGAGTTCAATTGGTTTTTGGTCTCTTACCATTTGGGTGGCATATTTGAGATCGAATAGAAGCTGTTTATTCCTTTTTTGAGACTTAGTGAGAAGATTGGGGTTGGAAGGGTAACAAAAATTTAAAAAGGAGTGAATATTACAGAAGATTCCACAATGAACTTGTCAAGGAATATCTACGGCTGAGAGTAGGGGCACCATCAGGAACGCTGGAGTTGATGCTTAAGGAGCATGTCTGACAATCTGCAGCCCTTTTCACTCACTCTTTTCACTGATTTCAGCCACAGTCAGCGAGCACACGATGCTGCTGGAAGGAACAGCCAGCCGACCTCCCCCCAGCGGCTCTGGGCCTGTGACTGGCGCTGAGATAATGAGGAAACTCTCCAAGACTCACACCCACAGTGACTCTGCATTAAAGATAAAGGTTCATTATTACTATTTTAAGTTAGTGTTAGTTAGACTTGCAGAGAATACCTAACTTTTGCCATCTCAAATTCAACTATTAGGTATCCACCCTAAAGATTTAAATTTAGTAAAAGTAGTATTTTTATATTGAAGTTAACTTTATATTGATTAATAACTTTTAGTGTATACATTTCTTTGAAAATTATATCATCAGTAGTAATTAATATTGAATAAGGACTACTTTCACTACCAGGCCTTAGGGCTCTCTTTTAAATTTATTGAATATTCAATAAAATACAATATTGAGAATATTGATCATCTTATAATTGTGCATGATCAATATACAGTTTGAGTGAGGCTGTTTTATGTTTTCAGTGATGTTGTTTTGTTTGGTATTGAGTGAACCGTAGTAAGCAGTAATGGCAAGCGTAACAGCAGTTGTAGTTCTCAGCCGTCACGTTTGTGTGTATAAGGAAGAGCCTGTGTGGTTTCTCTGCAGGGCATCCACCCATACCACTCCCTGAGCTACACCAGTGGAGACACCGCCACGGATTCTCCGGTGCATGTGGGCCGTGTTGGGATGCCAGTGAAGGAGAGTCCACGGAAGGAGAGCCTGCTCAGCTACCTGACCGGGAGCTTCCCAAGCTTGCACAACCTCCTGGAGGGCACTCCTCAAAGGAGCAGTGCAGCTGTGAAAAGTAACTCCCTGACGAGAACAGGTGTGGCCTTGGTTTTGACAATTACAAGTTTACTTCTGTGGGAGGATTAAAAAGAAAAAAAGATTTAAGATTTTTAGATATATACTTTGGATGCATAACTAATCTTTCATATTGCAACTTATCTCTGAGAGAGTATTTTGGGAAACTTGTCTTTGTAACAGGTTAGTATCTTCTTGCCCTTTGTTTGCATTTTTAAATCGTAGCATTTGACAGTCAAGGTGTAATGTGGGTTGATGTCTAGACCAGACAAAAAATGAATTTTTCCGTGGTATAATAAATAAGTTAGTTATTAGTGCCTTAATATCCAAATACCAATGTCATACTATGAATTTGAAAACATCTGCAAATATAGGTATTTTAATGTGACTTTTCAAAAAAATTACATAAATCACATTTTCCCCTCTTTAGTACATAAGTAATATTATACTCAGTAAAACTTTATTTTCAGGAAATACAGTGGCTACAGATATGTTATCTGAACACCCCTTGCTATCTGAGCCATCATCAGTGAGTTTCTATAACTGGATGTCCAATGCGGTGGGTAATCGAGGAAGCGTGGTGCAGGAATCTCCTGTTACAAAGTCAGGGCACAACAGTCTTCCAACAGGTATGGACTTGTCACATTATTTTGCTTAACCATCTAAGGGGCACTGTAAAGTTATTGCAAAATCCTGTTTTTCAGAGAATGATTAAAAAAAACTCAAATACTTAAATATTGTTTTAGTTGAAATTGACCCATTTATGAACTGCCTTTGATAATTTAGCAGCTGAGGGAGTCATAAGCAGTCACTCATTGTTTCTGTGGAAAGTCAAACGCGAGAGTGTCTATAATTTAAAGAATTTAAAACTTCCATTTAATGTGGCTGGCTTAATTTCAAAATACCAAAAGGAGGTAAATAAAAAATACAGTGTATAATTACAACATCGTATACTTACAACACAGAAAGTATTTTCAGTTTATCCAGATTTCTCTGGGACATAATAACTCACATTCTTATGCTCTTTATGATTACTTAAATATTTAATTAAATCTAAGGTAGTACTAAGAAGAATAAAGTAAGGTTCTTGCCCTCAAGGAGAGAAACAAATCAGGGCAATTTATTAATTTTTAAAAGAATATGTATAAGTAGCAAGAAGACTAGTAGGGAATTCACAAGGAAGGATTAGTGGCTATCTCCTGAAGTAAAAGTGGAGTCATCTCTCCTCTTCTATTTTGTGTGTGTGTGTGTGTTCAAACTTACTAGACATGTATTTGTTTGTTTTTTAGTAAACAATTTTTTAAGAAAAAGAATATGGGAGGTAGCCTTTGATTCTAGTCATTGAAGGCAACTAAAATTAATCTGTGTAACAGCTATTGGGATATCTAGTAAATTCTATTCAGACAGAAAATACGAAATTATGAAAAGTGGTTGACACATGACTACTTAGTCCTTTTTCTTGCTGGTGTGTGGACCATTTTTGAACCTGGAGTGAAGTGGTGAGCAGGTGATGAATTCTAACTGCACCTTAGTCCTTAGCGTCAGCCTTAGCTGAAGAAGATGGAAGAATGTGTTTGCCCGCTGTCAGCACTTTGCTGGGGCTGGTTTCCCTGTTGCACAGAGTTTAAGTTTCAGGAGAGCCAGAAGGGAAAATTTCCTGTCTATGAGAGGCCCTTTGTCTGGAGGTTAAAGAAGAAAGGGAGGAAGAGGAAAGAAAGTGCCAATTATTGTCGTTCCACCTCGGGGAAGGTCATTGGGAGGAAGTTTGTATGTGCTACTTGGGACATGATAGTCCGCCTCCTGTCGTTGCTTTCTGTGGCCCAGCTGCTTTCTGCACCTTTGCTTCTGGGTATCCAGCTGAGGGGACGGTAGAGGCTCTTCCAGATCAGAAGTCTGTATATTCTGGGCTGGCTGGCTGTCATGAAGACTTCATGTATGAGGACAACGGATATTCTCTAAAAATTTAGTTTAATTTCACTTTTTATTAATCACAGCTGTAAAATAACCTAAAAGTGCTATTTTTTCTCTTTAGTTTAAATGGTCTGGTAATACTGTTCCATACAGGCTTTGTAAGTTTACTTTGTCGTGCCCTGTAATGCCTTTCATTTTCCAATACTTTAGATTTCATTCTTGAACATTTTTCCTGTTAGGTGTTGCGCCCAATCTTCCCACAATACCCTCAGCCTCAGATTTCAACACCGTCTTGTCTAGTGACCAGAACACTCTGGATGGGACCCCTTCTCAGCACAGTATGAGTCAGGATGATGTGGCAGGTGTAGAAGAAGCCAACCAAGGTTTTCCTGCGGTTCGGCCGGCTGACGCCCAGGTGAGCCAGCCTGTTCCTCCCAGTTGTTGAAATCCTCTTAGGCAACACTGAGCAGCTGGAGCATCTCTAATTCACCTTGGAATTTAGTGAAAACCTTTGTTCTGTGCTTGTCTACCAAAACCTTCATGCAAAAAAGGAGGAGCTTTCAAAAAGGACATAGACTAATTAAGCATCTATAGCAGTGATGGCAAACCTTTTGAGCTTGGCGTATCAGCATTTTGAAAAACCCTAACTTAACTTTGGTGCCGTGTCACATATAGAAATTTTTTGATATTTGCAACCATAGTAAAACAAAGACTTATATTTTTGATATTTATTTTATATATTTAAATGCCATTTAACAAAGCAAAATCAACCAAAAAAATGAGTTCGTGTGTCACCTCTGACACGCGTGTCATAGGTTCACCATCACTGATCTATAGTCATTAAACAGAAGAGTGGCATAGTTGTTTATCTCATATGATAACGTTATTTGGAGATATAGATTGGTTAAATATCATGACTAGAAACATAAATTTAATCATATCCTATTGTGTTCAGTGCTATGATAAGACTTTTTGAATGAGCAGTAGGGAGACATTGAAGATTTTAGAGTAGAAAAATAATGTGACAAGAACTAGACATGGGTAGCAATGTGCTAAATGGATTGAATTAGAGAAACAAGGTGAAAAGATGAGTTACTGAAACAGTTCACACGTGGTAATGAGGCTTAGATAGCTGTGGCTTTGATAAGGTAATGAAGAAATATTATGAAAGTCTTATTTAATGGCTTAAATATGGAGAGTACAAAGCAAAATCTTTGAAATCTTTTTAGTTCCTCAAGTGACCAGAGGCAAGTGGGAGAGTGGGCCACAGGCATTAACAGGTTAAGTATAATTAGATTATATTTATTACAGAAGACCTTTGTGTGTTTCACCCTACACACATGAACTGGGGTAGGATAAGAAAAAACACTGCAGTAAATGATGAATTATATAAATTGCACCAATATGAATATGTTATGTCTTTTAGGTTGTTTTCAAGCCTCTTCTGAGTCACACAGGGATTCAGTCCCAGGATGCGATGCCACTGTGCTACCGCATGTACTTTGGCGAGCACCTTTCATTTTCAGGGACACTGGACTGTCTCCGAGCAGACATCGTGGACTCAGACACAGCCAAGGAGAGAAAAAGCAAAAGGGCAAGAAGGTGTCTTGTATTATTGTTGTTTTCATGTAAAATTTTGTACAAGGATAATAATACCTGTTTGTTTTTAACTTTGCTTCCTTCTCATGGTAATGAGAAATTCATTTTAGTATCTTAATGAGAAGACAATTTCCATTTAACCAAAATAGTATCCACATTAACAGGTTATGAGGCCTGTTTTTAGGCCTCTTTTTGAACCATGTTAGCACATCCATGAGAGTGAGCCACATACATGTGGTGATGTAGACAGGTAGAATTTATTTACTGTTGCAGTAGTTAAATTTTTATGATCTTATGGATTTTAATTTTGTACCTTTTATTTAGAATTTATTCCTGGCTTCCTTTCTGAGTTGACTTGTCGCAGGTGGTATAGCCTCTGGATGACCTCTATTCTGTTCCTAATTATATAAATTGCACCAATATGAATATGCGGTAGCACAGTGGCATCGGTACATGCGGTAGCACAGTGGCATCGCATCCTGGGACTGAATCCCTGTGTGACTCAGAAGAGGCTTGAAAACAACCTAAAAGACATAACATATTCATATTGGTGCAATTTATATAATTAGGAACAGAATAGAGGTCATCCAGAGGCTAGCCAGCAGAAGCAAAGACACAAGAATGCCAAATGTAGAGTGGAGAGAGTTAAGAATCATCTTTTACTATCATTCTTTATTGTCATGGATAGTTCTTCAGTTTCTTCACTGTATAGGAAGTAATATGCCTACTAATAAGATTTGTCTAATATTTTGAGAACTTGAATTTTACTTCAGGTAGATCTTGCTAAAGTGTATGGGAATAATAGAATATGGACATAGGTAGCCTTTCTGATAGGAGGTTATTTGTGACATGCTTGGTTTCATCCAATTTGTGCTTTTGCAAGGTAAAATGAAAGTAAAATGCACATGTATCTAACATAGAGCTAAGTGAAATATATTTTTCATTTGAAATACTCTACTTAAAATTTTAGGTAATTTAACAAAATTGGCTTTAAAACTTTCATGACAATTCTGTGTAGATAAATAGAGCCTTCTTTTAGTTTGTTTTAGGTTTAAATATTCGAGGATTTTCTAATGACACAGGAATGTGGCAATTGCAGTCTTTTCTATTAAAAGAAGAAAGTCCTTGCTTTTCACATTGTGTGGAACCAAGCAATGACTGTTTAAGCTAAAAACCTTAATGATTATTAGGATTACTTTTGTTTTTTGATCTTACAAAATGTAAAAAAATTAAAATCTTTCTTACTGTTAACTATAAATAGATAGAAAATGCTAAATATAGTAAAACTAATATTTAGTACCTTGTAATTGAGAATATTTTGAAATTAAATTTCCTTCTGTAAAACTCATCAAAGGGTGGTTTGAATAGTTCTTGCCTTCTTGTCATGTGACTCACAGTAAAGAATGAGCACCTTTTCTGTGCCTTGGCAAAATGTCCCACTTCACTAAGTATTGACCAGTTTCCAGCATTTTATCCTTTGCATTTTAATGTCATGTAGCATTGTCACAAGTTCCTTTTACTGTGTATTTTTTTGCCAGAATCACTTCCTCCTGGTTGCCCTCATCCTTTTTGTTGCAACCAGTTTCCTCTTCATGCCAATAAGTGTGACTTCCCTGCGCTCCTTTGGCCGCATATCTAGTTTCTAGAACAGCAAAGTGGCAACATCTCCATGGTCAGCTGTTTCTTCTATAGCTCCATTTACATTTAACTGAATTTCACTACCAGCCTTATAATTTTTTTTGTTTTATTGCTGCATTTTTATCCTTGCTGTACAATTCCCTGTTCGATTATCATACTCTTTTTTTTTTTTTTAATGTCACAAGGAGGCAACACACTATATGCTTCCCTGTCTGGGTGTGAATGCATAACAAATGTGCATTGACCAATCACTGACAGACTTTGACAAAGTGATATGATTGGTCACTGATCACGATGCCTGTCCGTTATTTATGTAGTGACTCATGGACTGAAGAGCTAGCAGCAAGTTTGTGCTTTCTGCAGTTGTTCACAGTAAATTTTGAACCATGTTGTTAGGGAACTGGTGTTATTTAAACTATGATAACAAATCCCTTCACATTGGAATCATCAGTGTGGTGTGACATCGTTGGCAAGAAAAATTGTTTTATCTTTTCACTGAAATCATTAACATAAGGCTAATTTTGACTAGTCAACTTATAAAAAGTTGACTTATTGAAAAAAGTAAACTACTTGATTTCATGCTGAAAAGGATTTAAATGACTTATAAACATATTATCTTGGAGATTATTTTGCTAATAAATTAATAAAGATTGTACAGTCTAGAAAAGAGGAAATAAAAACCTTGTCATTTATTTTCACATTTTTAGGCAAGGCCATGTGAATCTTCCTCCACTTGAGTTCAAACCGGCATTAATGTTGGAAACCTTTAGCATCAGTGCAGTCATGATGGAAAAGTCTGTGTGCACCCCTCAGAACTCCACCAACGCTCTTTCTTTCCATGATCTTAACAAGCGTTACTACAATACCTTCCACTGCAACTTCACCATTTCCTGTCAGTCTATAAGCCAGCATGTGGACATGGCTTTGGTTCGTCTCATTCATCAGTTCAGTACAATGATAGATGACATCAAAGCGACTCAGACTGACATTAAACTGAGCAGATACACAGCTGGATCAGCTTCACCAACACCTACCTTTAGAACCAGAAAACATCGGGATTTCCGCTCCTCTGACTTCAGCCGCAGTTCCAGAGGAAGTCTTAATGGTGGCACCAGAGTAAATAATGCAAAGAACAAACGGACCAACCCTGAGAATAACAAAAAGGAATCTCGAAACAAAAACTCATTGGGAAGATCTGAGAGAAGAACCTCCAAAGTGTCTAGGAAAGGCTCCAAGGACGTGGTGGACCACATGGCGATCCCCATGGATGACTCTGACTCCATTACCGTGTCAGAGCAGAGTGAACCCTCTGCCGAGTGCTGGCAGAACATGTACAAACTGCTGAACTTCTATTCTCTCATCTCTGATCCAACAGGAATACTGGAAAAATCTTCAGACGCATTTGGACCAGCAGGTAATGGATGTTTCATATTTTTTAAATTGCTGTTTAGAATTGCAAACATACTAAGAAAGGCTTTAGGTTGTTCATGATGCTTTCTTTTTTTGTTTTGTTAATCCTCACTTGAGGATATTTCTCTATTGATCTTTTAGAGAGAGTGGAAGAGAGAGGGAAAGACAGAGAGGAACATCCATGTGAGAGAGACACATCCATTGGTTGCCTCCTGCACGTGCCCTAACCAGGGCCTGAGCCAGGGAGGAGCCTGCTACCAAGGTACATGGCCCTGATCAGAATCAAACTCGGGACTCTTTGGCCCCCAGGCTGATGCTTTATCACTGAGCCAAACTGGCTAGGGCTCATGAGGTTTTTTTCATGTGATGAGTGGATAATTGAGATGCACAGCAGTTGGCAGTCAAGAGAGAATAGTCATGTGCTCAGAACTCCTGTGCCCCATTTCCCACCCTCTCTAACCTTGTGCAAGGTGCTCCGGTAGAGCCACACACACCTGCTGTCAATGACTGTTTGCTTTCAGTGTGGCCAAGGGAAGATGTAGAAATACTTTAAATGTCATTTTGGTAGGGGAAAGGAGGAAGAGAGCTGGTCAGGAAATGGAAGGAAAGAGAAATAAGTGTCCTTTCATTCCACAGTTTTCATGTCTAAACTTGTGTGTTTCTGTTTACTTATGAAGGCGTTCGGAGCCCAACAGAGCCAACCTGTAAAGTAGTGTTTGAGAATGAACAGGACAATAACAGTGTGACAAAAACGCAGAGGAAGCGCAGCTTGGTGACAGCGGAGCCCCAGCATGTCACCCTGATCGTGTTCGGGATTGGCATGGTGAACCGCACACATCTGGAGGCGGACATTGGTGGGCTCACAATGGAGTCCGAGCTGAAGAGGATTCATGGCAGCTTCACACTGAAGGAGAAGATGAAAGGTATGGCACGTTCCCATATTGCTGATGCTTTTCTGAGAACTGACTCCATCTCCCCAATTCCTGCTTGGCAGTTGTTCTAGAAAACCAAACTTCCAGGTAGGTCAGAGAGCTAATTTATGTAGTTTCTTTTTCCTATTTTTGTTTTATAAAAATTTCCAAATGTTCTGCACTAAGTATTACTTCTGAGATTTAAAATGTCATTAGGCTATTTAATGCCCTTTAGGCTCTGTACTGCATGATTCGCATATATATATATATGAACACAGAAATAAAACTTCAAGGAAATTTTAAAAAGTAGTTTCAAAATATAGTTGAAATTTTATGTAACTTTAAAATTATCTTTTGTCACTGAACATTTTATGAGTAAAAAATAATTTGCATTTAATATGAGTAAAATGCAAATTTATAATTCATATAATTATTTTTCATCACATTTAAGATGTTTTACATCAAAAGATGACTGAGACATGTGCCACTGCGCATATTGGTGGGGTTAATATTGTGCTGCTTGAAGGGATCACACCAAATATACAGTAAGTGTATTGATTTTTATTCTTAAATTTGTTTGTTATAGTTTATAGGAAACTTAAAATTCATTGGATAAGTCCCACACTTGCTGAATTTTGAAATTTATATACTTAATGTTTCAGATATTATGATTTCTGTCATTAAGAATATCACACAATGAAATGTTTTAGAAAAGTGATTTTGCCTTTCTGAAAGTGGTTTTACTACCTCCTTTACCCCTCTTTAAAAGTAGACTCCTGGGACATTGTAAGATATGTATCAAGAAAAATGATCACTAGTGCAAATTTTGGTTAAACATAAGATGGAAAAGCTAGCACAATTCAAATAGTTAAATAAAACAAAATTATAGTCAAAGGATATAGCATGTCTTAGTTTTATGTTAAGCAATCATTACCCATATTCATGTTGGGTTTTAAAACTTCCTCTTGCCATTTTTGCATTTAAACAATTTTACTGTAATGCCTTAGAGACCCTTCTAATAGTATAGGTAAGCTTCTTATAGTTACTAGAGGCCCGGTACACAAAAATTCATGCACTCAGGGTGGGGGGTGGGATGGGGACCTTCAGCCCCGCCTGTGCCCTCTTGCAGTTTGGGAGCCCTTGGGGGATGTCCGACTGATGGCTTAGGCCCACACCCTCTGGAGAGCAGGCCTAAGTTGGCGGTCAGACATCCTTAGCGCTGCCACGGAGGTGGGAGAAACTCCCGCCACTGCTGCTGCACTTGCCAGTTGTGAGCTGGGCTTCTGGCTGAGCGGCGCTCCCCCTGTGGGAGCGCACTGACCACCAGGGGGCAGCTCCTGCGTTGAGTGTCTGTCCTCTGGTGGTCAGTGCGTGTCATAGCAACCAGCCGAATTGCATATTATCCTTTTATTATATAGGATGGCCTTTGGTTGATTACTTCCCACCCATCCACCCACAATAGGGCTAGGGAAGGACCGTAGGAGGACTCCAGGGCATGTCTGGCCCATCTCGCTCAGTCCCTATCGGCCGGACCCCAGCAGCAAGCTAACCTACCAATAATCCCCCTGGTGGTTAGTGCATGTCATAGCAAGTGGTTGAGTGGCCTTAGCATATCATTAGCATATTATGCTTTGATTGGTTGAATGGATGATCAGACGACCAGACACTTAGCATATTAGGCTTTTATTATATAGGATGACAATACATATCACTTTTCTTTTGACTCTGTCCTTTTTCTTATAAGTTCTATTCTTGGATCTGTTTAGAATTATTACCTTTACACATGATATTCAGATTACTCATCTATTATCAATATATTAAACCACTTACTTGGTTCACACAATTTGGGATTATAGACCTTATTCCTAATTTCCTTTCAATGGAGCAGTTTTATGTTAAAATTACAAAATGTGCTTAGGTTAGATTTTGAGAATTTGCTTTTAAGGTTATAACTAGATATATATATATCCTACAATGGTCCTAGAAAGCCTCTATCATGTTAATTACTGACTAAATAGGGGATTTGGTTCAACATTGTAAAAATCACACATTAGTCATAGACTGACTAGTTACAGGCCTATTAATAATATTTTAAACATGGATAATGTGATAGCTGTATGAGGGAATATTTCCTGAAATAGATGTGTAAGTCTTGCTGGAGAATTTGGACCTGAAACCTTGGAATGAAAGAGAACATATTTTATTTTAGCCTCCTGAATGTTCCAGTTTGTATTTCTTAAGAAGTCTTTCAAAAGACCAGGAAATCCAGTAGTTGGGAGAGACAAGATTTTTCCTGGTCATTCACTGTGGGAGAGGGGCTCTCATGTAACAACAGTTATCTTAGGCAGCACCTACTGTGGAGTCTCATAGAGATTACTTTACAATTTTGTGACCTAGGGTGGCTTTATCCCCCTTAGGGAACAATAAATTAAGATTCAGAAAGATCAAAGTGTTTGCCTAAAATGCTTCAAATGGTACAGTAAGAAGGAAGAGAGGCCTGAATCCCGCCTTCTGGCACCTCGCTGTGTTGCTTCTGTAGACAGTCCTTACAGAACTCAGGCTCCACATCCCCTGTTGACGAAATTAAAGTACCATGCTCACCAACCTATTCAGAAAGTAAAACAAATTTCTTTACATGTCCTATGTGTTTTATTTACTGTCCTATTGGATCCCTTGTCTCTATTTTCTATTAGCTTTTAAGACAGTGGTTCTCAACCTTCTGGCCCTTTAAATACAGTTCCTCATGTTGTGACCCAACCATAAAATTATTTTCGTTGCTACTTCATAACTGTAATGTTGCTACTGTTATGAATCGTAATGTAAACATCTGATATGCAAGATGGTCTTAGGCGACCCCTGTGAAAGGGTCATTCGACCGCCAAAGGGGTCGCGACCCACAGGTTGACAACCGCTGTTTTAAGAGAAGGGCATAAAGTCTCTAAACTTGCGAAAGCATATTTATCGAACAGACTTTCGAAGTATTAGATAGCCTTTAGAAAAAAAGTTAGGAAAGATCCCTTAACTTTATATTTGAAAAATAAAAGTTATTACTCACTGCTAGATTCTAGTAGTGTTAAGTGTCCCTGGACTTATTCTTTGGCTTTTTATTTCCAATTTCAAAGAAAAGGAAACAGAACTAAAAAAGTAGTTTAAAAGGTTCTTTGAAGGAAAATTGTAAAGGTGGGAAATAAGAAAAGCTTTCCAGATGATCGGTCATGTTGTAACTGATTTATGCATGAATGCTTATCTGCTTCCTTTTTGTTTCCTGCTTCCTCTTGCATCTTCATCTGTAGACTGGAGGATTTTCCTACATCTCCTACAAGCACAGCCAAACAAGAGTTTCTGTATGTCATATTATTCTTTTTCATGGGCTTTGTGATTAACATAGCACTGAACAGTTTTAAGGATAATGTTATCTGCATGGCTGTGAATGTATGTAGTTAGTTATTATTTTGTAGTTTTAACATAGACCCTTTTGTAAATTAAAGCCTACTGGTATTCAGCAAACACACAGGTAATGGCTACCTTTTTGCTTTGTTGTTGAAAGATTGTAGCACTGTAGGTGTGCATTGCTTGTTCTCTTTTTAGACATGTTACTGTCAAAATTTATATTATCACATATCCTTGTTAATGTTTGACGTAATAGTAGAAGCCAAAGTGTTTCACTTTGCAAAAGATTTTTCACTAATTGCAAAAATAATTATTAAAACTAACATTGAAAATATCTACACATCTCAACCTTATGGTCCTGTTTTAAGATGAGGAGCGTTTATTGCTCTGTTGACAGACTTTATATATGACTTTTCTATATGTGCTTCTGTATTTTGATTGCCTTGATTTGACTCATGTATATCTGATATTTTGTAGTAGTGAGCTATATTGAGTGCTATACTTAAAAATATTCATCACATGAGTTTTATCACTGTGACAAATTAATGTGTTACTTAGCACTGGTTATTTCTTTGGGCATTTTCTGTAAAATTTGAATATGCTGAATAAATATTTGAATCAGTATATTAAGTTCCATGCTGGTAAGATTATCATACTTGGTGAGATTTGTTTCATTGCGTAATGATAACAGGCCATAGGCAAAATATCAATTACCAGCCCTTCGTTGAGATTAATATGATCTATATCTCTTTATCAGCCAATTAGAAGTACTAAAAAAGAATAAATTCACTAATTTTAAATTAGAGAAATTATTGTTTCCTAGAATCACTCTTCCATATTAATGCCATTTTAATAGGTATTGAAAAAACAAGAACTACCAGTAAGTCCACTTTAGTAGTCATAGTAGCTGAAGAGGATTTATTTTTTCCCTTTCATCACTGAGTGCTTTGCTAAATCTATTTATTTTTCAAGAATCCTTTGCTCATTTGAAAGATAGCATTTATATTAGAGGCCATCTTTTTACTATCTGGGCCTTTCCTGGTGCAGTTCTTTGACAGGCACCTTTCCATTGTATGCCAAAGACTGCTTTGTCATGGTTTCTGCACATGTGACCTATCACATGCTATTTGTGTAATTCCATAGTTGCCGTGTTGAGAGCCATTCTTCTGCTGTACTTCTTTCTGCTCATTCATTTCACAAGATTCAGTGAGTGCTTATCACATTCAGGGTACTGTTCTAGCCACGGGAAAGAGAGCATAAGAGATCAAGAGAGAGAATATTTCTGCTTTATGTTTATATCAGTAAAGCATAGCAGTTTTTAAATTAGTAGTTACTTGTTATGAATTGGACTTCTGTCATTTCTTTGTTACTCACTGAAAATAGAAAATTCAAGTTAATTTCTTCCTTCCTGTTAATTTCTCTTAGTATATTTTAATATATTAGGTGATTATTCATTTGTTCAATTTTAAGAAGTATATTGCATTTTTTATCTTTTCATATTCAGTGTTTGTGCTTTCTTAGTGGTTGTATAGATCCTAAAATAAGTTGGAGGAGAATAGTGGAGTTCTGAATGGAGAAAAAAAGTGAAAATGGAATTTTGTGTTGCATGTATGTAATGTGTCAGTGTTCATGCTTTTACTTACACAAGATCCCAGACATATGTTCTTCTATAAAGTCTGTATTAAAATAGAATATTTGGTGTGTCTAGCAAACATTGTAAAATAAATGTATTTCATTATTTATAGAATACGTATTCAATGTATGATTTAAACACATGAAAAAAATATTAATGTGTTTAGTTCAATGAGTAACTTAAAAGCACTTGTCTTGCTCTCAATAATACTACTTTTCAAAATTTATCTTTACTTGGCTATATTTTAATAGTCCTCCTTTCCTGTTGCTAGAACTGTAGTAAAATGCAGTATCGCCAAGTCCCAGGCCCTCTACAGTGCCCAGAGAGGGTTGAAGACGAACAATGCTGCCGTGTTCAAAGTCGGAGCTATCAGCATCAACATTCCACAGCACCCCGCCACCTTACATAGCATGATGGTTCGGAGTTCTCACCAGCTATCGAAGCAGATCTCAGACCTCATCAGACAACCTTCTACACTGTAAGTTATTCCATCGAGTTTTGTCATTCTCTACAGTTCTTTGCTGTGTGAACAGCAATGTGGAGGAAGACTGAGCATTGACCATGATAGACACAGGGGCAGGTGGAAAGTAACCAAACATGATGGTAGGTAGTACTGGATATTATATGTCACAAGTGCCATTGTCAGTGTTCCACTGGGCGTCAATAAAGCTTAAGAGCCCTAGAGATATGTGGGCAGCATAAGAGGTACTAATAAAGAGCCAACTGACAAATTTTAGGAATGTATCAATTCTTGTTTACTCTTAACTCATTGAAATTTATGACTGCATAGATTTTAAAAGTTTCAGTGCCCATTTATGTGCCATTCATGGTTTTGTGCTGTCCTTTCTATATGTGGTTCAAGGCAGTGTATGATCATACCACAGAAATGTTTTAAAAGGCAATAATTTGGACCTTGGCATGTTACCCTTTATTCCCTGTGTCTGGAGCCCTTATTCATGGGTCTGAATCACTGGTCTTCAAAGCTATAACTAATGAATAACTAATAAATATATGATAAGTAAAAGATAAAAATATGTTCTTATTATTTTTCCCATCTTGGTAAAAAAAAAAATTAGTGTTTTTTTTTTTGGTGGTGTCCAAAAGCAGTGATTTTTCCAGTTGTTTTTATCTAGACCTTTAATTCTGAAGTAATATTCATTCCTATCTAAAGTTGCCTAAGTAGTAATAATATGAATGTTACTTCTGTCAGTGGAATATGGAATCCAGATTGTGTCACATAAGCCTTCGTTTAAAATACTCTAAGGAATTTTTCTTTATTAGAATGTATTGCCCTGAAAGTGTAATAGTTAGAAAAATCAGACTATGTAGTCAGACTGAATGAGTTCAAGTCCTGGTTTCACCACTTTCTGGCCATATTTCCTCCTTTACAAAGTGGAGATAATAGTGTCCACTCAAAGGCTTGTGCGATCAATGAATAAATGATATAAAACACACAAAGCACTGAAAACAGTACCTGGCACAGATAAATACTCAATTATTGTGGCTGTTGGTGTTATTATCTATATACATAAAAGCCTAGGTGACGGTTTGACCGGTCAACTGTTTGACCGGTAGCTATGATGCGCACTGACCACCAAGGGGCAAACGCTCAATGTACAGGCATGGAAACATGAACAGACTGATGAATCTCAGAGGGAAAGGGGGAGGAGGGAGGGCGGGAAGAGATTAACCAAAGATCTTATATACATACTAGAGGCCTTGTGCATGGATTTGTGCACCGGTGGGATCCCTCAGCCTGGCCTGCAGGGATCAGGCCAAAACTAGCTCTCTGACATCCCCCGAGGTGTCCTGGATTGTGAGAGGGCACAGGCCAGGCCAAGGAACTCCACCGGTGCACGATTCCATGCACTGGATCTCTAGTTGTTATTTATAATGGTAGCAATAGTAGGCCACAGTAGTAATAGTCTTACAAGCAACAGTAGAGTACACAATGCTAAAGTCATGGAATTTGGAAGCAGACAAACCTGAGTCTAAAGTCCAATTAGTTTTACATTGATGATATGAATGGCCTTGGTGTTATAGCATTCCAGTTTATATTGTGATTATTTCTTTTTGCTTGCTTCTTTGGATCATCATTTTTAATGGCTGTTTCTAGGAAGTCTCAATATGGTCTGGAATTAGAAATAAAACATCTGTTTATAGTATATTTTCGCTATTTTTATTAAGAACTCCAATAATTTTATATAATAAAATGGTAGCTATTGTGTGTTTTTTAATTATTATTATTTTTTGCTTTGTAGCGCACAGCCTGTAAAAGAAGATGTTGCAACTCCCCTACCTTCTGAAAAAACGCCGAGTGTTAATCAGACCCCTATTGAAACAAATGAATTTCCTCAGCTGCCAGAAGGCTTAGAAAAGAAGCCTCTAGTTCTGAAGTTCAGCACCATGTTGGACGGCATTGCCATTGGAGCTGCGCTGCTGCCCTCCCTGCGGGCTGAGTACAAGATGGGCCGGATGCGGAGCCACGGGATGACAGGTAGCGTCTGCTTCCAAATTCTGTCTGAGAATGTAGTATTGGTTTTATAATTAGCAATTGTTTGATGAAAAGATATATTTGGTTGTATAGATATTATATGAAAATTTTAATCAGAACACTTTTAAATTTCATTAATGATATTCCTCAGTCAAGTAGCAGCTATCAATACACCTCCCTTAATAGCAAGCATGTACCCTACTTTCATCTGAACTCTTTAGACTTACTGGATTATGGAGGCCATTTCTCCAGTTAAACTTTAAGTTGAATAAATTTCTACATCTGTCAGTTTCGTATTGCCTGAATAACATGGTTTAGGTTCAGATTGGGCGCCTTTAGCTCAAATTAAAAGTAATTTGACTTCTTCAAAACAGCTACTTCTATAAGATTTTGTGATCCTCATATATGTTGACCAAAAATGCTTTGCTGTTATATTTTTATCCTGAAATGTATCATATATAAGTTTAAATTATATACACACAGTTTAAAGAATAATGTCTGTTACACATTTAAGAATTAGAAAATACCAATACTTTGAAGTCTCTTTCAAGGATTACCACTACCAGATAACATTCCTGTGGCTGCTCAGGGGATAACCACTGTCATGAACTTGTGTCCCCAGTTTTTTGCTTTTCTTACCGCACATGTATATACTCATAAATGACTTAAAGTTTATTTGCTGTTGCCTGTTTTGAACTCCATTTACATGGAATCTTCCTACTAACATATCTTTTAACTTGGAATTTTGTTTTTGCTATACATTTTGTTTGAAGTTCATCTATTTATATATCTCTGCCTTATTCATTTTTCACTGAAATATAGTAGTAGTTCATTAAGTGATTATATCACAATTTTTTTTAAAATATATTTTATTGATTTTTTACAGAGAGGAAGGGAGAGAGATAGAGAGTTAGAAACATCGATGAGAGAGAAACATCGATCAGCTGCCTCCTGCACATCCCCTACTGGGGATGTGCCCGCAACCCAGGTACATGCCCCTGACCGGAATCGAACCTGGGACCTTTCAGTCCGCAGGCCGACGCTCTATCCACTGAGCCAAACCGGTTTCGGCGATTATATCACAATTTATTTATCCATTCTGCTATTGATGGATCTTTGGCCCATTTTACAACATTGCTATTACAGTCGATCTCATATACATGTCCTGGTGTACGGTTTCTCAAGGGTGGTTATTGGGAGTGGATAGCTAGACTGGGGTAAATGCCTCTACACCTCACTGGGAAATACAAACCTTTTCTGAAGTGCTTGTGCCTGCCATCATTTACTCTCCCACCAGGTGAGATGAGAGTGTCCTTTGTTCCACATTCTGTCAATACTCCTAAATTTTTGCATCTCTGGTAAATGTGGAATGGTACTTCATTGTGGTTTTAATTTATATTTCTGCAATTACTAATGAAACTGGTTTTTTATTTTATTAAGAGGCCCTTATATGTTTTCTCACATGACATTTCTGTTGATGATTCTCATTTGTTTCTTGCCCATTTTAACATTGGGTCATTTGTATTTTTCTAGATTCACAGTAATTCTTTATATATTTTGTATATTAAAATCTTTGACATTTTATGTTTAACATATATTGTCACCCAGTCATAGGGTTATCATTTCACTTTGAGTTGTCTTTTGATCAATAGATATTTTATTGTCATTGAATTTACCAATATTTTCCTCTATCATGTGCATTCTTAAATGGTTTTTTGTTAATCCTCACCCAAGAGTATTTTTTCCATTGATTTTTAGAGAATGGAAGTGAAGGAGGGAGGGAGAAAAGGAGGGAGAGTGGGAGAAACATCAATGAGAGCGAAATATCCATCAGCTGCCTCCTGCATGCTCCATGTTCCTGCATGATTCAGCCTGCAACTCCCCTTCCACCATCTTCCCTTGCCGACCTGTGTCCTAACCTGGAATCGAATTGGTGACCTCTTGGTACATGGGACTATGCTCAACCAACTGAACCACACCAACTGGGCTCTATCTTTTATGTCTTAAAGAAATTCTTTTCCTTCCAGAATCATGAAAATATTCTATATTTTTTAGTAAATGTTTTAAAGGTTTACTTTTTATATACTTCTTAATCTATATGGAAATGATTATTATTTTTCTTTAATTTGGTGTCTAGAGTAGTATGCACGACCAGTTATCTCAGCATCATGTATTGACTAATCTGTTTTTCCCCTAGTGGTATATAATCCAGTTCTGTCATTTATTAAGTGTTTATTTATGTGGTATCTATTTCAGAGTTCTCTGTTATGTTTCATTGCCCTATTTGCACCAATATCATATTGATAACCTGGCTTTTCCTTGTTTAGGAGTTGTCTTGGTTATTTTTGGTTTGTACTCCTTCGTACACATTTTATAATCCATTTGTCAAGTGTATATTTATATACTTATATATATAGGGAAAATAGTCTGTTTAATGCTGTTTGAGTGGAGAGAATTGGTAATGTACAGAACACTATCAGTAGACTTGGTTGGTTGGAGAGGAGCACATGGGTATATGTTACACAGTACATGTGACAGTGATAGAGCTCGATTTTAATAAGGCATCTACTACTTCTTAATTCATTTTTCTTGCACCTGTTTGTTATAACTCTTCTGTAATAAGGGTAATTTCTTTTTGCCTTCTATGAAATGAAGAATATTTTAAGTGTTTTTCTAGCACCTAGCACAATGTTGGGCACCTATAGGCTTAATAAATGATTTTTGCTGGCTTAATAATACTTACTGACTCTTTATAGTAACCATACATACAGTATATTGAAAAGATAGGAAATATGAGCACATTTAAATATCTTTTCTGTATCTTTCAATGTAGGTTTTGGGTTATGCATATATTTTTCTTAGGCACCATTTTTGAACAAAGTAAGGAATGAATGGGTGAGTGAGCACCTGAATGAATAAGCAATAACTTTTCTTCTTTCTTACAGGTGCACAGACCAGGTTTACATTTGAGCTGCCAAATCACAGGCTGCGTTTTACTTCAAAAGTTTCTGCCACAGATATGTCTACTATTCCTCCTTCTGCCAGTCTTAACCTGCCTCCTGTTACTATGTCTGGGAAATACATCATGGAAGAGCATGATAGTTATTCAGATCAGGTGTGGAGTATAGATGAACTGCCTTCGAAACAAGGGTACTTTTTACAGGGAAATTATCTACGTTGTGTGGCAGAAGTAAGTTTACTTTTTAATTTTCTTACTCTGTAATTAGAGGCCTTCAAGTTTTAGGTGTATCAAAATATGTAGTGATCCAAACTTTTAAGACAAATTATTAAACCATTTATTTCTACAAAATTCTGTACTGAATCTAGTATGTGTATGTGTGTGCATGTGCATGTGTGTGTATGTCCCTCCCTCTATAGGTTAACTGAAGCATGTTTTTTTATTAGTCACCTTTGACCTCATTATATTTCTTACATTGGGTTGCACATCCATCTCTGCAATATTTTCATGGTTCATCTAATCTAATAAAAGACAAATAGGGTAATTAACTGTATCTCCGATATGCTTCCCATTGGCTAATCAGGGTGGTATGCAAATTAACTGCCATCCAAGATGGTGGCCAGCAGCCACGCAGCTGAAGCGAGCAGGAGGCTTGCTTGCTCCAGTGATGGAGGAAGCCAAGGTTCCCCGCCTGCTGCGGCCCGGCTCTGAGCTCTGAAAGCAACAGCTCCAAAACTAACGTTTCAATTATAGAAGCTAAACAAACCCCAGATACCTGCTTTCAGCAGCTGCGGCCTCAGAGCTGGGAGCGCCAGTGAAGGCAACAAAGTTTCAATTATAGAAGGTAAATAAATCCCAGAATAAACAAAGAAAAAAGAAAAAAGGAGTGCAAATTGACCCTAACAGCAGAGCGACTGGGAATCACTGGTCACTATGACACACACTGACCACCAGGGGGCAGATGCTCAATGCAGGAGCTGCCCCGTGGTGGTCAGTATGCTCCCATAGGGAGAGCTCTGCTCAGCCACAAGCCAGGCTGATGCCTGCTAGTACAGTGGTGGTGGTGGGAGCCTCTCTTGCCTCCTCAGCAGCGCTAAGGATGTCTGACTGCAGCTTAGGTCTGCTCCCCGCTGGCAAGTGGACATCACCCGAGGGCTGCCGGGCAGCCAGAGGGATGTCTGATTGCCATCTTAGGCCAAATCCCCCGAGGAGCAGGCCTAAGCCAGCAGGTGGTCATATCCCGAGGGGTCCCAGACTGCGAGAGGGCACAGGCTGGGCTGAGGGACACCCCCCCGACAAGTGCACAAATTTTTGTGCACCGGGCCTCTAGTTTTATTATAATGACATTTATTTATGGTTCCAACAATACAACAGTGGCAATAAAAATAAATATTAATATAGATAAAATTTCAATTTTAAAATTATCAGATTACATAATTAAATTATAATTTCCATTCATTTTCAAATGATTTATTCCTATTGGCTACTGCTAACATTTCTTTTAACTGAGGGAATAGCCTGTAATAGTCAGGCCAGTAAAGTATTGGAGAATCTGAATATTTTTAGCCCTTCTTCAAAGTATTGATTTCAAATAGTATGTAGATAATTGTCCACCGAGTTTGGGATTACTTATGTGTGCAAAAATGTATTTAAAACTAAGTCAGTCAGTACTGTCAGCCTAATGCTCTAATTTTGTTTGGCAGGTTGGTTCTTTTGAACATAATCTCACAACTGATCTTCTAAACCACTTGGTGTTTGTCCAGAAAGTGTTCATGAAGGAAGTTAATGAAGTGATACAAAAAGTCTCTGGTGAGCTGATATGGCACTTTATAGTACAGAGCATGTAGCAGCAGGTTTTGTTCTCGTGGGCTGCATGGCCTATGGGTCCGTGATATGAGCATTGAGCATGCCCTTTGGATATAATTATTGAGTGACTCCCTACAAACAAGGTGTGCCTTTTCTGGCTTTCCAGCCTACAGGTTCTTTTGCTTATTACTTTTCTCATGTGTAACACATACATTCATGATTTATAAACTTCACAAAGCTTCTTTATGCTTACCTTAAGAGAGAGAGAGAGCGAGAGAGCGAGAACTTTTTGTATGTCTATTGACCAAACCAATCTTAGTCATTTAGGAACAAAATTTAGATCAATATTAAGATTGCCACCTTATTCTATACCCGATGGTGACTGTATGCTGGCTACATGGTAAATTGTTTATAACAACCCATACATTTATCTCTCAAGAATAGATTGCCATTGAGCTTCTTAATCACAGCTTTACATTTTAATAAGAAATACATGTTTGATTTTTAAAATGTTCAATTGAATTTTATTTTATAAGATGAAGTATTAAGAGGAATTAGGGTAGAAAACAAGTTGACTCTGTATAATTGTTCTTGAGGCTGAATATTTCCAGTATGAATATAATCATGTCAAAATAATAGCTGGACCACATCTATAAATTTAATTTATAATGAGTTAAAGAACTGCGGAGTTAATATGACTAATATAATAGTGTTTCTTATATTTCTATAAACTGAAATGATTATGTAGTACATTTTGTAAGAGGTGGAGCATTTGCTTTTAAATTTTAAGAAATTTTTTCTTAAAATATATAAAACATATTCAAGGTAGTGATAGATCAACACAAGACAAGTAGAATTTTTGTGAATAGACTTTTTTTGAGGTAAAATTGACATATAACATTATATTCGTTTCAGGAGTATAACATAATTTGATATTTATAACACTATGAAATGATGACCATAATTAATCTAGTTACCCTTTATCATCACACAAAATTATCATTTTTTTTTCTTATGATGAGAACTTTTAAGACTTACTCTCTTAGAAACTTTCAAATATGCAGTATAATATTATTGACTAAAGTCACCATGCTGTACATTACATCCCCAGGACTTAGTTATTTTATATCTGGAAGTGTGTACCTTTGCCCTCCTTCACCTATTTTGCCTACCCCCAACTCTCTTCCCCTGTAGCTACCAACCAGTCTGTTTACTGTATTTGTGAGTTGTTGTTTTTTTAGATTCCTCATTTAAGTAATCTGATTGACTTACTCACTTAGCATAATACCCTCAACATCCATCCATATTGTTATAAGTGCAAGAGTTCTTAAAAAAAAAGAATAAAAAAAGAAACGAGTTCTTTTTTATGACTTTTTTGAAAGCCCATAAAATATTACATTTTTATCTTAAGCAAACAAAAACTGCCCTTTCATCTGTTTTTTTTCTTTAACAGTTTTTTTTTTTTTATTGATTTCAGAGAGGAAGAGAGAGGGAGAGAGAGATAGAAACATCAATGATGAGAGAGAATCATTGATTGGCTGCCTCCTGCACACCCCCTACTGGGGATCGAGCCTGCAACCTGGGCATGTGCCCTTGACCGGAATTGAACCTGGGATCCTTCAGTACCCAGGTCGATGCTCTATCCACCAAGCCAAACTGGCTAGGGCAATCTGTTTGCTTCTTGGCTCTTTTGATGCATCTGTGGTCCTTAATAGGAAAAAACTTCCATCCCATCTGTATGCTCTCTGGGCTGATGATGAACTCAACATACAAACAGAAAGGTGGACCATTTTAAGATAGGATATTGGAAAAATAAGCATGCAGAGAAGTTCATAAAAGGAAAGACAAGTAGATATAGAAGTTATATATTAAAATATTAGAACGTTATTCCCTGAGTGTACCACATTGCCTGGGCAACAAATGGTCTATTAATAGGAACTTACCCTCCAAGGTGTCCTGTCCTCATTTAAAAAACTTTACACAATAATCTTTGCTGTTACACTCTTTATTGTTAATGTGTATTATCTTATTTTTCATTTCTCCACCTTTATTTTTTCTTTTGCACATCCTATATAATAAAGAGGCAGTATGGAAATTGACTATCACTCCATCATGCCATCACAAAATGGCTGCGCCCACAGCGGAGGCAGGGTTCCCATTACACAAGATGGCTGGCCCACAGTGGAGGCGGGGTTCCCATAATAAGCGATCAGCAGGGATCTAAAGCTGCGTGGCGCCAGGCCAGGGGACCTGAAGCCGTACCCCCGGCCCATAGAGGCTTGACAGGGGATCTCAGGCCGTGCCCCCCACCTGGCGGGCGAAGGGGGACGACCTCAGGGTGCACCCCCTGCCCAACAGGGCTTGATGGGGGACCTCAAGGTGCACCCTCCACCCCAGCCTGAGCCTGGGGACCTGAGGCTGTGTCCCCCGCCCGATGGGGCTTGACAGGGACCTTAAGGTGTGCCCCCTGCCCTGGCCTGGGCTGGGGCCCTCAGGCTATGCACCCCACCCTGCGGAGGCGGGGTTCCCATAATAAGCGATCAGCAGGGATCTAAAGCTGCGTGGCGCCAGGCCAGGGGACCTGAAGCCGTACCCCCGGCCCATAGAGGCTTGACAGGGGATCTCAGGCCGTGCCCCCCACCTGGCGGGCTTGAAGGGGGACCTCAGGCTGTGCCCCCTGTCCTGGCGCCAGTCTGGGGGACTTCAGGCCGCACCCCCCACGCCATCGCCTGGCCGGGGGACCTGAGGCCGTGCCTTCAGCCCAGTGGGGCTTTATGGGGGACCTCAGGCCGTGCCCCCTGCCCTAGGCTGGGGGACCTGAGGCTGTGCCCCCTACCTGGCTGGGTTTGATGGGAGACCTGAGGTTGTGACCCAGCGGGGCTTGATGGGGGTGGGGCCGGCCGGGTCTGGGTCTCGGGCAATATTGAGGTGCACACAGGTGGGCGGGGACTTGACTCTGGGTCCCACAGGAGGAAGATTTTTACTAATTTTCTTTCATCTCTGACACTTCTATTATAGAGAAAGGGCAAATAGCAATATTAAAATATTTCCTCTAATTAATTCCCTTTTAATGTGCATGAATTTTATGCACCAGGCCACTAGTCAAAATATAAACAACAAAGTTCACATTTTTGATTGAAGAAATTAGTCCAGTTTACTCTATTGCCTCAAATACATTTTCTGGCATGTATAATCACATTTTGTTTTATTATTCAGATAATGTTTTAATTTAGTCCTTATAAGATGTGCTTAAGAAGTGTCTATGGATGTAGCATTACCCCTGGCTTATATACATCTGCCTCAGTTAAAGTAACCTGCTAAAAAGATTGGTTTAATGCTCAGTCAGAAGAAAATAAACGTTTTATGTGTTGTTGTTTTTTTAATGCACAAAATAGAAATTTTTCTTTTAAAAAAAATTATACTAATCTCTCAATTTTTTAACCTCTTTTAGGTGGGGAGCAGCCGATTCCCCTCTGGAATGAACATGATGGGACAGCGGATGGAGAGAAGCCTAAGATTCTACTCTATTCCCTCAACTTGCAGTTTAAGGTGACATAGCAATAAGAATGTTACTCTTAGAAGGATTTTTCAAATTAATTAATGCCTGCTTTTTATAGAAAATTCATATGAGACATAAATATGCTAGCTAGAGAATAGAAATGAAGTATATCCACTAAAGAAAATGCTTTATAATTGTTTGACTATAATCTAGGGCAGTGGTCAGCAAACTGCGGCTCGCAAGCCACATGCAGCTCTTTGGCCCCTTGAGTGTGCCTTAGGAGTACCCTAATTAAGTTAATAACAATGTACCTACCTATATAATTTAAGTTTAAAGAATTTGGCTCTCAAAAGAAATTTCAATCGTTGTACTGTTGATATTTGGCTCTGTTGACTAATGAGTTTGCCGACCCCTGATCTAGGGCCTTTTCCTATTTGCATTTTTTCAGTGTGCACATATTTCTGCATTTTAAAGAGCGTTGGATGTCCTTCCATGCAGAACGTTTAGATCAACCAGCAAGAAATATTTTGTGCACTTGTTCAATTAGCAGTAATACCTTGATAGAAACCTTCATATTTCTAATATTTAAGACATTAGTGTTCTTAAAAATAAAATTACTCTTACCAAATACTTATTTAATTATAATGTATTTATAATTAGTCCATGAACAGTCTATATTTTTAATACAAAATACTGAAATGAAATTTACTAACTAAAGAGAATCTCTACTAATGAGAAATTAAAGAATGTTGGCTGTTTTATCAGTTTATTAGACATCCTATGTGTGTTTTAAAACATTCCATTTTATTGTATCAAAAGGTTTCATTGGAGTGGGTGGACATTGTTGACTTAAGAGTCCTTTTTTCCTTCTAACATTTAATCTGCTAGGGTATTCAAGTCACAGCTACAACTCCATCAATGAGAGCTGTGAGATTTGAAACTGGATTGATTGAACTGGAACTTTCGAACCGACTTCAAACCAAAGCCTTACCAGGAAGCAGCAGCTACCTGAAACTATTTGGTAAATGCCAAGTGGATTTGAATCTGGCATTAGGACAAATTGTCAAACATCAGGTGAGTGCAGAATGTGTTGACATTAGAACTGTAGCTTTTATATTTTACACATCAATTTCAACTACTTGAAATATCACTATGTTTATGAAAATATTTTAAGTTGCTAAAATTTCTGGTTATACATTCTAATGAAAATTAATTTATAAAGGTCTTTACAATTTTACCTTGGTATTTCATTGAGTATTTTGGTGGTATATTGTTATAGTTTAGTGCAAATGCAACCATGTGAAACTTAATCCAGTATCTTCACAAGTATGTGCTTATAATTTCTCTTTATTTTATTAAACATTGTTTTTATTTCAATGCTTTGTGCTAACATTGGTGAGTTCTTAAAATGTTACTAAGTTTTGCCCTAACTGGTTTGGCTCAGTGGATAGAGCTGATGCCTGCGGACTGAAGGGTTAAGGCCATGGACTCGGTTGTGGGCACATCCCCAGGATGGGGCGGGCAGGAGGCAGCTGACCGATGTTTCTCTCTCATCGATGTTTCTAGCTCTCTATCCCTGTCCCTTCCTCTCTGTAAAAAATCAATAAAATATATATTTTAAAAATGTTACTAAGTTTCTCAGTTGTGCTGTAATATTGGCAAGTTTTGCATAACGAAATGTTAAACATATATGTTGTAAAACATATATATACATACACAGCAGTAAATTAGACTGTATTTTATAAAAATTAATATTCACAACTCAGAGTTTTTAGTGTTTTGTTTTTATTTCGCTAAAAATTATGTAGATTTTAACCTTTTCCCTTCTGTGATTTGAAGAACTGATTAAATGAATATCAGTCACACTTTCAAAATTGAGTTGCCTATATTAAAGAATATGTGGGAGGAATAAATGAACAAAAATTTCTTGTCATCTTTAGGAAAACAGTTAATTTGTTCAAATAAAAACATTTGTTGTTCAGAGTATGGACCTCATCCTCAATTTTGTCCAAACTTTGTTTGACTTTCCATTTAGTTCTTAAATACCCATTCATATTTTATGTTGATTTCAGGTCTTTGTAGTATAGCATAAGGTATATATTATTATTGATGCATGAAATTGAGAAAAATATACTATAGTTGTTTTGGTGCACAATACCATTAATGATGTTAAAACTTTTAGTTTCTTTTATTAAAACACTTTCCATTATTTGATTTTATTAAACTTTTAATTTAGGTTTATGAGGAAGCTGGTTCTGATTTTCATCAAGTTGCCTATTTTAAAACAAGAATTGGATTAAGAAATGCTCTCCGAGAAGAAATCAGTGGCTCTTCAGATAGGGAAGCTGTGCTTATTACCTTGAATAGACCGATCGTGTATGCGCAGCCAGTGGCCTTTGACAGAGGTGAGAGTCAGGCAAGACTTTTTTCTTGGATTTAGAACTTTTGGGGATGACACCAGATAAAAATCACTGTAATTAACCAGTGTAAATCTAAAATGGGAGTATCCCAACAGTTTCTTGCTTATTCCCTTCAGTTTTTAAAGTCATTTTACTTGTTAAAGTTATTAGCTTTTTACATGGATTGTAATGCTGAGTTTTTTAGTTTGGGTAACTAATGCACCCATTTGGTTTGCTAATGTCTTTATTTGCTTATACTCTAAATATTGATTATGTACTGTCTAGAAGTGGAATCTGAATACGGAAAAGAGTATCCTGTCCTCCAGGAACTCTCAGCCCTGTGGGAGGAGCTAAGTGGACTCATAGCAGAATTAGAGATCCATGTTCTAGGGCAGCAGTTCTCAACCTGTGGGTCACGACCTCTTTGGGGTTGAACAACCCTCTCACAGGGGTCGCCTAAGACCATCAGGAAACACATATATAATTACATATTGTTTTTGTGATTAATCACTATACTTTAATTATGTTCAATTTGTAACAATGAAATTGGGGTTACCACAACATGAGGAACTGTATTAAAGGGTCGCGGCATTAGGAAAGTTGAGGACCACTGTTCTAGGGGGTCAGGGAGTCTCTACCTTCACCTGTGCTGCTTAGAGGAGACACCAATTCTTCAGATTAAACTTGAAGTTAAGTGATCACCAGGGAGACAAGGAAACGAAAGCTTGTCTTGTTTGCCTTTGTATCCAATAGTCTAGAACAGTCCATGGCATATATAGCAGGAACTAAATAAATATTTGCCAAATGAGAGAGAACCTGAATGAAGGAATATGAGTACAGAGGTCTAAGAAAATATATCAGCAGCTTTCCTAAAAGGAAATAATGGAAATAAGGCTGAGCAGATAGAGTGGGTCTAAATAATGCATATTGGGTAAATATGTTGGAACTGTGTTTTAAAAGGAAGAACCATTTAGCAAGCTGTTTAAGATTTAAATTGGTGGTAGGTGCTATCTGGTGATAAGATCAGTTGGTTGGAAAATTCCTTTTGGTAATGTCATGGATAACATTTTGTTTTTCTAGATCCAGTGCCTGTTTATTTCATTTCTCATCTTACCAGCCTCTTGTCAGCTTTCAACAACTCCTTAAAATACTTTCTACTCTGTGTTCCTGACTGACACTTGCTTTTTCTTTTCCTCTGGCCCTTCCTTCTTCATCTCCTCTTTAGGCTCCCTCTATGCACTACATTCAATAAAGATTTTCCTTAGAATTCATTCTTGCTACACACTCAAATGTCTTTGAACTCTTCCCTAAAATTCATCTTTTCAATGTATACTCCTAGTATTCTACGTCTCTCCTCTAGGAATTTTTAAACATTAGTAGCAGTAAGCTCTGCAGGGTCAGGGACCATGACTGCTTTCATTTTTACTTCCATCCCAGTGCCTGGCTCATAACAGGCATTTCACAAACAGTTTGTTGAATGAATGAATGAATGAATGAATGGACCTGGATTATCTTCTTCCTTCTGCCATTTTTCAATTGTCTCCTTTTTGCTTCTTGGTTTCATTTGTCAAGTTGACTATATCATCTTAGATCCTTTTCAATCCTAATGCTACTATTTTCTGGGAATAATTTTTACTAATTAGTGGGATTTTGCAGCTATTGGGGTTTACTTGCCATATAGCTTTACAGTTTTTTTAAAGAAATTTTCTTTCTTCCCTGCCTAAATCACCGAAAGCTGTGCTGTTTTGGCTGAACTATAAGGCTGCCTATGACAACTGGAATGAACAACGAATGGCTTTACATAAGGACATTCACATGGCTACAAAGGAAGTAGTAGATATGCTCCCCGGAATCCAGCAAACCTCTGCCCAGGCCTTCGGGACCCTCTTTCTGCAACTCACTGTGAATGATCTGGGGATTTGCCTGCCTATCACAAGTGCTGTACAGGTATGGAACTCAAGTTCTCATCCAACACTAAGAACCAGGCAACTCTACTACCTATTCTAGGTATATAGAGTATCAGAATAGATTCCTTAGGAGAGCAGTTTATAACTTGAGTTTAATAAACAGCAAGTAAGATCGAACTCCTTCAACCATTGTTCATTCATCTGCAGTATTAAAGGCGCATCTCATGAGATTTGTGCACTCTGATGTGCCTCAGCATAGTGATGAGATCGATTCCCATCTGATAACTTTTATAAATATATTTTATTGTTTTTTTACAGAGAGGAAGGGAGAGGATAGAGAGTCAGACACATCGATGAGAGAGAAACATCGATTAGCTGCCTCCTGCACAAGCCCTACTGGGGATGTGCCGGCAACCAAGGTACATGCCCTTGACCGGAATCGAACCTGGGACCTTTCAGTCCGCAGGTTGACGCTCTATCCACTGAGCCAAACCGGTTAGGGCCCATCTGATAACTCTTAATTTTGACCTTGACCAATAAGCAACAAGAATTTTGTCTTCATAACTTTTGGGACTAATTCTTTTGGGACTAACACACATTTGCATGCACATGTGCATGTGAGAAAAAAGGTTATGAAACCCTGTCAGACCAAGAAGTTGCAATTAAACAAATACAGAGGCCTTTATTTTACTGTTATAGTTTATCTTAAATAATCTGTAAGCAGTTGTTGAATGAATTTATTTTTTAGTAAACTCTAGGTTGCCCTAGCTGGTTTGGCTCAGTGGATAGAGCGTCGGCCTGTGGATTGAAGGTTCCCATGTTCGATTCTGGTCAAGGGCACATGCTGGGTTTTGGGCTTGATCCCCAGTAGGGGGCGTGCAGGAGGCAGCCAATCAATGATTCTCTCTTATCATTGATGTTTCCATCTCTCTCTCCCTCCCTTCCTCTCTGAAATCAATAAAAATATATTAAAAACAAAACAAAACAAAAACTCCAGGTTGAGGATTGACACCATGTGCTATGTTTGTGTCTCAGGAGTTGAATGGTAACCTTTAATCACATGATGTATGGACTCAGGAGGGCCCCACACACCAAGGGTGATGGTCAGAATGCAAAGAACAAACTTTTCCCACACGAAAACAGAAGCTTGAACTAGAATAGCAGATAATTAGCCTTTTGCAAATTTAGTAAAACAAAAAGCACATGGAAATGCACATCACTTGAGTAATCTGATTTTTAACGTAGGCATCTTTCTAAGCTACTTTCCAATGAAGCTTTCTGGGTTTCCCCCTTTACGGATTTTTGTTTCCAGGAATCCTATGAGAATTTCCAATTTAAAAGTTGTCACCTTTTGTCTTGTTTCCTCTTTAACATATTTTGCAGTCCAATCACAGCGGAGACCTGGACACTGGCTCTGCCTTGGTGCTGACCATTGAAAGCACTCTCATCACTGCTTGCTCTTCTGAGTCTCTGGTTAGTAAGGGGCATTTCAAAAACTTCTGCATCCGTTTTGCTGATGGCTTTGAAACATCGTGGGATGACTGGAAGCCAGAAATCCGTGGGGATCTAGTGATGAATGCCTGTGAGTATCTTTTATTTTCTGTATGAACTTGAGAGTTTCTAAAAATTAAAAGAGAAAACAAAAACAACCTACTGGTATGTCTTCACTTATGAAAGTAAAGGATGTTCAGATATAGGAATATTATTGGACTTTGTAAAATGAGGGCTATTTCTATTTTTAAAAGATTGGAACATTTTTGTGAAAAACTACAACTTTCAGCAGTGTTGGTGAATAAACCAGGTAGCCGTTCTTGTTGATGGTTTAGCATTCGAAGGTTTGCTCACTCCCTGATTTTTTCTATAATTGACTCATAAATGACCAGATAAAGCACCTTTCTTCTGTGGAGATCTTGAAAGAAAGTATAAAATCCAGTTCATCATGTAACAGAACAGTTGCAGATAACTAGGAGCAAGAAAACTGTCTTGATTAATGCTGACATGAATAAGTCCACACATCCAGATTTGTGGGATACAGAGCATAAATGGTGTGATTCCTTCGATTGCATAACATTCAAGGTTGGGAATAACTAAAGCTATGTGTATATGCTATTTTGAAGGTTAGGTGTTTATTTTATCCATTTTAATATTTTAAATATTATAACCATCTTAAAGCATCATTAATCTGAATAAAGAAGGTAAATTATATTTGAAGAATGAAAAGTTGTGAACTAAAACTCCTCAGCCAATCTTGTAAATCAAAATTAATGCTTGATTATTTCTCAGAAGGTGGTATGCAGTTTTCCCCCTCTGCAGTGGAAGAAAATCTTCTTTCCAGTTCTTTTTTTTTTTAGTTTATGACTTTGTAGTTTTTACTAATAGTAAGTATACTTACATAAACTAACGTAATATTTTTTTAAAAAAGAGTTGAGTATAGGGAAGAGAAATAAGAACAGTAGGAATATGCTATTAAGTGGTTCTCAACCTTCCTAATGCCGCAACCCTTTAATACAGTTCCTTATGTTGTGGTGACCCCCAACCATAAAATTATTTTCTTTGCTACTTCATAACTGTAATTTTGCTTCTGTTATGAATCGTAATGTAAATATCTGATGTGCTATATGTGTTTTCCGATGTTCACAACCCACAGATTGAGAACTGCTGCCTTAGGATATCTTTTTTTAAAAAATATTTTTTTATTGATTTCAGAGAGAGAGAGAGAGAGAGAGAGAGAGAGACAGAGAGAGAGAGAGAGAGAGAGAGAGAGAGAGAGAGAGAAACATCAGCCGGCTGCTCCTGCACACCTTGCGGTGGGGATGGAGCCCGAAACCCTGGCAGGTACCCTGACTGTCGATTAAACCAGTGACCTCTTGGTTCATCTATAGAAAATCAATAAAATAAATTTAAAAAAAAATAAAATTCTGCCCTGGAAAAAAAATGATCCAATTAATTTCCTCTCTAGGTGATAATGTTTTTTGTTGTTTATTTCGGGGGGGGGGGTTTTTTGGGGGGGGGGGGGGCGGCGGAGGGGAGAATGTAGTAAAATTAGAATGGCCAATCTAATTTTTAGAATGTAGGAAGAGTTCAAAGGACCATGTAAGTAGATAGTAAAGGTTAGACTCTTTTCATTAACATGAACTTAGAAAATTACATAAATCATGAAGTTTGAAAGACTCCAAGCTCTCTGTTAACACCTGGGTAGCATTCGCTCATGAGAGTTGAAATTGTCATTTTGGGTTGAGAATAGTGATTGGTCCAACCTGGCACTTTGTCTCTGCCACGAAGACCACAGGAACCCTGGGTAAGAGCCTAGTTGGTTTCCTGCTCTTCACTTTCAGGATTCAGATCTGCTCCTAACCATCTTCATATTCCATATTAATTCATCATGGCTCTGTATTCTATAAATTTAAATAATATTTTTTTAAAACTTAATTTTAAAGATTCTCTCCATTTCTTGGAAGTGGAAATTTCTAAAGTTTTTTTTACTCCTCCCCCTTTTTAAAATCCTCACCTGAGGGTATTTTTCCCCATTGATTTTTAGAGAGAGTGGAAGGGAGGTAAGGAGGGAGGGGGAGAGAAAAAGAGAGAGAAACATTGATGTGAGAGAGACACATTGATTGGTTGCCTCCTACATGTGCCCTGACCTGGGATGGGAACAAACCTGCAACCAAGGTGTGTGCCTTTGACCAGGAATCGAACCCACAATCCTTGGGTCTGAGGACTGATGCTCTAACCATTAAGCTGCTGACCCCCCCCCCCCCTTTTTTTTTACTTACTAGTTTTTGCTTTCACTTGGCCTCTTATGTTAGTCACATTTTAAAGGGTTTCCTTTTCATTCTGGCATTCTTAGATTTGAAAGGGTAATCTAGGTTTCTTTTGCTCTGAATTATGACCTTGCCTATAAAGGTGCATTGGGTGATCTTTTACCCCGAAACAAGATCTAATTATTTCATGTTTTATAATTATGGGTGAGGCACAGGTACCATATGGTTGAAAAGTGTAATTTAGATTTTAAAGTCCTTGGCACTATCTTAAAAATGAAAACTACATAATAAAAAATTGTCACTTAACAAATAGACCCTTTCTCCCAAAATAAGTTTTCCTACAACTCAGGTTTGGGTAACATTTGAATACCAGTTTAAGATACAGAGTGAATCTCAAAGGACATTTCATTTAAAATGGATGTATATATTGTTAGGTTTAGATTGAAATTTGGTTTCCATTAAGGCTTACTGTAAAATGATTTTGATTCTGTCTTTAGACTTTACTTTGTTTAAAAGTTGTTTTAAGGATGGTATGTCCCTTACTGTTAAAATTATTGATTTAGTTAGCCTCATTTTTGAAGCTGACATTATCAATTAACGCTAAGTGGTAGTAAATGTTTCAGAGTTCAAGTCAGATATGTTCTGGGGTAGGTCTATTACCTTATGAATTTGACATCATAAGGAAAAGACAAGACTGATAAATCATGTCTGTGACCTAAAGTGACCTTAGTTGTCAATTTTTAAACCATTTGCATTCTTAAAGTGCCACTCACCCCTGATGGCACAGATTGTCATAGCACCCAGAAACTAGAGCATCCGAGTCTGCCAGGTGTTGTCACTCAGATAAGGAAATCACACATAACTGCAGCTGAATTCTTAAAATTATAGAATAAAATACTTTGAGATATGAAGTAGATACTGCACGTCATTTGAGGCAGCCTTTTCATTCTACAGATTAGAAACGGAAACCTAGAGAAGCCGGTGATTCTGTTCATATGTAGGTGATGCTCTTTGGGTAAAAAATTGCAATATGAAATTTTATCGCAAACTTAATTTCGTTGCAAACCATTTTGGGGTGCTCTTTGTGCAGGTGTGGTTCCTGATGGCACGTATGAAGTGTGTTCCCGGACTACAGGACAGGCAGCTGCTGGTAGGTTCATATTTGGAATTACTTTTACTACATGTGTCAGGGAGAATCCTGCCTTTATCTGTATGTACTTTCAGCCTTTATATTAATAGTGAGAGTATCTTTTAACTAAACTTATTCTGGTCAAGGGAACACTTTGGAGAAAGAGGGAGCCGAAAACCCTGGAAAACCAGATAGGAGGTAATTACAAAAGGAATTAGCTGTCTTAACTAAGATGATAGCATGTATAAATTTTTATTATTTTGCTTGGTATAAATTAGGGTAAGCTAAAGGGAGATATCTGTTGAAGTGCTCTTAACTGTAGAGAGGGTGGGAGCTGTTGAGGTCAGTAGATTTCTTTCCTTCCTTACTGTTTCTCTTGTCCTCCCCAAGCCTAGCCTCAGTGCTTATCCTGAGTAATTGTCCTAGAGAGCAGCAAGGCGATGGGCCCTACTGACAGAGGACTGATAGGTCAGGACATCTCCAGAGTAATGTTAGAGAAGGAAAGGGGAAGACTGAGGTGAACATACGTGTGGAGAGAAAGGTCACACTAAGGTCTTTGTTAGGGCTGTTGTTTGTGTCAACAAGCCACTCAAGCTACCTTAACCCAAAGGGGGACCGATTAGCAGGATATTTGCAGACCATATTTAACTTGGAACTGGCTGTCTTGTGGAGAGGGAGCCAGATCAGTTGAGGGACACTGGGAACAAGATCCATGTCAGCACGACTCCAACTCTCGTCTTCTCCATGGGCACTTCGTTTTCTCACTAAGGACACTTCTGACGTGGGGGGAAGCGAGGCTGCCAGCAGCTCAGGAGCCGGGGCCCTCATCACCAGGGAAGGACCTATCTCACTAATCTGGGGGAGGGTTCTTATTTTTCCAACACTGACCCTCACCCAGTCTAATCATCTAATTAATTCTGGCTACTGAGGGAGGGCCATGCCAGTTCTCACTCTAGCGTGTGAAGTGGAGAGGGGGAATCCACAGTCCCCAGGAGCGGGTGCTGCACCAAGGAGACATGCACACTGGACGTTGGGGACTCAGTGCCATGGGCCGTGTTCTGACAGACATTGGTGTTACATAGGCCATCATCCACTTTATTCCTGAAATATTTAAATAGCTACACTCAAGACTGCCCAGAAATGTCACTTCTGTATTCCCACAGAGAGCAGTAGTGCTGGGACCTGGACACTGAATGTGCTGTGGAAAATGTGTGGCATCGATGTGCATATGGACCCAAACATTGGCAAAAGGCTGAATGCTCTGGGCAACACTCTGACCACACTGACTGGGGAGGAGGTCATAGATGACATGGCTGATCTGAACTCCATGAACATCGGTGACCTTTCTGACGAGGACGAAGTGGACACTATGTCTCCCACTGTCCACACTGTACGTACACTCACTGCGGGACGTTTCCCAACTGGCTCTTACCTTGAGATGGGCTATTACTAACTCAGTGTTACTTATTATATTGTAATTGCTAATTGTGCAGGAAGGAAGGGACTGGTGGTTCCTGTGTCTACATTTCATAACATTGTTCTTAATGTCATAATAATGTCTTTTAATTGATTCCTTGTTCCATAATAATGTCTATCAACCAACTTGTGCCTTAACCAACAGGTGATATACTAACATTAAAAGTGCAGCGGATCCGTAGTGACAGAATGTAAATTAGTGGTTTCTTCAAGCTGGGAGCCTCAGGGGGCTCCTGAGGGGACTGGAAAGAGACTGCTGATGGTTACAAGGTTCCGTATGGGGGTAGCGAAAATATTCTGATAGATTGTGGTGATGAGCATAACTTTATAAATATGCTAAACACCATTGAATTGTACAATTGAAATGGATGTATTTTATGCATGTAAATTATAGCTAACTAAAGATGTTAAAAAATGAAGCTCAAAAGCAAAGTATATACATGCACACAAAATATATATAACTATAAATATGTATTTCTATCTATACTGTACATTTTATAGTATCAAATTATTTGATAGTTAAAAAGAAAGTCTCTGCTTTCATTCTGGTATTGATTAAAATATTTTTCAACTATCTTTTAACCATTGTATCATGAAATACTTTTGTTCTTGGAAAGACATTTTTTTTAAAAATTGATGTTACTGTTTATTGTTTAGAGCTCAGATGGAAGTTCAGTAAGTGGAGATGGCCACAAGCTCACCTTTGGGCAGCGACTTGTAAACCACCTGCTAGGCCTGACGCCCCCACACCAGCGCTATTCTGTTCCTGCAGAGTATTTGTGTGAGCCAGAGCAGGGGGGCTCCCCACAGTCAGGCCAGGCCCATTTGAAAGTGTGCAGAGCTCACTCATGGGGAAATGTAGGTGGTAACTAAATAGATTTCTGTGAAAATGAAGGGATATCAATCACTGGAGAATTCCAATCATCATACTTAATATAGATGCCTTTGATTCTTGCATGCTTCTTTGATTTGTGTCATTTTTGTGCTAGTGTAGATTTGCTGTGTGACCACAGGGTGGTACTAACATTTGTGCTTTGATTTTTTCAGGAAGCTGTAGAATATCGAAGACAAGGAGCATCTTGTAGCCAGCCGGGAGATCTGAGAGGCAGAAAAATGATGAAGCGAATAGTGGATATCAGAGAGCTGAATGAACAAGCCAAAGTCATAGACGATCTTAAGTATGTACCATGCTTTTCCACTTAATGCAGTCCTCCCTGATGATAGAATCATCAGGTTTTAAATGTGGAGAGAGATTGTGTGGACCAGTACAACTCTTTTAGTTTATAAATGAGATGAGCAAGGCCAGGGAAGTGTGGCAGTTTGCCTGACATCCTGCATCCATTAGTGATCAAGTTAGGCCTGAAATCCTTGTCTGGTGCTCTTCTCGGCTCCACATTTCTGAGCAGTTTATGGCTGACTTCATATCACATATATGCATCTCTACATGTGCATGTACACTTACACGTATCTTCACATGCCTATATAAATATATGCATTAGTATTTCAGAAATTCAGATTTTTGAAAGGGGAAACAAATTGAGCATTTGACATGTTAATCTCAGTTTAATCTCCACTGCATTTCTTGAGGTTAGATGGCATTATCTAAACTTTCTAGTTGAGAAAGCAGGCCAGGGGGAGATAAGCATTCGAATTTGAACTTGTGTGGTCTGAACTCAAAAGTGCATGCTTGTTTTGCCTGCCTGCATTAGTGTTTCTCTAGGTCTGAGGTGGGTGTGGGGTAAGTCATGGTAGTAATTTATTTTCTGTATCTGTGGCCTGCTGGATGGTACTAATACTTTCTCTATAAGACTTTTCTTCTTGGAAAACATTGAAATTTTTGTTTTCCCAGAGGTGATATTCATGCCTCATCTTTTCTAATCTTCGTACACCTGTAGCTGTGTTGTTGTTGTTTTTGCATTGAAGGACTTTATACAAACGTTATGTATTTTTGTACAGTGAAAGGTATTACCTAAGAACTTGTATGCCAGTTAGTTATGATACAGTGATTCACATTTTCCTGTTGACTCACATTATAGTTTGAGTTTTGTTCTCGGAGAGAAAATGGCTTGAAGCAAATACATTCTTCCTCTCCTAAAATCTTACTTAAGGCTTAAATTATAGGTAGAATTTTACATACAGGCATTCTTCTGCAGAGTGGATCCACAGCTTTCGTAAGATGGTCAAAGAGACTCTCAATACAGAAATGAGTAAGACCATTTCCTAACACATTGGATGAACTTTGTTATAGTTTGCTTGGTATGAGTGTTAACTTCATGGGGGATTTTGACTTGTTCATACATAATCTTTGATATTCTGAAAAGTGAAAGAATGAAAAAGGAGTAAGTGAAAATCATCTTACTTTGTAACTTCTTTATATTCATTGCCATATTTCTTTTGCATCCAGAAAATTAGGTGCAAGTGAAGGAACCATAAACCAAGAAATTCAACGTTACCAACAATTAGAATCTGTTGCTGTGAATGACATTCGAAGAGATGTTCGTAAAAAGTTACGGAGGTCCAGTATGCGAGTGAGTCAGAATTTACCAAGAATTTTATTAAAGTAGACATTTTTAGTTTAGGAGACTTTCTGATGAGACTTTTATTGTTCTCTTTCTTCCTCCATTGCTGGTTTGTACACCTTCCAACTACTCTGTAGCAGGCACTGTTTATAGCACTTTATTTTTAACAACCCATTAAGTCCTTACAGCCACCCTATGAGGAGCTTGTAGCATTTTCCCCATTTTAAGATGAGGAAACTGAAATAGAGAGAGGTCAAGTAATTGACCAAGGTTATACACCAGCAATTCCCATGGAGCAAGAATCAAACCCAATAGTGGGACTCTGCAGTCTGTACCCTTAGTCACCATATTCTGTCTGCCTTTCATGAAGTCAACTTTCTCTTTAGTCTCCACTTCAAATGTGAAGTCTTTGAGATGTCCATTCTACCCCATCTCATTCCCCACTGCTGACTTTATCATTTGCTTGTATAGTTGCCTTTATTAGAGTTTGAGTTGCTTAAAGAACAAGTTATTTATCTTTGAATCCACTACTTACATTTTCTGGGATTTAGTTCAATTGCTGAATAACTGAAACAAATATATAGATATGCTGTACACATATAATAGGAAATAATTCTAAAACTTATTCAAATGGAGGTAAGTTGCTTTGGGTCAAGGTGGTCTGGTTAATGGAAAATTTACTTTTTAAAAAAAGATAAATGGGTTCTTAACCATTTTTTTTTTAATGAATAGCAGAACCCTTTTTTTTTCTTTACCAGAATAAGGTTTTGGATGGCACCCACTACATACAAAGAGATCAAATCACAGTTGCTGAATCAGAGGAAGGGGGAAAGGCACAAAGATCCATCATTTATTGGCTTGAACTTTCTTTCCTTGTTCAACGCCTGGGTCCCAGGCAATCTAGTTTGAATACTGTTCTAAATTATTGACTTAAATTAAAGATAAAACCCAGTTTGAGTTTTATTCATCACTGGCTTCTGTTACTAATAAATGGGTAGTGAAAATCTATAATGCATAATTCTGTATTTAAAAATTTTGCTGCTATGTACCTAATAATCATACAATACAGTGGGGCCTTGACTTACGAGTGCCCCGACTAACGAGTTTTTCGAGATACGAGCTGTCTCTCGGCCAATTTTTTGCTTTGAGTTGCGAGCTAAAATTCAGGTTACGAGCCAGCTTCAGATACCCCACCGCTAGGAGGTGCAGCGAACGCCACAGCGTTTTGACATACGAGTAATTTGAGTTACGAGCTCCGTCACGGAATGAATTAAACTTGTAAGTCAAGGCCCCACTGTATAATTAAAATATGCTTGCATAGTATTTATAAGGTAGCTTATACTTGGTAATTGAAAATAAAACTAGGTAGAGAGGATTAGGGAAATGAATGAAACATGTGAACACCTGTCTCCCTTAGCATTTCCCCCTCACTTCCCAGCAAGTCCTCTTGCATTACCCATTGCTGTATAGGAATCCTTTTCATTTCTAGCCCCTGTCACTCATTGGGAGAAGAGGGATTTGGAGGCCAGGAGAGTGCCAAATCACCACTTCCTTTCCTTTGCCATAGTGTCGTGTCGCAGAATCGTGTCGCAGGAGCCCTTGGGTGGTACTTGAGATGAATGGTGTTCTTTTCCTCTTTCCTTGTAATCCTCATTTCCTTTTTTCTTTCCTTTTTAATTGTTTCCTTTCTTCTCACTCTGTTTCTGTACCCCTTACCCCCTCTCCCAATCGTTTTCTTTTTTCTCTCAGGCCAGCTGGAGCTAATATTTCCTAGCTCTCCTAGGGGACATGAGTAGCTGGACCAAAGTAGCTGCCTCATGCTCTGCTTTGATTCATCTACATTGTTAAGTGACATTTAAAGTCACTTGCCATTGACTTGGGGATACAGCTTACTGGTTTATAGTAGTTTACAGTCACCCTTTTTTCTCTCTCATTTCATTAGGCTGCTTCCCTGAAGGATAAGTGGGGGTTGGGTTACAAACCAAGTTACAACCGATCAAAGACCATTTCGGCTTCTGGAAGACCACCTCTTAAGCGAATGGAAAGGGCAAGGTAATGTCTATTCCGGCCAACAAACCAAGTGGTAACTTCTGACTCCTTTGCCAAGGTCCATTATTTATCTGCTGTGTTCTAATTGTGGGAATTACAAAATTATGATAGCAAAACTGGATGTAATTAATACTGGATACTGTCAAACTAAGAAGTTTATTTAAGGAATTTCCTTATCACATTTGTGCCACAACCATGGTGTGCTTTCCAGGAATGAAGTACATTGCTTTTTAGACAAGTATACATATAAACGTACAGACTATCAAAAGAAGTGAAAATGTGCCCATTAGTAGCTGCTGCTCTAAGTTTGTCATTTTAGGAAATGTTTGAGTTCACACACATTTAGCATGTGAAAGAATGGAAAATTTTACATATTGAAGAAAAATACTGTTTTACTAGTAAATGAGCACTATAAAGTAAAAATTTTAAATTCTTTTCTGTATGGTTTAGTTTTAGAAAATTTTTACAACAAAACATAGACTTTTTTATGGGATGCTAAAGGTTAAGAAATGCAATACCAAAAGTTGAATCCTTGAGTAAGGTAAATATTTAGAAATAGAACATAATGTTATTAATAAGACTTTTATAAATCCAGTTTTTTTAAAAAACACACAGAATGTTAATGTTTTATAACTTTCTATTTCACTTGCAGTTCTCGAGTAGGAGAGACTGAGGAGCTTCCAGAAATCCGTGTGGATGCAGCATCTCCTGGGCCCAGAGTAACGTTCAATATCCAAGACACAGTAAGAGAGGAATTCCTGATTAGATACACAGTGCTGATAATTACAAAACTATAGTAGCCAGACAATTTTAAAGTGCTGATTCCTACCTATGACTGTTGAAGCATCTGTACACTACCAAACAGCAGGGCACTGCCCGGGTGCAGTGTTTTGCATGTAGAATAAAGATCCCAGCTGCTTGCTCTTAGGTAGAAATGTTGAATAGTTTTTCTTTCAAACTAGGTCTTATTCACAAATGTAAATGTGGAATGCTTATACTTTATGTATTTTATTATTTATATATTTAAGTGTATATCTAAAATAATAAAAGCCTAAGCAACCATCGGAACCGAATGGACAACTGAACAGGCTGTGTGGGGTGACTAGGCTGGCAGGGGGGTTAGTGAGGGATGACCAAACGACTGAGCAGCAGGCTGCATGGGGTGGCCAGGCCAGCGGGGGGGTTAGTGAGGGGCGACCAAACAACCCAACAGCTGGCTGTGTGGGGCGACCAGGCCTACAGGGGTGCAGTTGGGGGTGACTAGGCCGGCGGGGGGGGAGGGGCAGTTGGGGGAGATCAGGCAGGCAGGCAGGCAGGCAGGTGAGCAATTAGGAGCCAGTGGTCCCAGATTGTGAGAGGGATGTCCAACTGCCGGTTAGGCCTGATCCTGAGGACAGAAATCGGCAGTTGGACATCCCCTGAGGGGTCCTGGATTGGAGAGGGTACAGGCTGGGCTGAGGGGGAACTACCCCCACCTTGCACAAATTTTGTGCACCCGGCCTCTAGTAGAGAGATAATATCAGAAACCAGAAATGAAAAAGTCAGCTTCAAAGTAATATTCTAATTTCATAGCATATTAAAAATGTTGGTTTTGTTTTTTGTATAATTGTTTACTTTTAAACCATTGTTTTTTATTTTGCGTGAGTTTTTATACATTTCTTATTATTTTAAGTTGAAAAAAACAGTATGGGGAAGCACACCGCAGTCCAGCCCTCCCGGGGAAGGGTATTTTCAGGTACTTCTTAAGAACAACATAAATTCTGCTTTAAATGAATTAACCACCTGAAAATCTGCTTTCAAAATTCCTTCCTCTCATTCCATACTAAACTCAGACATCAGAAATATTTTACATAAAGGTTTAAGATTAAGTTAATAAGCTCTTGCATAAATATATTTTAGTTTTATACTTTATAGTTTAACATTAATTATTTAATCTTCAAAATTAAAAGGTTAAATCAACTTACCGAATCAACTCAACCAAATTGTAAACCAAAAAATGCAATTTTATTACCGTTATTTACTAATCCCCAAGTGAATCTCCTTTACATTAAACTACAAAATGAATATTTTCTTTAAAAAAGATAGTTAACTATTTTTAACTAAAATCAAATTTATCTCAGAAAAACAAATTAATCAATCAATGTTACTTCTTTTGAGTCATTGCTATAAAAAATGTATACAAACAATCTAGAAAATTATTCTTATGCTCAAAACAGTATGGAAAATGTATGATGTAGTAATAATTTATAAGTCAAATTAACATTTTTTCAAAATTAAATCTTTATTGTTCAGATTATCACAGTTGTTCCTCTTTTTTCCCCCATAGCTCCCCTTTATGAGCCAGATATTTTACCTAAAATGTCATAAAAGTAAAACTGAATTTAAAAAATGTGCCTACATACCAGTTATATGAACCTTTGTTTAGAAATTTCCATCAAGTTATTTTAAAAAACTGACACTTAGCCTACATATATTTTGTTTCCCTTTCCTGACCTTTTATATTAGGTTTCAATATATATCCCATAGTTCCACTGAATTTAGTTAAACTGAATTTTGTTTTAGAACTACTGGATTGTAATACAGTGAGCTTGGTAAACATGTCCTTTTTCTAAAGATGATCTTGGAAATAAATCATTTACAGTGAACTTAATGGAATCTACTAATTAAGTTGATATTTTTTCCTGCCCAACATTTTAAAATGGATATAATTGACATATGACATATTAGCTGTAGGTGTACAGTCTAATGATTTAACATATGTATATATATGGGGAAATGATTGAGTCTTAAATAAATTAATATTTGAATTGATTCAAGTCCTATTTTTAAATAGCAGTGTATGCTGTTTATAAAAAATAGTATATACAATTACAAATTACAAAATAGGTCATTAGGCATGGTTGAATAGAAAATAAATATAAAACAAAGGGATATTTATATAAATTTTTACTATAGCTTAAAAAATTTTAAAGTATTTAATGATAAAATCTGAATTTATATATTTAATCAATAACATGTATATAGTAAAGAGTGAACAAAAGCTGAATTCTGCAAATGTTTAGAATTGTAAAATAGGTACTTTGAATTTCACTAGGTATCCAATATAGTAGCAGCAATAAATTGCTCAAATCTTGCCCTGACCGGTTTGGCTCAGTGGATAGAGCGTCAGCCTGCGGACTCAAGGGTCCCAGGTTCGATTCTGGTCAAGGGCGTGTGCCTGGGTTGCGGGCACATCCCCAGTAGGGGGTGTGCAGGAGGCCGCTGATCGATGTTTCTCTCTCATCGATGTTTCTAACTCTCTATCTCTCTCCCTTCCTCTCTATAAAAAACCAATAAAATATATAAAAAAAAATTGCTCAAATCTTGCACATTACACTTGATAGAGGCTTATCAATTCTCAAAGGATAGTCAAGCAACTCTCCAAATTGGGAATTGAAGTAGGTCATAGGAGGTTTTGCTGTTTCTTTGACCTACTTAAATGCAATAGCCACAGGGTGCAGTCTTCAATTAGTGACAGGGTATCTAGTCACCCTATTATATAATAGCAATATTTTTTTTAAAAAATAAATATATTTTATTGATTTTTTACAGAGAGGAAGGGAGAGAGATAGAGAGTCAGAAACATCGATGAGAGAGAACCATCGATCAGTCGCCTCCTGCACATCCCCCACCGGGGATGTGCCCGCAACCCAGGTACATGCCCTTGACCGGAATCGAACCTGGGACCCTTCAGTCCGCAGGCCGACGCTCTATC
>NW_006290031.1:6163929-6172951 GCF_000327345.1 Myotis davidii | reverse complement strand
GACTTCTTTCTCTTTTTTTTTCTAAATATATTTTATTGATTTTTTACAGAGAGGAAGGGAGAGAGATAGAGAGTCAGAAACATCGATGAGAGAGAACCATCGATCAGTCGCCTCCTGCACATCCCCCACCGGGGATGTGCCCGCAACCCAGGCACATGCCCTTGACCGGAATCGAACCTGGGACCCCTCAGTCCGCAGGCCGATGCTTTATCCACTGAGCCAAACCGGTCCTGGCTATAATAGCAATATTAAGTTTAACTGATTAATGTGTTTATTTCTGAAGCTATTTGTTTTTGTCAATCATTTGGGCCTCATTTGTACAGGATGTACCCAGCATAAACCCCTACAAGGGATTTAACTACATGAGAACGCATCTCTGCCATCACTACTGCCTCTTGCCCTATGATTATGGCTGATCATTGCTTCCTTGTCTCCACAGCATGTTTAACTTTCGCTTCGTACTAATTAATATGATATATGTATATCTGAGTGAAGTTTCACTCTAGTATGTCAGTGGTGTGACTTTCTGTGGTTTGATCTTACGCTTCCTTCCTTGCTGCACCATTTCATAAGATCATAAATCTGACCTTTCTTTCCATTCACAGTGAGGAAATTTGACTCTGAGACTATTTTTAAATGCTTACACATGTCTTTTTCTTTTTTAATCGAGAAGAGACTCATAATGTGAACCTGATTCATGTTTCCTCTTTTTACAATCAGTTTCCAGAGGAGACAGAACTGGACCTTTTGTCAGTCGCCGTCGATGGTCCCTCCCATTACTCATCCGCCAGTGAAGGGTCCCATTCCGTGTTCAGTTCTCCCAAAACTCCAGGTGTTACTTTCCAATCTGAAGACAGCCGACGGGATGACAGTTTGTCTTCTACAAGCGAAGATTCCGAGAAGGATGAAAAGGACGAAGAGCATGAGAGAGAAAGGTTTTATATTTATAGGAAACCCTCGTGAGTAGCCTTTTTGTGTTAAGATCCTTGTGTAGCATTTCTGAATTTAGGACCGAGCTTAAAGCATTATATATAACTGTTTACTTTCACAGAAAAACATATTAATGTGCCTAACGGAGTCAGACTAAGAGACATGGCCATGGTTTACTAATGTAGTTTAGCTCTGTATGGCATTTTTTCCTTTTCCTATACTTCTGCCTTTTAATAAAATCTGAGAAGATTTGCAAAATTCCATCTCCTCCCAAATGTAGAGTGTGGTGCACTCACTCATATTTTGCCTCCTCCACACCAGTGATTGTGCCTGTGCCCTCGGAACCCAGCACAGAACCGGACACATAGTAATAGCTCTCAGAACATAATTGTTGAATAAAATGTGACTCTGATACACTTAAGAAAAACTTCAGTTAGTATGAGCTGGTTAAGTATTTTGTGTGAATTTATAAACTATCAGTATAATTTATATGCAGACCGTTGTTCACATTGCATGTAGAAGAATAGTTTGTTAAAAACTCTTCCCACTTCACTGCAGTGTGATGATCAGTTGTTCTTTCAGCAGACATACGTCTCGTAAAAAAGCCACAGGCTTTGCTGCTGTTCACCAACTGTTCACAGAGCGTTGGCCCACAGCTCCCGTCAACCGGAGCCTCAATGGCACAGCTACTGAGAGAAATATCGACTTTGAACTTGACATACGGGTTGAAATTGATAGTGGAAAATGTGTGCTTCACCCAACCACCCTCCTACAAGAACATGATGATATAAGCTTGAGGAGGTAAGAAACTGATCAGACGAGGGTACATGTAATTTCATTTGTTAGAAATACTATTTAGCCCATATAATAAAAGCCCAGCAACCTAATGGCAGAATGACCGGTCGACCAGTCACTATGATGCGCACTGACCACCAGGGGGCAGACGCTCAACATAGGAGTTGCCCCCCGCCCCTTGCTATGATGTGAACTGACCAGCAGGGGCAGATGCTCAATGCAGGAGCTGCCCCCTGGTGGTCAGTGAGCTTCCACAGCAGGAGCAGCCACTCAGAGGGTGGGTCCACAGCCACTCAGCTGACCTGGATGAGTGGCGTTCCCACAGTGGGCCGATCCCCACAGGCCACGCCCCCCCACCAGTGCATGAATCCCGTGCACCAAGCCTCTAGTGTAGTATAAACAAACTCCTCCACCCCCACAATCCAAAATGCAGATTGAAATTGATTTAATCATACTTAAGATGTGTGAATGGTTATTTGTATAGTATACTATTTCTTTAGTCAAGTGTATAATATTATTTGGCAACTAGAAATGGATGTCTGATTTAGATTCTAGAAAATTCTGTAGTTAAAATAGTTATATCTTTGAAATTCTCCTTTAAACAAGTTTGAATTTCTTGGTTGGTCTCTCTCTTTGTATTGGGCATGCTTATACTTTAGAGAGCAGTGTAGTACTCAGGAATGTTTGGTTATTGAGAGTTTTGATGAAGTCTTAAAGATGTAAGAAAGACTGGATTAGTTGCCCGAAGGGCTTCTATGTGCTGGGGTGCTATCCAGGGTATAACTGCAGCTTTACTATTGGTGTCATTCAATGAGTAAATGGTGCTGTAAACAGGCTTGATGTTAGGTTATTTTTTCTTTGATTTTTTGTTTTGCTTTTCTTTCCTAATCTAACAGAGAATTATAAGAAGATAATGATTGTGTGGGTGGGTGGGTGGGAAGTTAGATAGCACCAGAGGGCGGATGCTGGCAGTCCTTGAAGCTGAGAGAAGGATGGTGGATTCATTATACCATCTGTTTACTTTTCTTATGTTTGAAATGTTCCATAATAAGAGGTCTTTAAATGGTCTATTTACTTAAGGAAGCTTTTATAAAATTACAAGATACAAAGTTAAGTTCTTACAAAAGTAGTAGTGATGATAAAAGGTGACTTTATTTATTTTGGGTTGAACCACAGTAACTTACTGTGTCACCTAAGTCACAACCTTAGGTGAGAGTAAAGGTAACGGTGCTGTGTATTAGGGGTCATAGAGCAGAAACATTACTGTGCAAGGCATTAGCTGCTGCAGCTGGAGACACTGAGCAGCTTTACTTTCTCAGCTTCATTAATGAGAGATGATATTCCATTTACTGTATAAATAAGAGTTTGATTTTATACAAAAGGAAAGGAGAGAAATGGCATTTTTTAAAAAAAGATAAACATTTTTTGTTTATAGAAGTTATGATAGAAGTTCCAGGAGTTTAGATCAAGATTCTCCTTCAAAAAAGAAGTTTCAAACTAATTATGCTTCTACCACCCATTTAATGACTGGCAAGAAAGTCCCATCATCGCTGCAGACAAAGCCGAGTGATTTGGAAACAACAGTCTTTTACATCCCTGGAGTCGATGTAAAGGTACAAACCTCATGTCTAGGGTGTGGGATGAGGTTATTAGTACCTGTGTTTATTTTCTACCAGACATGCACTTCCTTCACCAGTTATATGAAGCTGAGCTTTTCCAAGGTTTTTCTCTAGCCTGTGAACATCTGAAGTGCAGGCTGTCACTTCCTTTAGACAGATTTCACCACAAAAGTTGGGCAGAAAGAAGTTAACTTTATTTTCCATACATTGATATTCATAACATGTTTGCTAAGGCTTGCCTAGTGCAACTTTATTAAACAACTGTTTTTTAGATTCTAGAATCACAGAATCCTATAATGTTAAGCTAGAAATAACTTAAAATATTATCTGGGGTGGCCTTTTTAGTTTTGAAAATGGAAGAAAGCTAAAAAGTGTCATGGTCACAGAGCTAACTTGTAAACACGGGACCTGGGTCTTCTGACTCCTGGGCCCATCCATGTTCATTCTACACATTTTCCTGCATTTCTTGTTTATTCTCATTTGCATAATTCTAACTTTGAAAGTCTGTTGTTGTTTTTTTCAATACAGTTGCATTACAACTCCAAGACACTAAAGACTGAATCACCTAATGCCTCCAGAGGGTCTTCCCTGCCAAGAACACTCTCTAAAGAGTCCAAGCTATCTGGTATGAAAGATAGTGCCGCCTCTCCTCCTCCTCTATCTTGCACTATCCAGAGCAAGACTAACACCTTACTTCCTCCCCAGCCCCCACCTATTCCCTCAGGTATTGAAGAAAAATGAACTTGACTTACTTTTTTTCATAGCTTAATGTTTAGTTATCACCTACTTGCTCTATTGAGACTTTCAAATTCACATGTTTAAGAAAAGAGGAAATAGACTTAATAATGACTGTACAAAATTTATAGATGGAATTGTAAGCCAACTACTTTGGGCTGTTTTTAAAATTGTTATTACCTTAAAATATCCATTGTTAAAATAAACTTAATATACCAAATACTTAATTTTTTTTAGATCTATGCATATTTAGAAAAAGTTGTAGGTCCAGTTAGGAGCTGATGATCTGGATGGAAACATCAGACTTACACAAGATTGAGTATATTGTGCTTGACCACATTATTATCTATTATTGTATAACATATTACCCAAACTTGGTGGCTTCTAATCTCAAACATTAATGACTGGCGAGAAAGTCCCATCATCGCTGCAGACAAAGCCGAGTGACTTGGAAACAACAGTCTTTTACATCACAGATTCAGTTTGGCCTGATAGATCTTTACAAAGTTGCTGTCAAGATGTTGGCAAGAGCTATGTCATCTGAATGCTTGGCTGGGTCTTGGGCATCTGCTTCCGTAATGTCCCACTGCACATGGTAGGCACACTGCGCCTTAGTTGTCCCCCATAGATCTCTCCGCTGGGCTCCTGGGGTGTTCTCCTGGCAGGGCAGCTGGCATCCTTCGAAAGCAGCGATCACAAAGAAAACATGGCTGAAGCAGCTCCGTGTCTTATGGCTTAGCCTCAGAAGTCGGGTATCCTTCCTTCCACAGTGTCTATTGATCCTACAGCTCAGCTCTCCTCAGTGAAGGAGGGAACCATACAGGGGCATGAGTGCTGGGGGGCCAGGACCGTTGGAAGCTATTTTGGAATCTGGGTATCACACCAAGTGAATACCACCTTCCCTGAATAGAACTTCCAAAATGGGGAATGTCAGGCTGGATAGTAATTATTTGAAACAGTTTCATTTGGGAGATGGAACTTGATATATAAATCATTTACAGTGGTTAGTAATCATGATAATAATGCATTCGTTTTCTACCATTTTCAGTTGATAAGGCACAGCTATGTCCAGTATGTGCAGGAGAGCGTTGATTATTCCCATTTGATAAATAAGGAAAGTTAAGGCTTATAGAAGTTGAATTTCTTTCCTAGGTTTACAAAACGAATATATGTTGGAGTTGGAAACTTAAGCCAAAGTTAGCGAAGTCTGAGATAGCTGTTATACTCATTCTACTGATGTGGAAATATTTAGTTACGTAGGGGGAAAGAGATGGCAGCCCATGTAGGGAAGCATTGTAAATACGTGCAAGCTGAGGACAGCAAGAACATAGGGAAGCCTGAAAATAATGACTTTTTCTTCATTTGCCACAAAATACTGTCTGTCTGAGTTCTCTGTATCTTCTTAAGTGGACAAAATAATGCTAATGAGAAATTCAGCAAAGTATAAACTTGAAAAGCTGAACGAAACTTTGTAAGCTAGAGCAAGTAGGAATAACTTGTGTTACTTACATCATTAGTCATCTTTGTATTCCAACATTAATATTTCTATCAACCTGTTCTCTTTATTACATTCTTGTACAGTTTTATGTATAAGGTGCTTCACCTGATTAAACAGTCATATATTTCGAATGTCTCACAAAATTATCATATTGTTTTATTAAATTCAACTCACGTTTTTCAATATTCTAGCCAAAGGAAAAGGAAGTGGAGGAATCAAAACAGCCAAGTTATATGCCTGGGTAGCACTTCAGTCACTGCCAGAGGAAATGGTGATCAGTCCCTGCCTGTTAGACTTTCTAGAAAAGGCTCTGGAAACTATCCCCATCACACCAATTGAGAGGAATTACACAAGTGAGTATCCTCTTTAGGGATTTACTTTTCTATCATAATACACTTTGGGATCCTAGTACTTAGAAAGATTTTATAATGGCATTATAATATATTCAGTGGTAATATAAAAGAATTATAGAATTGAGAAAGAGCCTAAGAGATCCTCTAGTCCAGCGGTTCTCAACCTGTGGGTCGCGACCCCTTTGGTGGTCGAACGACCCTTTCACAGGGGTCACCTAAGACCATCTTGCATATCAGATGTTTATATTACGATTCATAACAGTGGCAACATTACAGTTATGAAGTAGCAACGAAAATAATTTTATGGTTGGGTTACAACATGAGGAACTATATTTAAAGGACCAGAAGGTTGAGAATCACTGCTCTAGTCCTTATTTACAAGTAAAGAAACTAAGTCCTGCTGAGGTTGTAGGATTTTCCAACCACCATAGCCAGTTCATGACGAAATCACATCCCTGTGCCCTAAGGTGTCTCTTAGCCTGGAGAATCCTTGGGGATAAGGCGTAATTGCTATTTCTTTGGGGTGTTTGGTGTAGCAGCAGGGGTGGTGGTGGGGTTTCAGGGTTCAGGGCAGTGGTTCTCAACCTGTGGGTCGCGACCCCTTTGGGGGTCAAACGACCCTTTCACAGGGGTCGCCTAAGACCATCAGAAAACACATATATAATATTGTTTTTGTGATTAATCACTATGCTTTAATTATGTTCAATTTGTAACAATAAAAATACATCCTGCATATCAGATATTTACATTACGATTCATAACAGTAGCAAAATTACAGTTATGAAGTAGCAACAAAAATAATTTTATGGTTGTGGGTCACCACAACATGAGGAACTGTATTAAAGGGTCGCGGCATTAGGAAGGTTGAGAACAACTGGTTTAGGGGGATGAGTAAGAAGTTTGACTGGGAAATGAAGTGTGTTATGATGGGCCCCAGAAGCAGACGTTGCTGTGTGTTTATAACTCTGAGTTTAGTACTGTCCCTTGTCCTAATGATGAAACTTAAAATTCACTGTTTTAATAGCTGTCAGCTCCCAAGATGAAGACATGGGGCATTTTGAGATTCCAGACCCTATGGAAGAGTCAACAACATCGTTGGTGTCATCCTCCACATCTGCTTACTCTTCCTTCCCGGTGGACGTTGTGGTCTATGTCCGCGTGCAGGTGGGACATTTCACTTATTCTTGTTGTAGACAAAAATGCTTTTCTTACGTTTATTTCCCTTTCCCAACATTATTTCCATTTCAAGTTTTCTTCTCTTTTGTATGTATCTTGGCTGACAGGTTACTGAAACCTTGGGGAAGTACATGTACAGTTTTGTATGTTTTTACTTTTCTGCTGAGAAAGGTTTTCAGAATTAGGTCTCATACTTTTGTGGCAAAAATAAAAATATATAAATTAAATCCCTTTTTTAGCATTATATGCCTTTTTTTAGTATGGCATCTGTGGTACTTGCTATTATGGTCCTTTGGGGGCAGATATAAAGGTAATTGAGGTATAAAGTCACAGTAATGCCTTTGTTAGATTTCTCCTAAGAGCTATGTAATTTTTACTTAATGTTTTATTTTAAAATGCAGTCCTGTCAATAGACCTTTGGGAGTATATGTTAGAATCTGACTGAGTCCATTTAGTAAGAGGATTTGAAAACTACTTGTACCTAAACTTGAGGGTTTAGTTTACCCTCAATTAAAATCTAATGATCAATCTCAAGAATAAAAGAACTGCTAGTGGTCATCTGTTCAGACCATTTTCTACAGGAACAATTTGGCTAAAAGAGCCCCGTCTGGTGTTTTGCACTAGCTGTTTTCAAAATCTGATGAAAACGTGTAATGGGGTAAGGGCTTGAGAGCCTATGAAACTTTCATTAATGTAAGTCTTTTTAAATTTTAATATAAAGGATATTACTTCCTGTACTTGATTATGAACAAGTATTATGTGAATATAAACATCTTTAATGGTCTGAATTATCTAAATATTTATCACTCAGATATAGCTCCTCAAATACTTAGATTTTTTAAAAATGTCTCATGTCTGCTTACAAAAGCTAGTACATTAAACACAAAATCCTTTCCTGTGTCAGAAAATTTGGTATATGTGGACCGAAATGGAAATGTAATTTTTAGAATCCAATGTAAAATTGTTTCACCTAGAATTTTTTTATTTTTGGCTTTCTGCACTTAAGCCCTCACAGATCAAGTTCAGCTGTTTACCAGTATCAAGAGTAGAATGCATGCTGAAGTTGCCATCCCTGGACCTGGTGTTCTCTTCAAACCGGGGAGAACTGGAGACTTTAGGAACCACATGTCCTGCCGAGACTTTGTCCCCTGGAGGTAATGCCAATCAGAGTGGAGCAAAGGCCTCTGCAGGCAAGACGGGAACCCCAGGTAAAGAAACCTTTTTTTATCTACCAGTGTAGAGCCAAGTACTTTTTTTTAGATTTATCTTCATTGTTGAAGATAAATGTCCCCTTTGTTTGTCTGGTTTTTTTCCCATTGACCCCTTACACTCAACGCCTGCCCCTCCCAGGCCTTCACGATTCCACTGTCTGTGTCCATGGACTATGCATATATGCATATTAGTTCCCTGGTTAATCACTTCTCACCCACCTCCCACCCCTGCCTTCCCTCTGAAATTCGTCTGTCTGTTCCATGCGTCTGTGTTTCTGGATCTATTTTGTTCCTCAGTTTATTTTGTCCATTAGATTTACATATGAGTGAGATCATGTGATACTGGCCTATTTCACTTAGCATAGTACTCTCCAGGTCCATCCATGCTGTTACAAATAGTAAGAGTTCTTTCTTTTTTACAGCTGCGTAGTATTCCATTGTGTAAAAGGTACCACAGCTTTTTTATCCACTCATCTGCTGATGGGCACTTGGGCTGTTTCCAAATCTTAGCTATTGTAAATTACAACTCTATGAGCATAGGGGTGCATATATTTTTTTCTGATTGGTGTTTCTGGTTTCTTAGTATGTATTCCTAGGTGTGGGATCCCTGGGTCAAATGGAAGTCCATTTTTAATTTTTTGAGGAAATTCCATACTGTTTTCCACAGTGGCTGCACCATTTTCATTCCTACCAACAGTGTACTAT
>NW_006290031.1:6162135-6163788 GCF_000327345.1 Myotis davidii | reverse complement strand
TGTAATTGAGTAAAATGTATATTGTTTTCCACAGTGGCTCCACCAGCCTGCATTCCCACCAGCAGTGCATGATTGTCCTAGGAGATGTATCAGTAAACATGTTGCTACGAGAGATGTCTGAGATTTTGCTGTGTATGGTTTGTTTCTTCTAAGATTTTTATGGTTTCAGGCTTTCATTTAAGTGTATGGTGCACGTTGATGGTCTAGTTGCATTTTTTTTGCATGTACCTGTCCCATTTTCCCAACACCATTTATTGAAGAGGCTGTCTTGACTCCATTGTATGCTTTTGCCTCCTTTGTCAAATATTAATTGAGTGTACTGGCTTGGGTCGATTTTTGGGTTCTCTCTTCTGTTCCATTGATCCATATGCCTATTCTTGTACCAGTACCAGACTATTTTGAGTACAGTGGCTTTGTAGTATAACTTGATACCTGGTATTGTAATACCAATTTTGTTCTTCATTCTCAAGATTGCTATGGCTATTCAGGGTCTTTTCCATATAAATTTTTAGAGTGTTAGTTCTAGATCTGTGAAATATGCTATTGGTATTTTAATAGGGATTGCTGAATTTATAGATTGCTTTGGGTAGTATGGACATTTTAATGATGTTGATTCTATCAATCCAAAAATATAGAAGAAGGTATATTCTTCTACTTGTTTGTATTTTCATGTATCTCTATTTTTGTAGTGTCTGTAGGTTTCAGAGTACATGTCTTTTACCTCCTTGGTTAATCTTGTTCCTAAGTATCTTAATTTTTTTTGTTGTAATGGTAAATGGGATTGTTTTCTTAATTTCTCTTTCTGAGAGTTAATTATTGGTGTATAAAAATGCCATCAATTTCTGAGTGTTAATTTTGTATCCTGCTATGTTGCTGAATTCATTTATTAAATCTAGTAGTTTTTTTATGGAGTCTTTAGGGTTTTCTGTGAATAATGACAGTTTATTTCCTCCTTTCCAATTTGGATGCCTTTTATTTATTCTTCTTGTCTGATTGCTGTGGCTAAGACTTTCAGTACTATGTTGAATAAGAAAGTGACATCCCTGTCTTGTTCCTGTTCTTAAGGAAATGGTTTTAGTTTTTGCCCATTGAATATGATTTTGGTTGTAGGGTAGGTTTGTCATATATGGCCTTTATTTTGTTGAGGTATGATTCCTCTATTCCCACTTTGCTGAGAGTTTTTATCAAAAAAGGGTGTTGGATTTTGTTGAATGCTTTTTCTGCATCAATTGATATGATCATGATTTTTGTCTTCCAAACTGTTTATGTAATGTTTATGTAATCACATTTATTGATTTGCAAATATTGTACCAGCTTTGCATCCCTGGAATAAACCCCGCTTGGTCATTGTGTATGATCTTTTCAATGAACTGCTGCATCTGATTTACCGTATTTGCCGGCGTATAAGACGATTTTTTGGCCCTGAAAAATATGCCTCCAAGTGGGGGGTCGTCTTATACGCCAGGTACACTTCAGATAGACTGCCCATACTGCTTGCCCCGTGCCATAGTGGCCTCCCGATGCCCGCCCACTTCATTCCACATACCATTCAGGCATCAGCAGCGCTGCTGGGTGTATGCTCGGCTGTTATGCGATTTTGCTGTTATGCGATTTTACCACACTCGCAAAATCGCACACAGCCGACCATACAGC
>NW_006290031.1:6130248-6161456 GCF_000327345.1 Myotis davidii | reverse complement strand
AGGATTTTAGCAGCTATGTTCATCAGGGATATTGGCCTGTAATTCTCTTTCTTTGTGGTGCCTTTATCTGGCCTCATAAAAGAGCTTGAAAGTGTTCCTTTCTTTTGGATTTTTTGGAATAATTTGAGGAGTTTAGGTGTTAGTTCTTCTTTGAATGTTTGATAAAATTCCCCTGTGAAGCCATCTGGACCAGGGCTTTTTTTGCTGGGAATTTTTTTTATTACTGCTTCAATTTCATTAGTAGTTATCAGCCTATTCAGGTTTTCTGATTTTTCCTCATTGAGTTTTGGAAGATTGTATTTTTCTAGGAATATGTCCATTTTGTCCAGGTTGTCCTGTTTGTTGGAATATAGTCGTTCAGAGTATTTCTTTTCTTTTTCTTTTCTTTTCTTTTTATTTTTATTTTACAATCCTTTGTATTTCTGTGGGGTCAGTTGCTACTGCACCTCTTTAATCTCTGATTTTATTTGGGTCCTCTCTTTGTTTCTTGAGTCTGGCTAGAAGTTCTTCAATCTTGTTTATCTTTTCAAAGACCCAACCCTTGGTTTTATTGATCTTTTGTATTGTTTTTTTAAGTCTCTATGTCATTTATTTCTGCTCTAATCTTTAATATTTCCTTTCTTCTAATTACTCTGGGCTTTTCTTATTGTTCTCTTTCTAATTCTTTAAGTTGTAGAGTTAGGTAACTTATTAAAAGGTTTTCTTGTTTTTTGAGGTAGGCCTGTAATGCTAAGAACTTCTCTCTCAGGACTGCTTTCACTGTGTCCCATAGATTTTGGGTGGTTGTGTGTTCATTTTCATTTGTTTCTGGGATATTTTCTACTTCTTCCTTGATCTCTCTGGTAACACATTCATCTATATATATAAAAGCCTAAGCAACCAAATGTCTGAACGACCAGTTGACCGGTTGCTATGACACTCACTGACCACCAGGGAACAGATGCTCAATGCAGGAGTTGACCCCTGGTGGACAGTGCGCTCCCACAGTGGGAGCACCACTCAGCTGACTGACGGGTGCTAGATGCCAGGCTCACATCTGGCAAGTGCAGTTGTGATGGTGCAAGCCTCTCCCACCTCTGTGGCAGCACTTCCGAGTGGCAGTGGCAGCAGGTACAGCAGGGCTGGGATGAGCAGGAGTGGTGTGGCGACTGGCCTGGGCTCGATCTCCTCCCTGGCTGCCTGCTGCTTCGGGAACTACTACATCCCTCAGGTGATGTCAGACTGCCGGTATCAGTCCGATCCCTGCAGGCTGTGGGGATCTAGTTGAAACCGGCAGTCCAACATCCCTCGAGGGGTCCCGATTGCAAGAGGGCACAGGGCAGGCTCTAATTGTTCAATAAAATGCTATTTAGGATCCAAATACTATTTAATGTCCTATTCAGATGGCCTCCCATTATTTATGTTTAAAGCATAGTGGGAGTCAGCCTATCCACACATGGTAAGTTTTGCCACTGACAGTTGGTTCTCTAAGAGAGAGAGAGATCTTTACTTTTTGCATTTTTTTTTGCATATGTGTAGTGGTTCTTTTTTTTTTCAATTACAATTTACATTCAATATTATTTTGTATTTCAGGTGTTCAGCATAGTGATCATTCAGTTATATATGTTACAGAGTGTTCACCCGCTATTTCAAGTACATACCTGGCACCATACTGAGCTATTACAATGTTATCGACTGTTTTTCCTGTGCTGTACTTTACATCCTTGTGACTAATCTGTAACGAGCAATTTGTACTTCTGAATCCCTTCACCTTTTTCACCCAGCCCCAACCACCCTCCCGTCTGATCTCTATAGCTATGTGTCTGTTTCTGGTTTATTTTTTGCTTCATTCTGTTCTTTAGATTTCACAGGTAAGTGAGATCATGTGGTATTTGTCTTTCTGTGAGTGACTTATTTCACTGTACATAATACCCTCTAAGTCCATCCATGCTCGTTGGAAAAGGTGTAACTTTCTACATTTGCTCTGTTTGCACTCTTTTCTACTGGAATAATTGGGCTTGTGAACAGTGTGTCCAGTTCCCCCCTTTGCTTAAACCCCTGCTATTTTGTGCCTTTTCCTTGGCCTGTTTCAGTGGCACAAAGGAGAGTAGAAACAGGAGGCTGTGGAGTTGGACAGTCATACTATAAAGAAATGTTTCAGAGTATTCAACCTGGTTTACCAAGTAAATTAATTGCAAAGTATATCTAAGACCTCGTTTTGTTTTCAAGGATTGAATTTATGAGTTCATGCTTGAGTATTTCTTTTTTATTTTCAAGTCATGTTTGGTGGCTCTTGAGACTATTAGTGGCAGGATTTTTAAATTTTCTGTGGCTGATAAAGATTTTGGATGTCTGTGTTGATGGCAGGTTCATCAGGACTGGGCAGCCCTCTTGGCAGAAGTCGGCACAGCAGCAGTCAGTCAGATCTGACCACTTCTAGCAGTAGTTCCTCCGGGCTGAGCTTCACTGCCTGCATGTCTGACTTCTCCCTCTACGTGTTTCACCCTTACGGAGCTGGAAAACAGAAGAGTACTGTTTCTGGCCTCACATCTGGGTCAGGAGGCTTAGGTACACTTAGCATGTTTGCATCTTTCTCAACTTTAGAGCACTTTTCAAACTTTGATCTTTTCATAAATCATGATACCTTTAATAATGGATATAAAGCAAGATCAGAAACTTACTAATTTTTCCTTTTGATAATATATATCCTGTCTCTACAAATAAGTAGAAATATGCAGTAAGTAATTTGGGTAAATGATTTATACAAGAATTGTAAAAATCAGAATATTTTATAAGTGATATACACAGCACAATAATATCCTTGGATATAGGTTTATTTGGATAAGAAATTCTATTCTACAAATAGTAAATTTTTTAAGGTGTTCATATTGTGTTTGTTAATTTAAAATGAGACTGTTAGTTTTATTATTACTATTAGAGAACTTAAATTTCACTGGCATTTTACCAATAAAAATGCTCATTAGATCATTCTGCTTAAATTTTTACCTCACTTTAAATCAGGGGTCCTCAAACTTTTTAAACAGAGGGCCAGTTCACTGTCGCTCAGACCGTTGGAGGGCCGGACTATAGTTTAAAAAAAAACCATGAACAAATTCCTATGCACACTGCACATATCTTATTTTGAAGTAAAAAAACAAAACAGGAACAAATACAATATTTGTATTTGCATGTGGCCCGCGGGCCGTAGTTTGAGGACCCCTGCTTTAAATGATTTTAATTGATGTGTTTAATTCCAGTGTTTTGGATAATTTCATGGAATTAGATAGTTGTGTGTATATGTATATGTACACATGTATGTTGTGTATATGTACTCATGTAGGTGTGTGTGGGTTTTTTTTAAAGGGAATGTGGACGAAGACCCCACTTCAGTCACTGGTCGAAAAGACTCACTGAGTATAAACCTTGAGTTTGTAAAAGTGAGTTTGTCTCGGATAAGGCGTTCAGGAGGTGCCTCGTTTTTTGAAAATCAGTCTGTAAATAAATCTGCAAGCAAAATGGACACCACACTAATAAATATATCTGGTATTCAATTTTATAGTTTTTAAATGTAAATGTTTGTTTTCCAGAATTAAATAAGGGGCTCCTTTTTAAGTGTTTAAATATTACATTTATTTAATAATATGAAGCTTTTAATGGTAAAGGAGAGGAATGACAGTCCAGCCTAGTGTACACATTCAGTGCAAGTAATCAATGTTAGAAATGTTATCTACACTAATAAAAGAGAAATATGCAGATTGACCATACCTTCACGACACCCACCATTTAATCAGGAGTGAGTATGCAAATTAACCCAACAAGGATGGTGGGCTAATTAGCATACACAGGCGTGGAGCAGCCAGGGGTGGAGCAGGATGCTTGTGTTGTGGCCATGGCAATGAGGCAGGCATTCCACACCACCCTAGCCTCTCTGGGCTTCTGGGCAGCATGGGAAGGCAGAAAGGCAGCTCTGGCCAAGCGAAGGCAGTGCAGGCAGCCAGGGGAAGAAAGACCCATTCTTGCACGAATCTTTGTGCACTGGGCCTCTAGTTTCTACATAAATATACAGAAATATCACCCAAGGGCTAAAATGTGTCCTTCACTTCTTCACTTCTCTACCATAAATTGGTAAAATTTCTAGTGTTTCATTTGATTTTCTAATTGTAAATTCTTAAAACACTAAAGAGGAATGAGTTAAAAATGTTCCACATGCATTTAGTTTTAAATATTCAAAAGTGATTTAGTCCTGGCCAGTATGGGTCAGTTGGTTGAGCATTGTCCCACGCACCAAGAGATAATCTGGTTTGATTTCCAGTTGGGGCACATGCCCTGGTTGCTGGCTTGATCCCCAGTAGGGGTGTGCAGGAGGCAGCTGATCAATGTTTCTCTCTCCCTCTCCCTTCCTCTCTCTTTAAGAAAATCAATAGAAACTTTTTTTAAAAAGTGGTTTGCCCATAGTTACAAAGCTAGTTATGAAGCTAGCAGTGCACATGCACATGACCCATATGCCGGTAGCATCGATTCTTTGGGCAGTGAAGCCATTAGAAGTTTTTAAGAAATGGGATGACAACATTGTCCCCAAAGATAACAGACTGTATTGTACATTTAAAAATCTATTGAGTTTGGCTCAGTGGTTAGAGAGTTAGCCCCCCAGACTGAAGGGTTGCAGGTTCAATTCTGGTCGAGGGCACATACCTTGGTTGAAGACTTGATCCTCGGCCCTGGTCGGTATGTGTGCAGGAGGCAGCCAATCAATGTGTCTCTATCACATTGATGTTTCTCTCTCTTTGTCTTTCCCCCTCACTTCCACTCTCTCTAAAAATCTTTGGAAAAATTGAGAGGATAAATCTCATCTTAGGTGTTCTGACCGTAAAAAAAAAAGACAAAATTTTATATGGATTATAAAATAAACATCTGTGTGAGTGTGTTGTGTGTGTGTGTGTGTGTGTGTGTGTGTGTGTGTGTGTGTGTGGTGGGTATTTTAGAAATAATTCATGGCAGCATGAAAAATGGGAGGGAAGATGTGTGGGGAGGCTGTTTAGACACAGCAGCAGGGGCTGAAGGCTAGATTGTGACAATAATGAAGAAGAGGGAATGGTGTCTAGAGAAAGAGGAGAGAATCTACAAACTTGAGGACAGAGTGTGTGCAGAGCAGCAGAGACAGGATGCCTCACACTTTCAGCCTATGTGTCAGAAGGGACAGAGTGGTAGACAATAAAGGAGGAAGTACCTCCAGGGCATTTAATGGAAGGATGGGGTAGGCAGCTGAGATCAGAGGGAAACTGAAGGCAGGTCTGGGGGACCCAGGTGTGAAGACCCTCCTGAGGCCCTAGAGGAGGAATAAGGAGGGCAGAGCAGGAGCTGTGTGACCAGCACAGGGCCTTCACCCTGACCAGCCCTGCTCTGTCAGTGGTCACCAACCTTTCAGACCTTGTGGACCACCAGTTGGTGACCATTGCTCCAAAAGATTCCTTAAATCAGCGGTTGCCAACCTTTTGGACCTCATGCACAACCAGTGGTTTGGTGACTGCTAGTCTAGAGCAGTGGTTGGCAAACTGCGACTTGGCAAACCATGGCTCGCGAGCCACACGAGGCTCTTTGGCCCCTTCATTGTGGCTCTTCCACAAAATACCGACTTCTGCACATGGGCCACGAAGTTTCAATCGCACTGTACATGCACGCCCGCACATGGTATTTTGTGGAAGAGCCACACTGAAGGGGCCAAAGAGCCACACGTGGATCGCGAGCCGCGGTTTGCTGACCACGGGTCTAGAGGAAAGCAGCAGTTCCCCCCACACCACCACTTGGTTTGAAGTCACTTTTGAGGAAGTGTGTATCCCAGTTTATCCCATGATTCATTCGCTACATTTTAGAAAAGCCCTGTGTTCAAGTTGAAAGCTGTCTGTAAGACTGACCTTTAGAACCTCTCTGAGAATTTATTGATAAAGTGTAATTCCAGTTTGCCTTTACCTCAACAAAGGAATGGATCTAAAGTGCTAGAATCTGCTACTTTTCTCATTTATGGAAGGAACATATTATCTCTTACTAATCATGCTGTGCAACTTTAGATATTTCATGAATTGTAGCTATTATAATTTAGTTGTGTAATACCATATTATATTATACCATGTAGAAAATATTAAAGGTTTTGGAAATTTGTACTAACCCATTTTTTAAATTTCTGTATCAGCTGTTTGTGACATAGGTTCTGCTTCCTTTAAATATGATATGCGCCGGCTCAGTGAAATTCTGGCATTTCCAAGAGCCTGGTACAGGAGAAGTATTGCAAGACGTCTCTTCCTTGGAGACCAAACTATAAATTTGCCAAGTAAGCTCACTATGTAATTAGAGTTACACTTAGTTTGCTTTTAATTTTGGTTGCAATAGTAATAAGATCCATGATTGACAACACAAACTTTGTCTTACTTGGTAAGTTGTGGCATGCAGTTCATTCCCTCATTCAAGCATCTGCTGATCCCCTCCAGTGTGCCAAGCATGGGAATGCATGAGCAGGGTCACAGAGAACTTGCCCTCTCAGAAACTACATTCTGCTGACATTAACAATTATTTTATAATCTTAATAAAATCTGGAAATGCAGAAATACATGTAACCATTAAAATCATGATTAGATAAGCATGGAAAATAGAAAGTGTTGGGGACATGCTACCATATTGCCTGTGTTTTTCTCCTGGACTTAGATATTGTGTAAGTGAAAGGTAGAGTTAGCAAGATACAGTACAAAATATACGAAACCTGGTCTTGGTCTATTTCCTCATCTGTAAAGTGGGAGCATAATACCTCTTCAGCCATTCTCATAGTGTTTCTGTGAGAAATAAACTAACGAGCTGGAATGTGCTCTGCACACTTGTCAAATAGAGAACTAAAAGTATGTAATGTGCTTAGAAGTGGTGGAGTGTTAAAATTTATTATTTTATAGCATGCCAGTTTTACCCTGTTAATTGTTTTTGTTTCCACTTTTCTGTTAGCGTCTGGCCCAGGGACACCTGATTCTATCGAAGGGGTGAGCCAACATCTTTCCCCGGAATCATCAAGAAAAGCTTACTGCAGGACCTGGGAGCAGCCGAGTCAGTCAGCCTCCTTCACCCACATGCCTCAGTCACCCAATGTGTTCACTGAGCACATGACAAACAGCACCATGTCACCAGGGACAGTGGCACAGAGCCTGAAGTCCCCAGCTTCCATAAGATCCAGGAGTGTATCGGATTCTTCAGTTCCCCGAAGAGGTAACATTGCCCTCTTTGTTATCAGTGGCCCTCCAATAACTCCAAAATAAAAATCTCAATTAGTTACTCCCAGATTTCTGTCTCACCTGCAGGGAAGTAGACTCTTACAGGTTTTTATGGAAGATGGAGGGGAGGGGATCCAAACCAAACAACACACAGTTCAAAGTATCTGAATGCAGAAGAGATAGCTGGGTGGCTCAGAGCTTTAAAAGGGGGTAGGGAAGAAGGAGAGAGCACATGGTTAGTGTGGTGCTTTGCAAAGGGGTAGGGAGAGAGGAGGGAGCACATTGTTAGTGAGCTCCAGATGGTATAGTTATTTTTTTAAATTGTTTTCAATTACAGTTTATACTCATTATTTTGTATTGGTTTCAGGTGTACAACATAGTGGTTAGATCACATTGCTTTACAAAGTGTTCTTGACTATATTCCTTATGCTGTACTTTATAGCCCCATGACTATTCATAACTATCAATCTGTACTTCTCAATGGTACAGTTATTTTTAGAAGTAAACCAAACCTACAATATTGTAAAAGATGTTTGATATTGAAAAAGTTAATCTTTGTATTCATTCATTCTTTTATTCACCCATGTTTTTTCAACTCATGTGCTCAGCATTCTACTTGAGTCTGAACATATAAAAATGAGTGATTTAGTTCATGTCACAAGGTAAGATTAGGGTATAATGAGCAAATGCAGGACTCAAGACATACGTGAGTCTGTAAGACACAGAAGACAGGCATGCAGCAGCCTCTGCATCTCAGAATGGTCCCTGCCCTCAGGTCCTCTGTTAGCCAGTAGAAACTTGGGATTTCCTTCTCTGCTGAGAACCAAGGGTGATGAAAGATCTGTGCTGCTGTATCCTGTGCATACTGGAATTTCCTCCTGTAACAAGGATCTCATAGAGAACTCTCTAAGCTTCCAGAAAGTGTGACTGCCAGCACCTGCTAAAGTCAGTAAATGGTAACTCTTTTAGAGGCAGTGTGATAGCTATTTAACATTTGGCTATAACACAAGAATATCATTTCAGTTTTTGGATTATAGTGGTAAGAGTGGTTTTTGCTTTGTAATCACTGAGCATCTGTGAACAAATGTGCATGATTTTTTTTTTATTTTTAGACTCACTTTCAAAAACGTCAACTCCTTTTAACAAATCCAACAAAGCAGCAAGTCAACAAGGGACTCCATGGGAAACACTTGTCGTGTTTGCTATCAACTTGAAGCAATTAAACGTCCAAATGAATATGAGTAATGTAATGGGAAATACAACGTAAGCTCCTCAGATACAAAGAAAATATATTTAATCATTACTTGTAATTTTTCTTATAGTGTATTGAAGTAATTCAAAACCTTTCTCTAATGCTGAAATGTTTGAGACAGTGAAAATAGTAGATAAAAGATACAAAATTGCTTTATACTGAAATGGCTTAATCTAATCCTAAAGATACTATACTATAAAACAATATGGGGAGGCCAGGGGATTGTCAAGGGCAGGGGATAAAAAGGGACACATATGTAATACCCTTTGTAATACTGTAAGCAATAAAAAAATAATAATAATAATAAAAAAAGAAAAACAAACAAACAAAAACAAAAAAACTAATATGAAATATATGTTTTAAAAAGAGAAAAAATTATAAGTAAAACAGCATAATTTTCTAGCTAAGCAAAAAGCCTTATAAATGTTAATATTTAAACATTTACTGGTTTTTATAATAAATTAAAGAAAAACTTTTTTGAAATCATCTAACTCTTGTTTTAGTTTATGACACTGGAAGCCATATGTCTACTTAATAATCCTTTTCTTATTTTAGTTGGACAACGAGTGGTTTGAAGAGCCAGGGCCGCCTGTCAGTAGGAAGCAACCGTGACCGAGAGATCAGCATGTCCGTGGGGCTGGGAAGATCCCAGTTAGACTCTAAGGGAGGCGTTGTTGGAGGGACCATCGATGTCAATGCACTGGAGATGGTTGGTATGTTGAATTTTACAACTAAAAAATATATTGAAAAAAAGTTTTAAAACTTTTGATGAGTTTTTCCCATTCAGCATTTCTCTGAAAAATAATTATTTCAGCTCATATTTCTGAACATCCGAATCAGCAGCCCAGTCACAAAATTCAGATCACAATGGGCTCCACTGAGGCCCGCGTGGACTACATGGGCTCCAGCATCCTCATGGGCATCTTCAGCAATGCTGACCTCAAGCTGCAGGACGAGTGGAAGGTGAATCTGTGCAGTGCCTTGGATTCAAGCATAAGTGATAAAAGGTATTCAGGAAATAGGACCTTTCAAACTTTGTATGACTGCTCTGAACATATTTTCTGTCATCAGTGAGAAAGCACAAGCTTTTATATTATGCAATTGATGTGAATGAAAAAGCTTGGTGGGAAAGGGACTTTTTCTTGTACTTTTAAACCATGTACTTCTAAACCATCTTATATAAGCTATATGATAAAGACTCTGTTTTATATTCTAGTGAAATTTTTGTCCATGGAGATTTGAAGTGGGATATTTTCCAAGTAATGATATCAAGATCAACCACACCAGACCTGATAAAAATAGGAATGAAGCTCCAGGAATTTTTCACGCAACAGTTTGATACCAGCAAACGAGCTCTGTCTACCTGGGGACCAGTTCCTTATCTTCCACCTAAGACAGTGACGAATATCCTAGAGAAAAGTTCACAAGAGCAGTGTAAGAAATAGAACTAAGGCTTTGTATGTGCTGATCTTTCAGTGAATGTGTTGCAATTTTCATTTAAAGTCACATAGTATCTGTATGCCATGCTTAGAGTGATCCATATGCTCTTCTCCAGTTCACTCAGCAACGTACCTGATTCCCACCCACATGGGCATTGAAGCCATCATTTGAGAAGTAACCATTTCTTATCTCCTCCCCTTGTCACAGCTCATCTGAATCATCCATATACCACATTCCTGAATACAAATTATGACAATACCATGTTCTGTTTAAAAGCACAAGCTGTGGAATCAGAATGTCTTAGTTTGAATTTATTAGCTGTGTTCTCCTAGGCAGATTATTATTTTCACTCAGTAGGTCAATCAACAAATATTTATTAAACATGCTCATGTGCTAAAGCACATGGCATAGATCTAGTGGGCAAAGTTCCTAGCCTCATGAAGTTTACATTATAATGAGAGAGACATCCCATATTTAAGTTACTAACTAAAATGCAAGATAGTTTTAGGTAGAGAGAGGTGCTGAGGAATGAAGCAGTGGAAGAAAACAGAGAATGAGTGTGTGAGGATGGCCATTTTAGAAGGGGGCTCCCGGAAGCCTTTTCTCAAGTTAAAGATCTAGGCTGAGGGCTGGGAAAGAGCGTTCCAAGCACAGGGGCCTATGGAGAGTGCAGAGCTCCCACAGCAGGATGGTACTTGCTTTGAGGGTCACGAAGGTGATCACTGTGTAGAACAGTGAGCAAGCAGTTAAACACTGGACCTTAGCTCAGATAGCTAGGCCACAGATAAGAGTTTTAATATGATAGGTAGCTATTGGAGAGTCTCGAATAGATTTGATATTATTTTACTTTATCTTATAAATATTCCTTTGTAAAGCATCACTCTGGCTGCTGTGTGGAGAATAGACTGTAGGCAGTTAAGGATGGAAGTTCAGAGAGCAAGTGTAGTAATTACTACCATTACACACATACTGACCTTACCATAGTAAGGAGGTGCTGTGGGAGTCTAGGCTACTGGTGATGGTGGCTTTAACTAGGTGATAGAAGTAAAGTGGCAAAAAGTTGTTAGAGTTAGGATAATTTTTCATAACTTTTTATTATCACAGAAGCAATACTTGTACATTGAAAAAAAAATAGAAAATACAAACAAAAAATAAAAGCATCCTATTCCATCAAAAAATCATTCCTGTGAACACCTGAGAGCATGCACCTTCAGATATTTTTCTATGCACCTATATATGTATATGTTCTTTTTACCAAAATATTGTTCATACTGTTTTATAACCTTTTCCATTCAATAAGCTCCCACTTTCCATTTTGCTATTTTAGTTCCTCTAGCCTGTGACCACATGCCATAACTGACCTAAAATTTGTTCAAACCAGTATATCACTTTCAAGATCACAGGTCAGATCTGGTTATGTTTCTTTACTCTCTTTTAATTCAGCATAGTTCTTTTTTAATGACCTGACTTGAGAGGCTTGGCCAGTTATCCTACACAATGTCCTGCCTTCTATTTTTCAGTTGCTTCCTTGTGGTTCCATTTATCTCCTTCCTCTGGTCCTTTTATTTCCTTTAAACTAGAATTGGTGTCAGGCATATACAAATGGAGGGGGGTTTTCCTAAAATGCCTTTCCTGGATTCTTGAAAAAGTCCTTGTCATAGAAAACAAACAAATAGACTCATAGAATTGTTTTAGATTAAAGGAAACTAGAGAGACATGCCAATTACCATAAATACAATGCATGACCCCTGGGTGGATCTGGACTTAGAGCTGTGGAAAACAGCCAAAAAGGACATCACTAGAATAAATGGAAAATATTAAAGGTGTGTTACTCAAACACCTGAAATACCTGAAGGTCTTATTCAGATGCAGATTCTGATACATAAGTGTGGGGTGGACATAAGAGCCTGAATTTTGAACAAGCTCTGGGTGATTATGATGGTCCTCAGACCTCACTTTTGAGTTGTAAGGGTACAAAAGAGTAAAAAAAGAAAATGTACTAAAAATCAGGAGTTCTGTTTAATTTCTAGGTCTTCTAGTTGCTGGTTTAGTTAACCCGTCCTCTGCTTCACTTGAACAGGGTCCAAATGAAATACCTAGTTTACAGTTACTGTGAGGATTGTATAAAATGTCATGCAAGTATTTGTAAATTATTACAGCAGTATTAGTTGCAATTATTAGCAAGTTACTACTTTCCTTAGTTGCATCCATCTTTAGGCAGCATCTTTCCCAAGACTATATGCTTATTAGCTTCTGCTTAATGTTAACCAGGGTTGGGTTGTTGTTTTCATCCCTTACCTGAGTCACTGCAGCTGCAGAAAGGAGTCCTGCTGGTCCCCAGCTCCCTGCCATTGCCATTTTAGATGAGCCCGTGGCAGGCACTCAGGACAAGCCTATTTGGTTTTCTTTGCAGTGCTGGACGCCGCCCACCATCGACACTGGCCTGGAGTACTGAAGGTGGTATCGGGATGCCACATATCCTTATTCCAGATCCCATTACCAGAAGATGGAATGCAGTTTGGAGGATCGATGAGCTTACATGGAAACCACATGACACTAGCTTGTTTCCATGGTCCAAATTTCCGTTCAAAATCCTGGGCCCTTTTTCACCTAGAAGAACCAAATATTGCTTTTTGGACTGAAGCTCAGAAGATCTGGGAGGATGGTAAACTGACACATTTCAAACTTTTACTCTTTTCATCTTCTGATGTGATAATACATAGCAGAGTAACTTTTCTTTCTCATATCTTTGATCTGTTTTCTCTTATAACATTTCTGAAGTCCATTCATTTGTTATTATGTACCTGACATGTCAAGGAGTTCACTGCCAATGAGTCAGTTTCTATAAAGTCTGGGATGTAAAAGACTTATTTCTGAACTTGCTATCTACTCTTTTTCTTGCTTAAGCAATTAAAGTTTCTGTTACTGGCTGTAATCATAATAGTACTTATTGTAAAAATTTCTTACATAAACATGAGAAGAAGAGATACAGTGGCAGTATATGGAAATGATCTGCCTTCAAGACTACGATAGGCAAGGCTCTGCTTTTACCTCTGTTTACAGTGGTAGACCCAGTTCCTTTCAGCTTTAGTTTTTTACTCAGTGGTTTCTTAATGATGACCCGCGCCCCCCCCCCCCCCCCCCAAAAAAAGTGGTTGATGCTTTTCTCTTTTTTTATTAAAGTATTACATATGTCTCCTTTTTCCCTGATTGACAGCCCCAACCCCAGTCCACTCCCATCCCCAAGAGCAAGCCCCCACTGCCCCAGTGTCCGTGTCCATTGGTTATGCTAATATGCATGCATAAAAGTCCTTTGATTGATCTCTAACCCCCTCTCCCCTGCCCCTTGTCTCTGGATCTATTTTTGTTAATCAATTTATGTTGATCATTATGTCCCACATATGAGTGGGTTGATGCTTTTCATGTTACTGGGGATAAATCCAGTAATAGCTAAAAGAAAAAATATTTGTGATTTTCTCACTTATTTACTCATTTTCTATCTGTTGCTCTAAGCACAACTCTTTTCTTGCATCTAAATGTAATTTGTTACATTAAGAAACCTTTTTTTTCTCTAGGCTCTAGTGATCATTCTACATATGTTGTACAAACATTGGATTTTCATCTGGGCCATAATACCATGGTTACCAAACCATGTGGCGCTTTGGAAAGTCCTATGGCAACAATAACCAAGATAACAAGGCGTCGCCATGAAAACCCACCCCATGGAGTAGCGAGCGTGAAAGAATGGTTCCATTATGTTACAGCCACAAGAAATGAAGGTTAAAAGTTTGATTTTTTTGGAGATATTTATTTTGTTTTTTCCTAATTTGGATTCTGTTGACTGTATAGAATTTAAGTGGGGGGAAACTTTTCATTTCTTCAATTAAACAATTTTCATTTTACTCCTGCTCATGTAAGTAACAATATTAATGCAAGGTTTCATCACTCTGGTAATGCAATATAGACTTAAATTATTTTAGATGTAACTGAAAACAATCAAAGTAAAATTGGCTTAAATAACTGAATTTAAGTTTAAGATAATTGGAAACCTATTTTGATACTGTTAAACATTAGAGATTTGGAGAAGTTATTACACAACTAAGTACTAGGATACCACAAACTTAAGGTTCTTGATGGATGAAATAAAATGAAACTAAATAATATCATTCCTATGAAGTCATAAGTTTAAAGAGTGGTTTTGATGAGTTTTTCATTTGATTTGATTCACCAATCTTAATAATGTGGTCATGAAAATTTTTATTTTGTGGTTGTTTTATGTTCAAGTTTATAATATTGCTTTTACTGATTTCATTTGTATTAGAAGGCTGACTAGATTGAGAAATAAGACTTGAATGTTTTATTTAAAAATTACTTTTCAAAATGGAAAGGATGATGACATGGGCCCATGGAAAATAGTTACTATGGAATAGGCAACCCCAGGGATTAAAGACTGTTCTGGGAACAAAGGGGTATAAGAAAGCAAATTAGAAGAGTGTGCATGTATTAACTGTTTTACCTTCCAAGTACACATTTTGGGGAAGGGTTCCTTTTTGGCTGGGATACTATGGAGGGGCTGTCAGCATACTGAACTGCTACCTGTGTACCTAGAAAAGTGCTAATTTTATAAGACAACCATAATGTAATCATAGCACATACATTGGGGAATATCAGGACTTCTACTTGATTTCAAGATCAGGATCATTTATAATTACAAATTCTGTAAGCGTGAAATATTCAATGTATGGAGATTAACGAAACTCTTAAATTCAGATATGAATTTAATCCTATATAATAAAAGCATAGTATGCAAATTGTCCCCTTGACTGGGAGTTCGACCACGGGGTGGGGCCGGCTGGGGGAAGGAAGGGAGGCTCTGGCTGGCAGCAGCAGCCGCTAGGGACCCTACCAGTGCACAAATTTCATGTACTGGGCCTCTAGTTGAGAATAATACTCATTTTAAGAATATTATTCAAGAAACAAAAAAGCAAAATGGATTGGATTTTTGGATTTATTCAAAACTATGTTATAAAGCTTCAGTCTTGAGAACAGTGATCTATATCACTATATATGTGTGTATATAAGTATAAATATAAATCACTACATATAAATTAACATAGCTCTATATTTATTTATAGAAATGTGTCTATACCCCTGTCTACATATATAGAGATATCTAATTATTCTAAGACCACAACTTTATATGGTTCTATTTTTTCAAATGTGAGTTGATTTTGAAACTTTTGAAATGATACAAGTTCCTGTATCATAGTGCCATGAAAGCTATAGGCTTATCTATGTCTATTGGTTTAATTTGACTGTTACTGTCTTTATTATTATGCATGTAGAGCTAAACCTACTTCGTAACGTTGATGCTAATAACACCGAGAATAGCACTACTGTGAAGAATTCCAGTTTGTTGAGTGGATTCAGAGGAGGTTCTAGTTACAATCATGAAACAGAGACTATCTTTGCATTACCAAGGATGCAGCTTGACTTTAAATCTATTCATGTTCAAGAACCACAGGAACCTTCGTTACAGGGTATGTGGAAGAACAATCTTTAGTTTCTGAAGTTACTAAGAAAATTCTAAAGGAACTTAGAACTACTGTTTTTTTGTTATTTGTGTGTAATATTGGTGTAATCTGATTATATAATTATCTATCTATATATATAAAAGGCTAATATGCTAAGTGTACATCTGACCGGCTGTGATGCGCACTGACCACCAGGGGGCAGACATTCAAGCAGGAGCTGCTGAGCTGCAGTGACTTGGCCGTGGCGCTTCTTGGGGTGATGCACCCTGGAACCAGATAGGAGGGAGCCCAATTCCTCGCAGGGCCACACAATTACACCTTCGACCGTGGGTTATGTTGTTGCTGGGGTACTCTCGGCCCCAAATCTGGTTTACTGCACACTTGTGTTTGCATTCCGCACCCTGTACGACAGCAACTTTGCAGAGTGCCCTCTCGCACTCTGGGACCCCTCGGGAGATGTTGGAGAGCCAGTTTCGGCCCAATCCTGTAGGCCAGGCTGAGGGACCCCATCTGTCGGAGGGACCCCACTCACTCCACAGATGCCCTTCAAGCCACAGCGCCACCCCAGGTGTGGCCAGTCGGAGAGGAACCACGGGAGACTGGCTCCAGGGCATGTCCAGCCCGTCTTGCCCAGTCCTGCCCTACCGGCCACCTTCTAATTAATTTCAATGTGCACAAATCCATACACCAGGTCACTAGTGTTATATAAAATAACATAAATTGATTTCCTGGGTCAAAATGATTGATGTTCTTGCCAGCCATGTAACCTGTGGCAAATAATTTAATCCATTTGTATCTCTTTCTCCTCAGTAAATTGGAGGATAATAACTGGTTCAGAGGGTTTTTATGAGGAATAAATAAAAAATTATTATATTTACGTTAATAAATATAAAATGTTTATTAAACCATCATCATTTTGTGAGTCACATACAAAAATACTCATTTCTTGTTGCATTTCAGTGGATGCATTTACACAGACACATGTAAATCCCTTAACAGAAAGAGAAAGGGATTTATTTAATTAAATCTTTACCATAAAGGAACTTTGCCTTGCAGATGCCAGCCTGAAGCCGAAGGTAGAATGTAGTGTGGTGACAGAGTTCACTGACCACATTTGTGTGACTATGGATGCTGAGCTCATCATGTTTCTCCATGATTTAGTGTCGGCTTATCTTAAAGAGAAAGAAAAGGGTGAGTAGCATATTCTTGTTTTGGGGATTATGTTTTTTTTCTTTCAAGCTTCAGGAAAGGCAGCTGTCTGCCATTTATATGGATTTTTAATGATCTAATGATAAATGAGTACAATGTGTCTCCTTCCTCTATGAATTGCAAATATCAATAAATAAATGAAATGAATATAAATAATCTATTAGTAAGACTATTTGACAGATTGACTATCTGCTAGGCACACACAACACTCTAACCATGCCTCATGTTGAATATATTTTGTACTTCACAAAATATTTCCTATATGTATGGATATTATCAGACTTTGTAGGAGATTCTCACAAAGTAGTAAAAGGAAAAACCTCTATGAAGAAATACGACTAATCAAGTGAAATGACTAGAGAAACTACAAATAAAGGAGCGTGTTGCCTATTACTTATGATCACTAATTTATAAAGACTTCATCTTTCATAAAACATTTGCATGTTTACTATATTGAGTGAAAAGGCTGCTTACATAAAAAGCTTCTAAGTTAGTACCACTGTTCAAATATATGTATCACCATTATCATACTAAAACCATTGAGTTGTACACATTAACTGAGTGAATTTTATTGTGAATTATATTTCAATAAAACTGTTAAAATCCACCTACAGCTGTTCTTTAGAAAGCCTACAACTGTCAGTCCAGTGCCCTAGGCCTGCTAATCACATAAATGTTATTCTTTACCATAAGTTTTAGGTCCACAAATGTATGTAAAACATACACTATTACTCAAAAGTAAATTACATTATTTCTAATTGTAAGGTAATACAATAACTTTGATATTGGCTTTCTCCAAGCAAAGCAATACCAATTATTGGCACTTATTTAAGGCTTATTTAAAATATTACTTTAAAGAATATTTGTATTGATTTCAGAGAGAAAAGGAGAGGGAGAGAGATAGAAACATCAATGATGAGAGAGAATCATTGATTGGCTCCCTCCTGCACACCCCCTTCTGGGGATCAAGCCTACAACCTGGGCATGTGCCCCTGACCAGAATCGAACCTGGGGCCCTTCAGTCCACAGGCTGACTCTATCCACTGACCCAAACCAGCCAGGGCTAAAATATTACTTTTTAAGAAATGTAATTAAATGAGACTTTGGCCAATTCACAAATAAAATAATGGAACAATTTATTCTGTTCATATAGTGATTTAAAATAAACTTATAAGATATATATTTGCATATTAATCTATTATTTTCATTATAGCCATTTTTCCACCTCGGATTTTATCTACTCGACCAGGACAGAAAAGTCCAGTCATTATACATGATGACAACTCCTCTGACAAAGACAGAGAAGACAGCATCAGTTACACCACTGTGGACTGGAGAGATTTTATGTGCAACACGTGGCATCTAGAGCCCACTCTTAGGTAAATAGTGGGTATATATATTTACCTATATTCTATGGGATTATTAGGAGAAATGGTTATAAATTATGTATTAGGTTATTAAATATTTTGTATTGAAAAATATATTTAGAAGTTAGCCAGTTGTAATCTTGACAACATCTGACTGCTGTTTTTGCTGTTCCTTTCTGCTATTGTAAGTGTTATAGGAACAGACCCTGGGAATAGCTCGGTACTGGTTAGCTGTCCACTGTGTGACATTCTGTTAATTAACCACTAAAATGTGAGAATAACTCTGCTGCCATAATGGCTATTATTTTACCCTCTCACCAAGATGTTATTTTCAGGTAACTGAGGTAGGTAGCTACAGTAAACTTTTGTTACGTAATTTGGGAAGATGTAGTAGAAGTCATATATCATTAAGAAACATATAATTCTTACATATGTCATGACAATGTAATAGAGTGGACCATGTCACAGTGTCCTTTTGTCTGCATAGGAAGCAATATAAAACCATTCCTGAAATGTCAAATGTAATGCTATTAGCTTCTGATTCCTTTACTGAGTCATGTTCTACAATCATGATCCCAGTGACATCAACTTGTTTTCATATCGTAATTTTAAAAGTATTTTCTAATTTTAATTATTTTTATAATTGCTGCTATAACCAGCAGTACTTGCTTTGTATGTCCTTGTTTGTGATTAACACTCACAACCCTATTATTTTTCCCTTTCCTTTCATCTGCTTTGTTAATCAAATTATCACTGTTTGATTCATGGAATAATGGTATCAAAAAAAGTCCATCATACTCAACACTATGCAGAATGACACAGATTTCATTTATTTATTTATTTATTTATTTATTTATTTAATATATATTTTATTGAGTTTTTACAGAGAGGAAAGGAGAGAAATAGAGAGTTAGAAACATCAATGAGAGAGAAACATCGACCAGCTGCCTCCTGCACACTCCCCACTGGGGATGTGCCCGCAACCAAGGTACATGCCCTTGACCAGAATCGAACCCGGGACCTCTCAGTCCGCAGGCCGACGCTCTATCCACTGAGCCAAACCGGTTTTGGCAACACAGATTTCATTTAGATAAGCTTATTATTCAGACATACTTATACCAAAATAATTCTAAACTAACAAAATATTCATTATACAGTGGACTTCTGTATAAGCAGAAAGTGAATCATACAATGTGTTAGTAATTTGTATTCAGTGAAATTTGTTGTAACCAAATTGACAAAACACTTTAGTATTAATAGCACATAAACGCATGAAAAATAGTAACAGTGTCAATACTCAAACAATATTAAAATATTGCAAAAGTCCTAATGCAGAAAACTGTTTAGAAAATCTGTTTTTTATTTGTAATTCTAAATAAATATAATTGACTAGGTAAGTCATTACCTAACGTTGATAAGTTGGTTCTATGACTTTAAGGGAAACAACTTTAATGAAACCAGTTTTACCATAGGCTACTTGATATAAACAAGAGTTAACTTCCTACAAGTTATAACAAAATGGTGTTATTCAAAGACCTGTTGTATCTTTTAATTTAAAATGAGCATAAAATAGTTAAATTTTTCATAAATATATTCCTTACTTTAGCAAACTACCACGAGACTAATTATGGTGTTGTAGTGGGTAGCATGGTTAAGAGCGGTGGCTCTAAGCCCTGCTTTCTGGCTAAGTAACATTGCCCGAAGGATTTAATAACTGCTGTCTAGTTACCTCATAAAAAAAAATTTGAAAATGGTATTACCTGCCTTGTAGGTTACAATTCTTAGATAAGCTAATTAACACAAAATGCTTATAACTGTTAAGAGTTTTAACAGATCAATGTTTGGTTCCTCCCTTTCCCCCTAACTGAAATAGTGGGAGAGAGGCAGCTGGAAATAAAAATGATAGTTCTAATATTGGTAATGCTGGTGACAGAGAATGTGGTTCGGAGGTCTGGCATCAGTGGCTGTCTACTACAGTCCAGGTTTGGACTCACCTGCAGGGTCTCAGTGCTGCAGTGCTCGCATGGGGCAGGACTGAAGTTGTGCAGGCAGCAGCACTGTGTGCTCACCTAGCCACAGGCAGCTATGAACTAACTATCTTGGGCTCAACTATTTAAGGACCTGTCTTTGAAAAACCCTATGGCATAAAGGAACAGATCAAAATGGATGGTTTCTAAGAGAAGATAGGGAGGAGAGTACTACACTACACTATTCAGTTCCTCCATTAATTGGCCAATCAGATAACTCATCAATAAGGGGGCAATAAGAGGCCAGGAGGGTTTCCTTGATGGCTCTTCCTCTATATCAGCAGTTCTCAACCTGTGGGTCGCATCCCCTTTGGCAGTCAAACGACCCTTTCACAGGGGTCGCCTAAGACCATCCTGCATATCAGATATTTACATTACGATTCATAACAGTAGCAACATTACAGTTATGAAGTAGCTATGGAAATAATTTTATGGTTGGGTCACATGAGGAACTGTTTAAAGGGCCAGAAGGTTGAGAACCACTGCTATAGAAAGAAATACCAAGAATAGGAAGAAAATGGTTCTCCTTCTAACATGTTTAGCACACAGCAAACACTCTATAATTTTACCCCCCCCCCTTATGCCACATACTTGAACTCTTATTTTTTTCAGCTTTATTGAGGTGTAATTGACAAAGATATTTTAAGTGTATGACATTGTGACTTGATATACATATACATTTGAAAAGATTTCCCCCACCAAGTTCATTAACATCTTTTAGAATAAACCAAATATCCTTTAAATGTTTAAGATGACTGTGTAACTTTGGGCTTAAAATAATCAGAATGAAATTCACTAAACTCCATTACTGTGTATATGCTTATCAAGGATACTTACAATCACACTTTTTTTTAATGCTATTATAGTGAATCCAGGAATTGTAGGTTAGATTATTCAAATGTACCTACTGAAGATATTGTTTGAGCACATTATGGAGGTTTACTGATGTGCTTAAACTTGCCTTCAGGTCTGTGCTGGGACACTGTACTCCTAATTATTTTTTATAATTATTTTAGATTAATTTCTTGGACTGGAAGAAAGATTGATCCAGTAGGCGTTGATTATATTCTTCAAAAATTGGGCTTTCATCATGCCAGGACTACTATTCCTAAATGGCTTCAAAGAGGAGTCATGGACCCACTGGACAAGGTTCTGTCAGTTCTTATAAAAAAACTTGGTACTGCACTACAGGATGAGAAAGAAAAGAAAGGAAAAGACAAAGAAGAACACTAAAAAGTAACTTGATCTGTGAACAAATTATTACACCAGAGTGCTTTTTTGTGTATTAGTTATTTTAAATATGACTTTAAAATAATTCTAATTTTATGGCCATTATGTTGAAGGTTTGTAAGTTAACCTGTTTGTTCTAGTTCCACCATTCTGTATACAGTGAAATATATTGCATGATAATGTAAATTTTGTGAAAACTAGATTAAAATACGTATCTACTCAGTAGGGTTTGTAATTGTTATGTGCAATATGATTCCTGCATCCTAAAATATTTTCAGAATAACTGTGAATTTCCTGTTATTGGCCATACTTTTTGAAAAAATCTTGTTCATAATGTGATTATTTTGGTCATTAATTGCTTTTTCTTTTTAAAAATGTAGACTTGTATAAATACCTATTTGTATATAGTTTGAGTAATTGTGATATGATTAAATACCACTAAAGTATTGTTTGTAACTATTGTAATAAAGTCACAATAATTGGTTTCAGTCTGTAGTTGTTTTTGAGTCTTTTCTTCCTTTGATAGCTTATTTTTATAATTAATAGATGCCCACCCTGTGTTAGTTATTAAATGTTTTCATAGAAGATAATACTTATAAAAATGAAATCTGTATAAATATTAGCCAAAAAAGGGTCTAGCCAGAGAGAGGCATATCAGACACTTCAGAGATATTAGGTGTAGTTCTATTTCTTAAACTAGTGGTCAACACATAGCTGTTTGTTCTTATTGTAATATATTCTTTATGTACATGTTTATATTCTTTTGTGCATATGAAGGTAGGTGTATAGTACATATATTAGTATAATAAAAAGATTTTAAAAGAATAGCAAAATCTCTCTCTATATAAAAGGCTAATATGCTAAGGGTCCGTCCAGGTAATGTCACATAGCAACCCCCAGTTTCCTCTCCCTAGCAACTAGTCTCCTTGCAGTTTCTTCAGCCCAGGAATATGACTTGCTTTATAGCCAGGTGGAAACATTTTACACTTTAACCAAATGTCTGTGAAGCGTTTTCCCATACCTCATCTCATTTGATCCTCACAGAAGTCCTGGAGTAGGTGGATAGGAGAATTGGTGAAAGGAGAATTGGTGAAAGTCTATGTATTTTCTTTTCATTAGCCAAAAAATGGGAGATTTAGAAAGCTTAGAAACTTGATCCGACTGAAAAAAAGAAATGGTGGGCCTTGAAAATGACTTCAGGTTTTCTCACTGCATAGAATATAGTCAAACACTGCCACAGTTAAATATTTTACCCTTTGTTCTCCCTGTGTGATCTACAATAATAATCCCTTTGTGTTGGTATGTACTGCTGTGCTGCTGACAATTACCTGAAAGAGAAACTGGGGTGCTTCACTGGGCTGGAAAAAGTTTAGCTAAATCAGGAAGCAGGTCTAATTAAGCAATTTTATTTTATATCTATAAAAGGCTAAGTTGACTTGCACATGTGTGATACATATAAAGCTCTGGTGCCAATCGCACGCATGTGTTTCGATCTGTCATTGTCAATCGTGAATTTGGTTGACACTCCTATTATAGAGAAAAGGCAAATAGCGATATTAAAATATTCTAATTAATTTCCTTTCAATGTTCACAAATTCATGCACTGAGCCACTGGTCTAAAATAATATTCAAAAGTAAATATTCTTAATCACAACTCAGGTTTGAAATCAGCCAAATCAGTACAGTCCATTTAAAAGTTTGGTAAACAATAGATTTAAAGAACCTAGAATTAGAAAACACCTCAAGAAAGCCTCTGGTTTGGAATATTGAACTCAAATAGATAAGGCACTATTCTCTCAGATTGAAAAACAACAACAAAAAAACCACACAACCTTCCAGAAGAGCCAAGGTACTTAGCCATCCAAGGTCATAGATTGATGGGGCAGATGGACAGACAGACACAGTGTTAGGGGAATTAAAAATAGTACTCTGTTGTCACACAGCAACTTAGTAATAAAATTAAACTAAAATCCTAGTTGCTAGAGTCATAATTTTGAATTCTTTCTGCTACGTCATCTTTCTTAACTATTATCTGCCTGATCTCTCTGTGTTCCCCTCAATCACCCCCACAGTTGGGGGCTATAGGAACATTACATCTATTAGTCACACTGACCAGAGAAGCAAATTCTATACCTACTTTGGATCTAGTGTCTAAGAGAATACTGCCAGAAAGATACTTCACAAAACAAAGTAGATAAAAACTAAATAAATTATTCCTTACTTGAGCCCTTCAGGTATTAATTCTCTGCTTCAAAGAAACAGTTATGCCAGTAAGTTCTAAATGTTAAAACTTTCCAATGGCTTTAAATATTATTGATATATGAGTTACCAAAAAAAATGACATAAGTATAAACTTACAGTATTTCTGGCACTTACAGTGAGAATGCTATAAAAAGAAAAGGGCAATTTAAATTTGCAACCAAACTTTCTGTGGCTCTGTTGGACAAGGCTATGAGAAAATCATATTTGTGCACTGCTAGTGGGAAAGTAATAGGAACATTATGGAAATTTCAGGACAGAAAATACATTTAAAGAAATAATGGGTAAGAATTTCCCACACCTGGGAAGAAAAAGGACATCCAGATCCATGATGTCCAAAGGACCCAGATCCACAACAGCTGAATGAGCATAGAGGTACATGGAGACACATTATTATTAAATTCTCAAAAGTCAAACAAAATAATTTTAAGAGAATTATTAAACAGAAAAGAGAGAAGGTACTTCTCTCTGTATAGGAACCCCTTGAGACTGTAGGCAGAATTCTCATCAGAAAATTTTCAGGTCAGGAGAGAATTAGATGGCATATTCAAAATATTGAAACAGATAACTGTCAAACAAGAATTCCATACCTGGCAAAGCAGTCCCTCAGAAATGATGGAAGGATAAAGACTTTCTCAAACAAAACCCGAAAGAGTTCATTACCAGGAGACCTGCCAAAATGCTAAAGAGAATTCTTTACTTGAAAGTAAAAATATATATTAAAAAAAAACCTAACCACAAAAACATAAAAAGGGAGTTTAACTCTCACCAGTAATGATAAATAGTGGTAGATTCTGCAATATGGTAATAGTTTGCATAATTCACTTACAACTCTAGTTTAAAAGTTAAAGTAATAAAAATAACCTTAACTACAAAAATTTTATTAGTCACACAATTTAAAAAACATGTAAATTGCAACAGCAATGGATAGATCAGGCAGCATCAATAAGAAAACAGCAGATCTGAACAACACTATAGACCACACAGACCTATCAGATACATGCAGAACATTCTAGCCAACAGCAGCAGAATATACAATTCTTCTCAAGCACGCAATTACCTGCGTATTTGTGGGTGGATATTACTTCTTGCTGTAATGAGGTATAATACCATCAATCCTATTGTTATGTTTGTTTCCTTTTTGGTGAAAGTGACTTAACACTTCAGAATCCTGTCCATATAAAAAAAAAGTAGAGGACACTAAAACTTTGTTATAACGATGTCACTCAATTCCTTCTGGGTTAGTGCCAAAACTTATTTAGTAATTTACTATTAAAAATATGTTCAACAATCTATCAGCTAACACCTCCATGAGAGCCTGCTTCAACTTTTATGAGAGCAAAGAACTGAAAACACACACAGATGAGCGCCATCAGTCCTCAACACGTCCACCTGTTCTCACGAACATCCTGTGGAATCTCAGGTCGGTTATTCTGTCAACAAGCCTTTCCAGGCGCCTTGTTAGCGCTATGAATGGGGGAAAAGCGAAGGGCTTCCTCGAAGCCACGGTGGATAAGGAGGCCCGATGGGAGTCACTGTGGACAAGGAGATCCGCCTTGTCCAGGCTCCGTGAGGACTGGGGGCGTCAGGGAGCAGAGTGAGTGATGACGCCGACCAGCGCCACCCCCATCTCACATGCTGAGCCAGAGGCCTGCGCCAGGGCCGCAGGCTCACGTGACTTTCAGCGACTTCTCACGCTCCAGACAGGCGCATGCGCAGAGGCAGAGGCGCGGCCCAGGTGCGTAGACGGTTGGCGATAGGACGGGGCGGGACAGGGGCTTTATCGGGGCCTCAGTCAGGGCCTCGGGGCCACCACCTGGAGAAGGCTTTTGGAAACCTCAGCGCTGGCCGCGGGGCTGTCACGTACAGCTTCCTGCGGGAGAGGCTGAGGCCAGGTGGAGAAGCAATGGCGTCGGCCGGGGAGCCTCGGGGCCTGCCGCCCGGCCTCAACTGCCCGCCTGTGGGGTTGGGCCGGCAGGGCCGGAAGGACTACTTCGGTGGGTGGTATCTGGGCCCAAAGGGAGGCCAACAACCGGAGGCCAACCTCGGGCTCTGCGGGTCCCCGGGGGCGCGGTTTCCTTCTTTCCCCTGGTCTCCGAGGGCTTCGGGCTTTCCTCTTGGGCGTGGTGTGGGGGCGGAATGAGCCGGCGCCAGCCACGGCGTGAGGCCAGTTGGAGATGCGGCCGTGCGTACATAATTTTCTGCCAACTTTGTCTCATTCGTAGGTGAGAAAATGTCCTCCAATAATGGCTGGTTTCAGAAGAGCTCCCAGGTCCCTAGCTTTGCTCAGATGCTGAAAAAGAACCTGCCGGTTCAGCCACCCGTCCAGCCGGTCACCACGCCCGCAGCGCAGTCCTCGGAAAGTGACAGCCTGTCCCGCATGGCTTCCAAGGTCACACCAGTGACGGGTACGATTTCACCTGCAGTCGGGCCTCAGCTTTTTCAGGCTGAGCCTTGAGCCCCCGGTTAAATGTTTCTTGGACATGTGGCCGCGTCCCTGTGGCCAGGCGCCGCCCGGAGCGTGGATTCCGGCTCGCAGCGCTGTGGGAAGCTTGCGGAAACCCTGCCCCTTGGCTGCTAGTCATTTTGACCCCTTGGTGGTGCAGCCGCGTCAGGTGTGCCTTGCCCTATGGAGGTGACGCTGTCACCCCTTCAGAGAGGGGGCCGGCCCGAGACTGGCTTGCGTTCCGCAGATCCCTTGGCATCCTTAGTGTTCAGTACACAGCAGGGGCACACACTCTTTACAAACTGGACTGATCTCAAGGTGAAAGATGATGTAAAATAGTCTATGGGAAACAAAAAAACGAAGTTCTTGCCCCAGATGTGTGTTTTCCTCCATTGTGGGCCTTAGTGACATTGCATGTAAAAATGGCTTAATGGTTCTCAACCTGTGGGTCGCGACCCCTTTGGCGGTCGAACGACCCTTTCACAGGGGTCGCCTAAGACCATCCTGCATATCAGATATTTACATTACGATTCATAACAGTAGCAACATGACAGTTACGAAGTAGCAACGAAAATAATTTTATGGTTGGGTCACAACATGAGGAACTGTATTTAAAGGGCCAGAAGGTTGAGAACCACTGGCTTAGAGTCCCTGACTTGACATGACTAAAATTTTGCGATTCTTTGATAGCACTTAATGACAGTGATAGCCCTTCTTTGCAACATAGCCTTGGTATTCCCAGAGATTTATACATTATACAGAATGACAGGCTGTGTTTGGCATTTGTGCCAAAATTGTTTAGGAGAAACTTATATGGAATGAAAACCACACATGACTAAGTGTGTGAGGGACAATGTCTTATTTTTTTTTTAATGCATCAAATTAACAAGCGTAAACATTTATTTTTAGGTAATTTTCCAGAACCATTGCTTTCCAAAGGTCTTTCATCTATTTCAAATCCTGTCCTTCCTCCAAAAAAAATACCTAAGGAATTTATAATGAAATACAAACGTGGAGAGATCAACCCTGTGTCAGCCTTGCACCAGTTTGCACAAATGCAGCGGGTTCAGCTTGACCTTAAGGAAACGGTAACAACAGGCAAGTGAATGCCGTGTCTGGTTATCACAGGATGGGAAAATAATATCCTAGTAAAAGCAGAGCATATAAGTGGCACTGAATTTCTATATTCACATAATGTTGGGGTTAAATAACTACTGTTTTTGGTTGGTATACTTTAGAAAATGTTATATTAATATTTCTTTAGCCTTTTGGAAACTGCAAGTAACTCACATACAAAATACTTATAATCATGGGATTTTAATTTTTTGTGTATGGCTGGTTGAACTGAAATCTCATCAGCCTTGTGTATTATACACAGGTGTAAATACTTGTAGAGTAAACATGCTTTTTAGGGATGTTAAGTATTTGGACTATGATTATCTTATTAGCAGGATTCTGTGATATTGATGCCTAACAAAAATTATGGCCAAATTTGGCTTCTGAAAGCCAAAGATCAGAGGTCAAAATAAAACGATTGGTACTCATCAGCAGTCCTGTCTGAGACTATTTTCTCGGTTCTCTCTAAACTGCCCAGTAACCAGAAGACTGTTACCACATTGTGCCTGTGGAAGGCTTCAGGAATACAAATCAGTAAAATGCAGAATGCAGCTTCTGATTTCATCACCTATGACCAGAGACTTGGAAGAACTTTAGGAAAGTGGAGGATAAGAGAACAAGTGCTCTTAAGTGGCATCGACAATTTTTAAACATGTCTGTGCAAATAAGGTCTTAATGTAGAAGGGAGTTTTCCTAGGTTTCTTTGTTATGGGGTGAGGCTACAACATTAGTAACAAAGAAACAGAATTTCCGGAGGCTGGGGCCCAGAAATCGGGATTTTTAGAAGATTCCCAGGTCTAATGTGCAGCCGAGGTTGAGAACCACTGTCATAGATGATGGAAGGAAAGCAATTTTCCCAAATGCAATCAGGAGTTGCTTGTAACCTTGATGTACTTCTTCAAAAACAACCAACAGTTAATGAAATATTTGAGAAGAGAAGATAAAGGCTTATGTGGAGTGACATTATACTTGGCCATCTCTAATGAGAGTGGAGATTGAAGTTACCTAAAGTCTGAAAATTTGAACTGTAAAATTCTTTGGCCTGTAAATTTAGGAAATGATTCCATTTCATTTTTTTTTTAAAATATATTTTACTGATTTTTTACAGAGAGGAAGGGAGAGAGACAGAGAGTCAGAAACATCGATGAGAGAGAAACATCCATCAGCTGCCTCCTGCACATCTCCTACTGGGGATGTGCCCGCAACCCAGGCACATGCCCTTGACTGGAATCGAACCCGGGACCCTTCAGTCCACAGACCGACGCTCTATCCACTGAGCCAAACCGGTTTCGGCCCATTTCATTTTTTATCAGGCAAATATGAAATCTAGTAAAAGTAATTATGTAAAGGTAATTCTAGAGATTTTGGATGACAAGACATCTTTATGTTTCGGTTTTCTTTGTTAATTCCCCTTCCTCCAACTGCCCTACAACTGTGATGGGTTGAGTTGCTTACCTGATAGGTGTCCACGATTTCTTCAAAGGAATCCTTTCTGTTCTGGAGCTTTTAAAAGTATCAGGGGGGGAAAAAGTATCAGGGCACCCAAAGTGGGGAAGAAATTAAATTTTATTGGTATTGAGGTTTGAAAGAAGAAGGTGTTGCCAGAGGCTCCACATTTTGCCTGTAATTTGTCGTTTGATAGATATATGGATGCTTTTCATTCCCAGGCATTATTCAGGACACTGCCACTCCGTATATGGCCTGCACTGTAACGTTGGCCCTATGCTCATGCTGAGTCTGAAGCCAGCTGTGCTACTTGAAGGACTCCTCAGAATTAGTTCAGGGACCCACCCAGCTTTCCTTTCACCTGTATTGGCCCTACAGAAAAACTGATGGGCCGAGGTAGCTAGTTTTCCACAATTTTGTAGTTGGATGTTTTCCTGTGTAACAGACATCTTTTGCAGCATTTATTCTGAGTTCTTTTTCAAGGTAACGTTTTGGGACCATATTTTGCTTTTTGTGCTGTGGTGGATGGTATCCAGTACAAGACTGGACTGGGACAAAATAAAAAGGAATCTAGATCCAACGCAGCAAAATTAGCTCTTGATGAACTTCTACAGCTGGATGAACCTGAGCCAAGAAATTTTGAAACATCAGGTAAATTACTCTTGATTATAAAGTATTTGTAAAATTTATTATTTTTAGAAGGAATAACCTGAAAGATTTTATATTATTGGAGAGTTACTTCGCAACTGCAGTCTTTGTAGCAGGATTTGAATAATTTTCTCCCATTGCTGTCTGATTGCTAATGTATTTAACCATAGTGTATATTTCAGTCCCATGAGAGAAAAACATGTTGCTCAACTGTCTGATAACTTGTCAGATTGTCAGTGGGTTTGATCCCGAAACGTATTTTTCTGTGCAAATTATTGGATTCTTATATTTAACACTGTGCATTTAATACTTAGAGGTTTTTAATGCAATTTTTGTGAAGTTTGCCTGTGTTAAATTCAGTAATACTAGAATTACTTGAGAAAATAATGGCCTAAGGTAGCATAGCAAGAGTGTAAACTCCAGAATTAGATTGCTCAGGTTGGAATATTGACCCTGGACGGACAAGTTATTTGCACTCTAAGCCCAAGTTTTCATCATTTGAAAAGTGGGGACAATGATAGTACCTACCTCCTATGGGTACCATGCAAAGCCTTTAAGCAGTGCATGTGAATAGTATATGATCAAATGGTAGTTCTTATTAAATATCAATTTGTGGAATATGGTAATGTGTTATATATGTTAGCATAGTAAGCAATTTTTGTCATGTTTCATGTTAGGTTACATTTTGGTTTACCCTTTGGTGTAATGTCATGTTTTCTTATTTTTCCTGGATTTTCTAACTTTCAAACCAACTTGCAAAGCTATTGCAAAAAATGGGACTAAAAACTTTGAAAACTTTGAATGTAGTATTCCCCTAGAAAACACTCTAGTAAAATAGCATTAAAATACTAAGTGAGGTGCTCTTCCTTTGGGGAGTATGCCTACACCTTTCCAGGCCCTTCTCTCCACCTACCTCCACATTACATTTACCCTTCTCTCTCCTAAACTCCAAGCACCCTTCTTTTGCTTCTGTAACTTGTTTCCTGAGCCCATTTCTAAATAAACTTTCTCTTATAGTTTGAAAAAAAAAAAAACCAACTAAGTGAAATAAGCCAGTCAGAGAAAGACAAGTACCATATGATTTTACTCATACATGGAATCTAATGAACAAAATGAACTAATTAGCAAAATAGAGACAAATTCATAGATAGAGAAAGGCTGACAGCTGTGGGGGAGAAGTTAGGGGAAGTGATGGGATTGAGCAAAAATATTATAATTTTTACTTCTTAATTTTTTTTAAATTCTTTATTAGTTAAGGTATTACAAATGTGTCCTCATCCCTTCCATTAAGCCCCCATCTTCCCCCCTGCTCATGCTCTCATCCCCCTGTTGTCCATGTCCATTTACTTATTAAATTTTTAACAGAATATTAATTTTAAATGTTTTACATAGTATTACTGTAAATAGAAAATTGTTCTTAAGCATCTAAAACGGGGTTTCATTTTAACCTGTGCTGTGCCAGCACAGCCAAGGGTGAACCTGAGGAGGGGTGGTGAAGGATTAAAGAAGACAAAAGAGAATCCAGCTGGGGCTCAGCGGATCTCCCATGCCTGGATGAGGACACAGAAAGATCCAACCTGCAAGCTGAGGCTTTATTTTATAGTCAGAGAAAAACAAGGAAGTGGTCAACATAGTTACAATGTTCTTGTGAGTTTCACCTTATTTTGGCACACTTACTGCACCTCCCACAGTCCATTAGCTACCTAGGAAGGAACTAGGGAGGGCTATAAGGTTAAACTTAATTATGCTAAGGGCTCTGCCCTCCAAACTGGGACTTGTTTGGGGCCCTGCCACAGGTCAATCCAAGGCTTGATTCTATAGCCGCTCCCTACATAACCTCTTTTCAGAATGTCACATATTTACAAAGCAAGCTCTATCCTATATAATCTATCTATCTATATATATAAAAGCCCAGTGACTGAACATCAGAACGACCAGTTGACCAGTCGCTATGATGTGCACTGACCACCAGGGGGCAGATGCTCAACACAGGAGGTGCCCCCTGGTG
>NW_006290031.1:6125980-6130235 GCF_000327345.1 Myotis davidii | reverse complement strand
TGGCAGGGCTTGCCGGGGACCTCAGGCTGCGTCCCCCTGCCCCAGTGCCAGGCTGGGGACCTTAGGCTGCACCTCCCACCTGGCGGGGCTTGATGGGGGACCTGAGACTGCACCCCTCACCCAGTGCCAGGCCGGAGGAGCTGAGACTGCGCCCCCCCTGCCCGAAGGGGCTAGACGAGGATGGGGCCGGCTGGGTCTGGGTCTCCTACATTTTAGAAGCATGTGTGTTTGGTGGGCAAGGACTTGACTCTAGGTCCCGCGGCGTGCCCCAGACTCTGACGAGAGAGATTTTCAGATACATGTTACTAATTTTCTTTCATCTCTGACACTTTTATTATAGAGAAAGGGCAAATAGCAATATTAAAATATTTCCTCCAATTAATTCCCTTTTAATGTGCACGAATTTCGTGCACCGGGCCACTAGTAATAGCATAAGGTTAGGAAACCCAGAACTGTGTTTGAGACTTGGCTAATGGGTATTTGGGCTAGAGTTGGCAGAAGTATAGAGAAGAAAGTAATCATTCTTGAATTGCTGTTGTTTTACAGAATAGTAAGGTACCTGCTCTGTGGAGCAATGACTTTTATGTTTCCTTATATGTTTGTTTACTTACAGGTCCTCCTCCTATCCCTGCAGAACCTGCTGCTTCACCTGAACCAGCATACGTTTCAAAGGTGCATTATGGTAGGAAGTCCTTTATGGTATTCCTTTTTAGCAGAGTAATGCAATTAAAAATGATAACATATAATTAAAATATGCATAAATATGAAAATATACATCAGTATTTTATCATTAAAACCTGGCATACTTCCACAAAGAGGAAAATTTCATATGCTGCTAAAAATTAGAGAAATGGGGAATGGAGAAGAAAGATGGAAGAAATGCCTTTTCCTAGAAGGAGATAGTTTCATGTAACCGCTTTTATGAGAATTCTTTGCCTTGGTGGGCTTATCATTAATGAAAACCAATGGCTTTTTGGCGCTTGATGGTTGGGATATTCATGTCAAATAGTTTATTCACATTTTTTTTAATGGTAGTTACTTGTCACTCAAGCCCCCCCCCCCCCCAAAAAAAAAACCACACACACACTACAATTGCAGTTGCAGTTACTCTTTGTGTGACCTAGGAATGGTTACTTTTCTATGCATCTAATTTCTCCACCTGTAAAATGGTCATAATAGTAATTACCTCATAGGGTTATTAAGAGGAGTGTAGCCCTAATCGGTTTGGCTCAGTGGATAGAGCGTTGGCCTGGGGACTGAAGGGCCCCAGGTTTGATTTCAGTCAAGGACATGTACCTTGGTTGTGGGCACATCCCCAGTGGGGGCTGTGCAGGAGGCAGCTGATCGATGTTTCTCTCTCATCATTGTTTCTAACTCTCTACCCCTCTTCCTTCCTCTCTGTAAAAAATTCAATAAAGTGTATTTAGAAAAAAAAAAGACAGGAGTGTAAAGTATTTAGATCTGGGCCTGGATATGGTAGATGCTCACTAGATAGTAACTTTTTCATGTTCAGCATTATGTGGTGGTTACTGTATAGAGTTCCCATTAGGCTATGAATCCCATGCACAGCAGGAAAGTCTTCCTAATTTCTACATTGCTTACATACTAGTAACACTTCAGATTTTAAAGTTAGAGTAGTTGTAGAATTAAAATGAAAAATAGTCTCTTTTCTATATCTGGAGATTAGGATTTGAGAACAGTTTTATCCTGAATGCTTAGTTTTCCATTATTTTTGTAAAACAAAGAGGCTTTGCACATTTGCCTGCTTGTTGGAGTGGAAGGTCAGGCCAGAGAAGAGAGGCACATTCGCAAGGACTAGACCTAATGGTCCTGAGAATCAATGAGCAGAAGGGCAGTGAAGGGCCCCATCCAACAGCAGTGACCTTTTAACATGGCAAGGAGCTCTGATCTTTCTTTTCAGCCTCTTTGGACATTTTTAATGAATAGTGTGACAGAATTCCAGTTCAATGGTTGGCATAAAACACAGATTACTAGGACCTTGAGAAACAGATCAACCTGTGAGGAAGAAAGAGTATGTCGTTAACAGTATGTGTAAGGAAACACAGGAGTAGAGTCAGGTTTTCTACGAGTTGGTGTCAGAAAAAGGAGAACAAACACCGTCCTTCAAGCATATGTTTAAACAGGAATGGATGATTTCGCTTTTGAAGAAAAAGATTCTCGCCTACAAAAATGTGAACAGCTCCTTTTGGGCCAGTTATAGAGGTTATCACTATTTCATAGTCTGTTTACTTGGCCATATTTCTAACTGTACCATATCTTTATAAAAAATGGTGATATTTTGGCTTTGATGACAGGTTCAGCTTACGTAGTAGAGATTACTTGAAATTAACAATTTAGAATCAGATATTTTAATTGGCATCGTCTGTTATTTTATTGTCACCCTTTATTTCCAGTAATTTGTGAGAACATTTTATTCCCTCAGTAGCCAGCCTACCATTTAGAGGGAATAAGGAGCATTGACTTTACTCCTTATTCCTTCACATGCACCCTAGTAAGACACACATTTACTAAGATCTGAATATGATAACAACTAGAGGCCCATTGCACGGAATTCGTGCAAGGGGCTCGGCCCTCACAGCCCTGCTTTGTTTGGAAGGTCATCTGGAAGGACGTTCAGAAGAACGTCTGGAAGGATGTGTGGAAGGTTGTTCAGCTGTCTGATCTAATTAGCATATTATGCTTTTATTATTGATAGATATTCCTTAGTTCTTTAACACTAAGATCAAAAGGTGTATCTGTATTGCTAACTCACAAATATTCCTTATCTTATACAATGTTTTAATGTGTAGCAAAACAGCTCTTGGCAAACATAATTCTTGTTCTGTCAGTTCTAATTGAAGTATATTTTTCTATTCTATATGATAACACAAAATAATTGTTTACTGTTTAGGATGTGATAGCAGAGTACATTCATTCTACAGAACTAATAAGAGTGAGGTGTGTAGCACTAATGTATACCCTTGAGTGATGTTCAGAACCAAGAAAATACAAAAAGTAGTGTTTTATTTTTGAAATTGATTTATACTTACAGATTGTTTTTCAGAGTATTCATAACAACCTGGTAATAGTGGTTGCATTTGGAGAAGGAATGATTACTTTCTTCTATATACTTCTGCCAAATCTAGACCGTCAAATACCCATTAGCCAAGTCTCAAACACATTTCTGGGTTTCCTAATCTTATACTCTCTTCTGAATGTATATCTCTTATATTGCTATTTCAGTTAAAAAAATAGTTAAATTTTAAAATGTCATTAAATTGAATACTGCTTCGCTTGTCTCTCTTGGTGGCAAGCAGAGCCAAGTTGCCGAGTCCTCCTCATTCATATTTTTTACTACATAAGGACCCAAATCAGATTACACACCACACATTGATGATTTTGACCAATTTGAGTGAACTATATGCTAGCATGCAATTACAGTAATAATTTGCTTCTCCACATGTATACTCTGTGATTAGATAAGAGAACATATCCAGGAGTCCATCCTCCTCCCTGCCCCCCCCAGAATTTTATTTTGTAATTAACTATCTGACTTTTCTTTCACTTTTTGATAATGTGACTTTACCTGTTTTTGCCCAGAATGGAGCATTAACAATATTGCCAACAACAAAAAATTCAAGTTTTAAAAATATAAACAAAAACAAGTAAATGACCTAACTGAAATGAGTTGTATCTAGTTAGCAGAATATTAGCTGAGAGTGTTCCTACATAATAAAAGTGTATACACACACACACACACACACACACTCATACACACATATTTATTCTAATTCTCCCCTAGGGCATGCTTTTATTGATTATTTTAGAGAGAGAGAGAAAGGGAGAGAGAGGGAGAGAGAGGAATATCAATGTGAGAATAAAACATCTATCAGTTGCCTTTCACACTCGCCCCAACAAGGGATTGAACCCACAATCATGACATAAACTTTCTTACATATATTTATAAATTAACTTCTTTAATTGTCTACACTAATAAAACACGAAGATGTTAATTGACTGTACCTTCCCTATGCCCGAAGCCACGCCCACCAGCCAATCAGAGTGACTGAATGCAAATTAACCCAACCAAGATGGCAGCTGGAAGCCATGGAGCTGGAGTAAGCAGGAGGCTTGGTTGCCCTGGCGATAGAGGAAGCCAAGCTTCCCGCCAGCAGCTGTGTGCTCCATTCAAGGCAACAAAGTTTCAATGATAGAAGATAACTAAATCCCAGATACCTGCTTCCAGCCAGCCTCT
>NW_006290031.1:6086988-6125956 GCF_000327345.1 Myotis davidii | reverse complement strand
CGCTCAATGCAGGAGCTGCCACCCTGGTGGTCAGTGCGCTCCCAGGGGAGCTCTGCTCAGCCACAAGCCAGGCTGACGGCTGCCAGCACAGCGGTGGTGGTGGGAGCCTCTCCCGCCTCCTCAGCAGCGCTGAGGATGTCTGACTACAGCTTAGGCCTGCTCCCCGCTGGCAAGTGGACATCCCTTGAGGGCTGCTGGGCTGCCAGAGGGATGTCTCACTGCCATCTTAGGCCCAGTCCCCCAGGAGCAGGTGGTCATCCCCCAAGGGGTCCTAGAGTGCGAGAGGGCACAGGCCAGGCTGAGTGTACAAATTTTTGTGCACTGGGCCTCTAGTGAGATTATAATGGGATGATAGAAGTCTCTCGGAGAAAGCACGATGTTGTTTAAATTCATACTGCATTTGATTTGTTTTTCTAGAAAGGAGACACATGCAGTATGCAAAGATTTCTCATATTGTTAAAGAAACATTTAATCAGCTAATTTCTAGTCATTCAGAATATGTGAAATGTAGCAATTCATTGGCTGCCTTTGTAATCGAAAGAGGTAAGTCCAAATATTTGGGATGTGTTGGTGTGTAGAAAAACTATTAATGATCTGAACTATACTGTTGTAATATTTTAATTATCTTCGCTCCTATTGACAATGGTGTTTATTGATTTGAAGTGGCCTTTTCTAGTAGGTGTGGGTTATTAAACACAAAGGTTCTTAAAGGTAGACATAAAGTATACTGACCAGTAACCAAAAGACAACTACAGAATGGTTAAATGCCAGAATTTTGAATAATAACTCCACAATTTAATAACCTGAAATATAACTCCCATTATCACAAACATTGAAAAGGGCTCCGTAAAAATCAACATACTTTTTTCATTATCAAGTCGGAAAAGTTTAAAATATGAAAAACCATGAATCCTCTGGTTTTTCTTGTGGATATTATGTGTGTTTCCAACTACATTTTATCTTTTATTTACTCTAATGCTATAAATTGATCATTAATTAAAAGCGTTTGAATCCTATAATCTGAATAAGATATTAAAGATGATATAAAACAACTTGAGATTTGGTTTCTATTAAGTCCAAGATGATAAAAGTTAAAAACTGTTTTCTATAATCCAAAAATGCATGAGAATTCATAGATAGAAAAGAACTGGTTGGGTTAAAATATTTGGGAGCAGGGGAGACTTAAGCTGGATCTTTAAGGATTAATAGGTTTGGATAAATAGAAGAAAGGAAGACATCTTTAGAGATAGAGAGACTGACACACACACAGACAGGAGGGAAGAGAACAGCAGTGAAACACTATGCATGGGACAGTGACAGGGAAGTTTGTTGCAAGTGCAGAAGAATATGAATGAGGCATGATACAAAATAGTTAAGTTGGTAAGATGTTACAAGATTATCAAGTGGCTTAAAAGTTGGATTTAATGAGGTTGAAAGTAAACTGGGAGAAATATTTTTGAACAGGGATTGATAAATGTATCCCAGTTGTTGGGAACATTAGTGTCAAACTCAGCTCTGGTACTTCACTGACTTTGGGCAAGTTATATACTTAATATCTCTCTGCTTCAATTTCTTCTCATTTCTTAAAAATAGAAATCATAACTTTTACTTGAGTTGTTAGGATTAGATATGATAATGTAAATAAAGTATTAGCCTAGTACTTAGTGTTTAGTAAAATTTTTATAAATTGCATTTGTGATGATTAAGATAATTGATATTTAAGTAATAATAGTCAACACAATTCTTAAAAAACATTACAAGGATCGAATCTGAATTAGGAAATCACAGCTAAGATGGTTGTGATGGTGTACCTACATTAGAGTTGAGATAGACATGAACATGAAGAGAAAAAATACTTTACAAAATTATTTGAAGTTTTCATGGGAGAACGGTGTTTTCATATACACAGGGAAGCTGATGTGAAGTTGTGCGAAGAAGAGAGTGGGAGAGAAGAAAATCTGGCTTTAGAATAACTCACACAATCAATACATACTTGAATATATTATTAGAAACCTCAAATGGGTGTTTCTCACTTCCCAGCCAGCCCATCTGCAGCGGACTTGGTCACACAATCCCTGTGATGGCAATTTCATACTTTTCCTGTGTTCTCAAATATCCCACAACCTCTCTTCCATTCTTACTGTCACCTACTGGACTTGCCTCATGGTTTTTAATTGGGTCTGTAAGAAACTATCAAATCCAGACTTTATTCTGTCCTCTGCCACCATATCTGTGTACTTTCCTCCTCTTGTATCCACCTTTTCTCTACTGTTAGAGTGGAGGAGGGATCTCTTCTTCTAAAGACTAATCCCTCCCCTTAAATTCTGTTTCCATTCTCCTCCCATCTTGATGAATGCCATTTTAAGGTATCCCTTCTTTTTTCTGCATCCTCAAGTTTTAGTATCTGCATGAAACATTTTGGGTCGAATTACAGAGCTGAGAAAAAAAGCTGAATTCTTGGCCACACTATTGCCCTTTATAAGACAGAAGTTACATCACCATCCCATAACTTCCCTTTTTACCACCTCCCACCCCTTACTGCATGGAGCAGCTGCACTGTCCACTCCTACCCCTCCTCTAACATTCTCCATCTTGGTAAATGGCATTCGCCCAGTTGCTGAGCCAGACAAAATCAAAGTCATCTATTCTTTATCCACTTTCCTAACACCCTAAAATTGATCTCTAAGTCCTTTTGATTATATCCCCAAACTATACCTCAGATCTGATAATTCTTTTCCATTTAACCCCCATCATTTGAGATTTAAGTTATCTTTTACCTAGATTACTGTAACAGACCTCCCTTAATTTAGTTTCTTGGACCCTACATGTGAAATCCCCACACAGAGGCTGTGACCCACTGTTGTGTTTGCTGCCTTAAGTAGATTTGCCATAGCTTTTTAGTGAAACCCATAAACTCCTTAACATGGTTTTTGATGCCTTTTTTTCTGACATTATCATATGCCCTGCCCTTCACTACCCTCTACCAAAACGTCCATACTGTCTCTCTCAGCCCAGGGTCTACATGAACTATTTCTGGCCTAAATAACTCTTTACCTCACCCCCATGCTGCTTATTCCTCATCCTGAAATTTACATTTCCTTTTCAGAGAGAGGGATTCTGCAGCTGGCCTGCAAGAGATGATATTTCCCTCTTATTCTTTACATCAGTCCCATGCTTGTTTCCTCCAAGGCCATTGTCACAATTTGTGGTTTGTTTAGTCTTTTTTTCTGTTTCCTATTAGAAGTTTCATGAGGGTGTCTGGCTGAGTTATTTATTCCCAGCGCCTAACTTCAGTACTTGTTAGTACTGGTTAGGACTGCAATAATTTTTTTTTAATTTAATGGAAGTCCTTCAGGTAGTTGCAAATGGGAAACTGAACTTTGTTTGGAAGACTAAGAGGAGAGATTTTCTGAAAGCATCAACACTGAACTAAAAGACAGAATGAGCAGGATATTCAGAGGAGAATATTTAGAGAAAAAGAGCAATGAACTAGTGATCAGGCTATATAGAAAGACCCCATGGTTAGGTGTGAAAGGAAAAAAGAACAGTGTCTTTTCTGAGCATGGTGTCAAGAGAATCTCAAACAGGATGTAGCAAAAGTAAATGGAACAAAACTACTGGAAAGAGCATAGGTGCTTGTTTCTTAAAAACACACACACACACAAAAAAAAAACCCAAAAAACATTTCAGTAGAGCAAAGAAATAAACTAGAAATTGGTTTGTAGAGAGTTTGAGTAGATTAAAAAAATGTTAAAGGCACTATCTACAATCTGCTTAAGATGGTAATAGAAGGGCAAATGAAGTCTCTTAGCAAGCTCAATAAATCTAGATGAAGTATAGGTGCATATTGGAAAACCAAGAATATCTGGTGATTCTGGTGCTCTTGGTAAAAATTGAGATGAAAAATCATAATATAAAATATGCCGTTTTAATTGAGCTATTGAAGTATTGTTAAATTTTTGCTTGTTAGAAGACTCAAACTTGTATTTGAAATTGTAGAATTATTTTTCCATTTTTTTGGTCAGTATATTTTACTAATTTTAAAATAGTAAGCTAGATTTTGAACCTAGGGAAGAGGGAGGTCAGAATAACCTGCTGCTGTACCTGCTCCCCTCTAGCTGGACGGTACGAAGTCGTGGCTCTTGGCACAGGCGAGTATAACTACAGCCAGTGCATTAAGCCGGATGGAAGAGTGTTGCATGACACGCATGCTGTTGTTACGGCAAGACGGTCTCTCCTTAGGTAGGTAACAGACACAGTAAATGCTGTCAAATACTAATGCTCTCAATCCATGTGAATATGTCTTTATTTACAAATGGAATTTGACTGATATTTGAGCCAAGGATGTGACAGTCTCTTATTTATCCAATGATCTGATTATTTCCATGACACTTTTGGAAACCTTGTCATAGTAACTGTGTTGTAGCTTTATTATCAAGACCTTATGATTCCAGTATTAAGAGTCCTACAACCTTTTAAAGGATAAAAATATCATCTTTATTACCAATGAAAGTAATTGGAGAGTATTGCTTAAATCTAGGCCAAGTAGGATTGGCAGTATTTCACCCCTGAATTAGTCATACTTATCCAAAGTAGCACCAGAAATGGATGGGTTTCCATTCATGAGGGCTGTGCAAATTTACCATGTAACAGAGTGTATATAAGGGCATCTTTAGACAGGCAGATCTCAAAGAGAAAGAGAGAAAGGGGATGAGAGGATTATGCCTAGTTTCTTTCTCCAAACTCATCAGTCACTCCATTCCTTACAAGGGAATTGATAGCAGGCAGGAGGGAGAAGCCAGGAATGTTAATGATTGGAAATCCCTTATGAAACAGAAGAAGTGGAAAGTAAGTGTTACTCCCACAGTAACCACCAACTTTTGGTTTGCTTATCCCATTAAACTTACTTTACATATAACATTTTAATGGAAATTTTTCACATACTCATAAGTGAGAATAGGATAATGAAGTGCTAGAGTGTTTTCTTGTTGTTAATACTCACCAGAGAATATTTTTCCATTGATTTTTAGAGAGAATGGAAGGGCGGGGAAGATAGAGAGAGAAACATCAATGTGAGAGAGTCACATGGATTGGTTGCCTCCTGAAAGAGCCCCAACCAGGGGCAGGGATTGAGCCTACAACCAAAGTACCTGCCCTTGATCGGTATTGAACTCAGGACCCTTTAGTCCGAGGGCTGACATTCTGTCCACTTAGCCAGACCGGCTAGGAGTGGAGTGTTTTCTTTTTCTTTTCTTTTCATTTTTTTAAACAAATTTAACTATATGACTTTATCTGAAACACTTAAGTATGTATCTCTGATTATAAGGAAGGAATCCTATAATCTTAAAAGGAAAGTTTGGGGGGACTCCATTAAAGCAATGCAGCACATTGTCCTCCCATCCCCTTAGTGCTATTCGTATTATTTGACCTCTTTAAAGATGCCTCTTCTGGGTTCATTTCTTTCCATGGTTGGCATTGTTATGTACTGATGCTTAATTTTACTATCATTTACATAATTTTTCTAGCATTTACATAATAGGATTAAAATCATTTTTAATAAGCAGAATAGTGTTTGCCCCTGATTTAATTAGTAGTATCTTTTAGGAGATCTGCTTCACTTCTTAATACAACTGTGGTCTTCATTGTATTAATTAGTTGTAAAAACACACCTATGCTTTTGTGTGTTTGTCTTCAAAATCTGAGAAAGGAAGGAGGAATTGATAGGAAAATAGGTCTTTTGCAGGATATGATAGCTGAGGACTCAAATGTGAGAGTAGAGTGGTAGTCAAGGAAGAATTTTGCTTTAAGGCAGGTCATGGGGCAGACTGGGCACCAGTTGAGGACTTCTCAAGGGACTGATTCTTCATTAAATAAGGTTAAGATTATTTTAGGAGTTATTATCAATTTAAAAAATGTTAACATACATAACATATTCCTATGTGCTCATGACACATAGGAATATGATGCTCATTAAGATAATTACTTTTGCCGAAACCGGTTTGGCTCAGTGGATAGAGCGTCGGTCTGTGGACTGAAGGGTCCCAGGTTCGATTCCGGTCAAGGGCATGTACCTGGGTTGCGGGCACATCCCCAGTGGGAGATGTGCAGGAGGCAGCTGATGGATGTCTCTCGCTCATCGATGTTTCTAACTCTCTCTCTCCCTTCCTCTCTGTAAAAAAAATCAATAAAATATATTTTAAAAAAGATAATTACTTTTAAATTGTATAACTTGATAAAGTTGTAACTCATTTTTTTTAGGTACTTTTATAGACAACTTTTACTCTTCTATAGCAAAAATCCTGCTATGATGGAAAAATCAATTTTTTGTACAGAACCAGCTTCGAATTTACTCACTGTCAAACAGAATATCAATGTTTACCTCTATATGAACCAATTGCCTAAAGGGTCAGCCCAGATTAAGTCACAGTTGTAAGTATTACAGAAGTCGTTTTGAAAAGCAATTGGGATGGCCATGTCAAGTATTCTGAATCCCTTCAGCAGTAGCACAAGTAAAATTGTATCTTACATAGTTCCCTCCAGCTTTGATGTGTTATTTGTAGACTGCAAGAGGCCACAAATTCTGTCTCCCCCCCCTTCCACTCAATCTGATCTATTACTACTAATTAAATACGGATGTACTTCAGCACCTGCTTTTCTGTGCTATTGAAAATCTTCTCCTTTCTAGTTGGAAGAATTCATAAACTTTAGAAAACTATGGATTTATGCACTCTTCACATACTAATACAGGAGTTAATGAATGCATTTTGTTTTCCTGGTGAGTGTATGGCCAAAACTTCATTATCTGGATGAATGGGTAGCCTTGCATGAAAATTAAACAATACAGAGAAACACAAAGAAAGTAAAATTCTCTTGAAGTCGACCATCTTAAAAATTCTTTTACTAACATTTTTGAAAAGAAGGGCAATGAGTGTTCCTGGAGAGAAACTTAAAGAAAAATAATTTTAGATTTTATTTTTTTAACGTTGTATTGGAGATTGAATAAAAATAGTTTTCTTTTTTTAATTCCTTTATTTTGTAGTTTTAGAAAAATTTCATACAGAAAAAAATAACTCAGAAACTATGGTAAGGACAAAAATATTAAGTTTTCCTTTGATTTTAAGATACAAAGAATGACAATAATATGAAATTTATCTTTGTTGGAATATCTAAATGTGGCTATTTTCTGTTTGGAACCAGGTCACTCCATTCCTACCTTGCTTTTGGTTTGCATCTGTTATTGGAATTAAATGTACACTGGCCAGTTAAACATGTTCAAGAACAATTCTTAGGTACATGTAACTTTTATTTTGTCAGCTTTGTTTTTTTAAAGGAAGAAATTTTCTTTCTTCAGGCGTCTTAATCCACATTCAATATCTGCATTTGAAGCCAATGAAGAACTGAGTCTCCATGTTGCTGTTGAAGGCAAAATTTATCTGACTGTCTACTGTCCTGCAGATGTTGCCAATAGAGTAAGCAGTATGTCCTCAAGTGACAAACTGATGAAATGGGAAGTGCTTGGTGTACAGGGGGCACTGCTGAGTCACTTCATACAGCCAGTTTATATCAGCGGCATAGTTGTTGGTGAGTGGACTCAGTACCTCCTGGTGCTTTTACAAGGAAATCCACTGTATTTATCAGTATAAAATCAGGTTGTCCATATGTGATGTTATATTTAAGGGGGGAAAAACCAGATCCACTGTTTTGTTAAGCTTTTCATTTCATGGTAACTTGGAGTCACACAAGTGACTTTTGTCACCTTATCAGAGGCTAATATTTAATATTTTAAGTTAGCCAGTTAGATGTATTCTGTCTTGAACTTTACTTTAGTTTGCACAGTACTCAATCTTCCCCTTTCTTTTGGAAGCTGTTTCCTTGAACTTCTCAAATCTAATAGCTTACATTTAGTTATCCCTGAAATAAGAAATTCATTAGGTGCCCATTTTAGTTCTTTCCTACCCTTTTGCTTTTTTTGTGTATTTGGTTATGATCTTGATCCTCTGCATAGGAAGTAAGTAGAACACAATTTTTCTTTGGTGGGGGATATTACAGAATGCTGTATTTATATTTGAATGGTTTTCCAGACATTATTTCAGTGACAAACAATTTTGGGCCTCATTTCTATAGTTTTCATAGAGTCTTATTTGTTTCCATGATTTAGGTTAAATACTGTCATTATTTGGCTATTTTTTGCTTACTGTTAAACTTTGGTAACAATTAGATATGTAAGCTTTGGATAGCCACCTTGGTAATATCTTTGTTTTTAATTGGTGCTATTTCTGTTAATTTTTTTATAGTTCTGCATATTTTATACCCTTTTCTTTAGGAACTTCTCTTGTAGGGAATGTTTCTTCAGTTGAATATGTATGTAGGGTATTCTTGCCATTCAACATTTCATCTAATATTGGTTTGGTGGTGATGGAACTCCTTTAACGTTTTTCTTATCTAAGAAGCTCTTCATTTGACCTTCAATTCTAAATGATAGCTTTGCTGGGTAGAATAATCTTGGTTGTAGATCCTTGCTATTCATAACTTTGAATGTTTCTTGCCACTCTCTTCTGGTCTGCAAAATTTCTGACAGTTGTATGGGTACTCCCTTGTAGGTTACTAACTGCTTTTCTTGCTGCTTTTACGGTTCTCTTTTTGTCTTTAACCCTTGGCATTTTCATTATGATGTGTCTTGGTGTGGGCTTCCTTGGGTTCCTCCTTTTTTGGGACTCTCTGTGCTTCCTGAACTTATAAGTCTATTTCTTTCACCAGGTAGGGGAAGTTTTCTGTCATTATTTTTTCAAATAGGTTTTCAATATCTTGCTCTCTTTATTCTCCTTCTGGTATCCCCGTGATGCGAATGTTAGTATGCTTGAAGTTGTCCCAGAGGCTCCTTACTCAAATCTTTATATATTTTTCTTTTTGTTCTTCTGATTGTTTTTTGCTTTCTCATATTCCAAAACATTGATTTGATTATTGGAATCCTTATGATCTAATCACCTTGCTAAGGTTCTACTTCCAAATACTATCATATTGGGATTTAGGTTTCAGCCTATGAATTTTGTGGTGACACATTTAGTCTGCAGGACAGTATGTAATAATATGTAATATTTTCTTTTGAATTTTTGTTTTCTATTCACTATTGACACAATGACTATTCCACAAACGTTATGTCTTCCCAGTTTCTTTTTGTGTCTAAGTATATCTTTAACTAGCCTTCATTTTTTAGTATCTTTTATTTTTAATTTTTAAAAAAATATTTTTATTGATTTCAGAGAGAAACGGAGAGGGGAGAGAGAGATAGAACCATCAATGATGAGAGAAAATCATTAATTGGTTACCTCCGGCACGCCTCCTATTGAGATTCAAGCCCACAACCCAGGCATGTGCCCTTGACCAGAAGCAAACCCAGGACCCTTCAGTCCGCAGGCTGAGCCTCTATGCACTGAGCCAAACCAGCCAGGGCATCAGTATCTCTTGATTTGGAACATTCAAAGGAGTGCTTAGAAAAAAGGTGTCAGAAACAACTTGTGTTCTTTTTAACTCATTTACATTTCTCAAATAGTCCTAATGAATGTGAATCCAGTGTCTAACTCAACATCTCTAATGATATGGACACAAAACTTTATTTGTGAAATATATCTAGTGGTATTATATAAAGCAGTGATTCTCAACCTTCAGGCCCTTTAAATAAATAGAGTTCCTCATATTGTGACCCAACCATAAAATTATTTTTGTTGCTACTTCATAACTGTAATGTTGCTACAGTTATGAATCGTAATGTAAATATCTAATATTCAGGATGGTCTTAGGCGACCCCTGTGAAAGGGTCGTTCGACTGTCAGTGGGTTCATGACCCACAGGTTGAGAAGTGCTGATATAAAGATTATCTTGTTGTAACAACCTCTAACGCTCTAAGACAAAAGAGATCTGCTGTAGAATTACTAATTTTTAAATAGGAATGAAATGACTGTTCCCTAACTTCTATATTAAGTTTGATGCAGCCCATTGTATCTTTTTGAGTTCTCTTCAACATTTATTTTAACTGAGAACTCTTAAGTTTTTGGTATTGCCCACAATTTTAATCAGAAACAGTCTTTAAAAAATGTGTTGTGAAACCAGAACATTGTGGTACTGGAGCACTTGTAATTTGTGGCCTTTAGATGTGGAAAAATACTGCCCTGCCCTTTCACCAGCTTTTTCTCAGCCGTGTTTACCTGCTGCAGTAAGTACTGATTTCATGCTGGAGTCTGAGAAAGCAAGACCGAAGGAGCTAATTCTATTTGCAAAACCTGTAAAAAGTATCAGTTTCCTTCTGGGTCAGCTCTGACTCTGTGCTGTCATTCACTGGAATTTGAATCTGTTACTTTTCATAGAAAGTTCTTTTTTGAATGGAGATTCTGACTGTCCTTACCTTGCCCAGCTACAGAATTAGCTGCCAAAGGGTAGAAGTGAGAGAGGGAAGGTTGCAGGATGAAGGATAAGGAAATGGACGTTAGACTCTTTCCAGTCATTTTTCTGTGTGTTTTTTTGGTGTGTGTAATCTCTGATGTTGATAGTGTTTGTTCTGTTTTTGCTTTCTAGGTGATGGGAATTGCAGTGATACTAGAGGCTTAGAAATTGCTATCAAACAACGTGTTGACGATGCACTCACTTCAAAACTTCCCATGTTTTACTTGGTTAACCGACCTCACATTAGCTTAGTGCCCTCTGCATTTCTGCTTCAAACTGACGTGGACTATAGGTCCTTGAGTCTGAACTGGGCACAAGGAGACATTTCACTAGAGATTGTGGATGGCCAAAGTGGGAAGATCACTGAAAGGTTAGCATAATTCATTTCCTCAAAAACCACATTACTTTTGCAAAAGAATACATTTTAATACAAGTTTGAAATGTATACATTTCTAGAAAAAAATATTTCTAAAACTGGTACAAAAGAGGGAAAAACCTAAATAGATTATTTTTATGTGAAAGTTATTAAGAAGGTGCCCTAACTCTTCTTCAAAGAAGCACCATTCTGAGATGGTTCAGAGGAATTTTATAAACCTTTAGAAAGCAGAAATTTCCAATATTATCTAAAAAGATGGAAACCATCCAAATGCTTTTATTAGTCAAATGTATCATTGATACTTAAATATGATAGAAGATTTCTGCTCCTCCTTCCAAAAGTTACAGACCAAGTTCACTTTTATATCCAAGCAAAATTGCTTAAATAAAATATTAGGAAGCAGAATCAAGCAATACATTAAAACAATAATGTATTTTATATAACAATATCAATTGGTATTTTTTCTAGGAATGTGTGGATAGTAATAATAAAAATAACACCATGCTAGAAACTCTTCTTAATGTATTTTGTCAGATTAATTGATCTAGGGAAAAATATCACGTCTCTATAAATTCTAAGGAGGCATATAATATAGTTCTACAACTATTCTAGATAACAATACTCAAAGCAGGAATAGATATTTTTGTTAAGGATCAAATGTATCTTTATTAATCCAAAAGGATCATCATAATTGAAATTTCAGAGGCATTTTCACTAACATCTAGACAAAAATGATAGTTTACTGTTATTTAACAGTAAACGCAATGAATTTGGATAAGAGAAAAAAATGAGATATAAAATACTTGAAAGGAGGAGGTAAAATTACTATCTTTACATATGGTATCATTTTATACCTGAAAAGCCCAAGAGAATCACCTGAAAACTACCAGAATGAAAATCATGGTGGAAAATTCATATAGAGAGGTCAGTAGTTTTCAAACACATGAGTGTATGTTAACTGTTGTTGCATTTAAACTACCTCAACACTTACGGGCTTAAAAACAACCACTTATTACTGCTCACAAGTCCTTAGGTCAACTGAGTTGATTTGGTTGGGCTTCTCCAAGCATGTAGGGTCAGCTCTAGGTTAACTGAAGGTCCACTTGGTCCTTGTGTTCTCTCAGCCTCTAGGAGACCAGTCCCAGCTGGTTCACATGGTAGAGGAAGGAATCCCTAGAGAATGAGAACTCAAAGCCTCCTGAAGCACCAGCTTAGAAGTGACACATGATCTATTCTGTTTGCCAAAACAAGTCACAAAGCTAGGCCAGATTCAAGGGGAGGGGAAATCAAACACCACTTTTTGAAGGGTCAGTCTGAAAATGATATTGTTAAAAGCATGGAGATGGAGAAACGAAGGATTTGGGCAATTTTTATAATCTGTCACAAGAGCCAAGTAATGAGAAGATATAATGAAGGGAAGGAGTTTCAATAGCAAAAATGTTCATGATATATAAAAACATAGAAAAAATATATCTACATGTGCATACATGCCCATATACATGGAGGATCAGGAGGTTGGTGTATATATTTTACTTTTTTAGTGAGTCAAAGTTGACATACAGTGAAATGCACTGACAGTTTCATGAATTTTGACATATATATATATATATATACTTGTGTAACCACCACCCTAGTCAAAATGCAGGACATTTTTATCTCAGAAAATATTTCTCTGCCCCCTTCTGGACAGTTCTTAGTAGAACCACTATTTTAATTTGAATCACCATAGGTTAATTTTACTTTAAGCAATAAAAATTTTACCAAGTATCCATCTTCTACTTTAATTTTAATTTGACACTATAATAACTTAAAATGTAATTTCATTAAAGAAATGAACTTCAGACGGTAATTATATTAAAAATATTTTATGTAAAAAATTTCACTATATGTATTGCACATAAATTGAGGTAAATACCTGTCTATTCTATGTTGATTTTAATCCCTACAGTTGCTCTGCATAAATTGTTGAATAATTATTAGTGACTGCTTCATTTCTTTCACAGTTCTCCATTTAAAAGTGGTGTGTCCATGGCAAGTCGGCTGTGTAAGGCTGCAATGCTAAGTCGATTTAACCTGCTTGCTGGTGAAGCTAAGAAAGAGGATGTACTTGAAGCTAGTACATATCATGCAGCTAAGGTAAGTCCTTAAAGGAATGCAATTGATCATAGGAATATAATTTAAGACAAAAATAAGGTAGTAACTTTATGATATGTAGCAAAAATTGGTTGACTAGTTCCTGAATATAGGATAGTGCCATGTAGTGATAAACTTAATTTTTAAATAAACATGCCAGAAACTGGAAATGTAAATAAGTGTTGTCACTTAAAGTAGCCATGGGGTATGTGCTTCATATAATGTGTACTTTGACATTGCCCAAACCTGCTGTCATGCCCAGAGAAACAAAATGAGAACAAAGCTTCTTCTGTACGTGATATTAACTGTGCTAACTAGAGAAGTTAATTATTCTAAATTAACACATTATGATAGATAAACAAATTAATTTTTCTGTCTTAATTTTGTGAAATAGCTTTAATTTCAGCAGGTGATTTGGGCCTGAGTAAGTAAGTGATGTAGATAACCTTTTTCTTTCTTTTTTTTTTTTAAATTCTTTATTGTTTCAAGTATTACTATGTCTCCTTTTTTCCCCATTAACCTCTCCCTGGCCATTCCCACCTCCTCACACCCCTACTGTCTGTGTCCATGGGTTATGCTTATATGCATGCATACAAGTCCTTTGATTGATCTCCTACCCCCTTGCTCCTTTGCCTACCCTCTGAGGTTTGACTGTTTGATGCTTCTATGTCTCAGGATCTATTTTTGTTCATCAGTTTATGTTGTTCATTATATCTCACAAATGAGTGAGATGATGTTATATTTATCTTTCTCCTAATGGCTTATTTCACTTAATATAATACTCTCCATGTCCATCCATGCTGTTGTGGATAGTAAGAGTTCTTTCTTTTTTACAGCAGCATAGTATTCCATTGTGTAGATGTACCACAGTTTTCTATCCACTCATCTGCGCTGGGCATTTAGGCTGTTTCCAGATCTTGGGTATTGTAAATTGTGCTGCTATGAACAAAGGGGTGCATATATCCTTTCTGATTGGTGTTTCTGGTTTCTTGGGATATATTCCTAGAAGTGGTATTACTGGGTCAAATGGCAGTTCCATTTTTAATTTTTTGAGGAAACTCCATACTGTTTTCTACAGTGGCTGAACCAATCTGCATTCCCACCAGCAGTGAAGGAGGGTTTCTTTTTCTCTGTAGCTTCTCCAGCACTTGTAGTTTGTTGATTTATTGATGATAGCCATTCTGACAGGTGTGAGGTGGTACCTCATTGTTGTTTTGGTTTGCACCTCTTGGATGATTAGTGACCTAAATGAATGGAGAGATATACCATTTATGGATTGGAAAACTCATTATTGTTAGGGTGTCAGTTCTGTCCAAATTAATCTATTCATTCAATGCGAACTCCTTAAAAAATGCAGCAAACTTTTGTATAGAAATTGGCAAGCTGGTTCTTAAATTGATGAGTAAATCCAAAGGATATAGAAGAACTAAAACAGTTTTTAAAAAGAATAAAATTGGTAGACTTATCCTACCTCATTACAAAATCTATCAAAAGGCACAGTAATCAAGACAATGTATTGATATAATGATAGAGACAGATAGATCAATGAAATAGAGTAAACCCACATACTTATAGTCAGTTGATTTTGTACAAAGGTGCTAAAGTAATTTAATGGGAGAAAGAATAGTTTTTCGACAAATGGTACTGGAACAACGGAATATCCATGAGTAAAATAAAAAAAAAATTAATTTAGATTTATACTAGTCATGCAAAAAAAAAAAAAGAACCTCAAAATTGATCATAAATCTAAAAAAGCGAAAACTATGAAACTTCCAAGGAAAACATGAGAAAATATTTATATTCTTAGATTAGGGAAAATTTTCTTAGATATGACAGCCAAAAGCACGATCCACAAATAAAATTTTTTAAAAAAATTATTTTAGATTAAATTTAAAACTTAGCTTTAAAAGTCATTTGGGTCAATGTTTAACCACTGAGCCACACTGACTGGGCAGTAATTAAATATTTTAATTTTTAAAATGTCAAATTGAAGAGACAAAATTAGGGATACTAATTTTTCATAAGCCAAATTCTGCCTATGTTCTATAATTCAATTTTTTTTCTTCCTATAGTGTTTGTCTGGATCCTATCAAGAAGCTAAAACTTTGTTGAAATCCTACTTACAGCAGCATGGCTATGGCTCCTGGATTGTGAAATCTCCCTGTATAGAGCAATTTAGTATGTGAATTAGGCAATCCATTGTCACATTAAAAATCTTTTCTTTTTTTGGTGTGTTTTGACTAGTAAATTAAAAATATATTGGTTCAGCTTTCAAAATCAGAATCTTACAATAGCAGTGTCTAGAGATAAATGAAAATTTGTAAATATTCATGTCAAAGTACATTGAAGCATTAGGGTTTTGAAGTTTTAATTTTTAGAAAAATAATTACCTTATTCATTTTGTAGCCATTTTGTATTTATTTTTACAAACATAAAAATAAATAAAGCCATTACCCTTTTTGCAGTTCAAGAGAAAATTCTTTCTTTTAAGTTTTTGTTTTAAAGCTATTCATACAGCAAAAGATATTCAACATTGTGTCCTGGCATCTTAATTTTTTTTTAATATATTTTTTTATTATTGATTTCAGAGAGAGGAAGGGAGGGGGAGAGAGAGAGAGAGAGAGAGAGAGAAACATAACTATGAGAGAGTATCATTGATTGGCTGCCTCCTGCACTTTCCACGCTGAGGATCAAGCCTGCAGCCTGGGCATATGGCCCTGTCCTGGAATTGAACCGTGACCTCTTGGTTTATAAGTTGACGCTCAACTACCGAGCAACACCAGCCAGGCTCACTTAATTTTTTAAATTAATAATTAAAATCCAAGAATACAAATAATAATTTTTACTCATTTATTGGTTAATTCAACAGACATTTGAGTGACTAATATTTGCAATCACCATACTATGTGATAGTAAAAAGCAGTAACTAAAACCATTTCTTATGTCAAACTGCACATGTAAATGTAGAAAAATGTTAAACATCTTAGGGAATAATTTGATAAATGAGTTAATCTGATTAATAGAAGATTATCATAAATGCTTTAAATAAGATTGTTCATCTTCAAGTGTCCTATAAGATCCATTCAAATGTGAATTAATTCTTTATAATAAGATCAATAAAAGATTGTTTAGCTTGTATTTGTTTATATAATTACAATGCTTAGATGAGAAGGGAAAGTTTAGTTACTCTTGAGTTAGAATATGTATCTTTAGTAAAGCTATGCATTTATGTCATACTTTAGCCTTTTCAGTTTATTCCTTAGTTTCAGTCACAGGTGAATTAATTAAACATTATTATTTCGCAGACTTTATTCCTCTTAGCTTGAATCTTAATCAAATTTACTAGAGGCCCAGTGCATGAAATTTATGCATGGGTAGGGTCCCTAGGCCTGGCTGGCAATTAGGACTGATCGGGGCCTTCCTTCTCCCAGCTACCTGCCAGAGCCTTCCTTCATTCTGCACCACCCTCTGGTGGTCAGCACGTGTCATAGCAGGCGCTCGAACTCCTGAGGGGACAGTTTGCATATCAGCTTTTTATTACATAGGGTAAGCTTCATGCCGCCCCATAGGAACTGTGATAATCTCTTAGGAAATTGATGTAGGGTTTTTGGCAGAGTTTAGTTGATGAACATTGAAGTCATTCTGGAAAGATATACATGTCTTTCAGTAGACTAGATTCTATATTTATTATAAGGTTGAACCATGTAAAACTGCCATTTTTGATAGGTTAAAGAGGTCAAATATGGGCAGTTTCATGTGGATCAACATAAATATACTATTAATAATTTCCATTTTCATGAATTAGATGATATTTATTGGTTATTCCTCCAAATTAGTATTTTCTTTTTAAATATTTTCAGTCTCTTTTCTGAATTATTTCCTTCCACAAGCGATTTCCAGCCTTTATTTCTATTATTTTTTGATAGTTAACTTGCTTTTGAAAATACAAGCTTTTTCACCTTCTCTTGGCTCTTCACATTTATGGGTATTTTGCTTTAGATTGACACCTAAAAAATGAGGAGGAGTACCAAGTGGTTAATACTTGCCTCTGAAAGTTTTGCCTAAATAGTAAAGGCCCTATGTTAGACACTGCCATGAAAATCAGTAAAAGACAATTTATTTTCTCAAGAAATTTAGTTTTAAGAATAAGGAAAAGTGAATATACCCAACTGTTTTTACAGACAATCTAGTAAGTATCCCTTATTTATTCAACATATAGTCACAGAGTATCTCTATGTGTTATGTCTACTCAGTTATTTGTACTGTTTTGGTTTAGAGAAAGATCATATCCAGAGAGGGGTATTAAGGGAGATTATGTAAAGGGTGAAGGAGATGGCATTTAGTAGAAGGCCGGCATTTAGTAGAAAGCTGTCATTTAGTGGAAAGGGCAGGAGATGGCTTGAAACCCATTGGCCTTTATGACTGTTAGAAGTTACTTAATCTCTCTTAGCTCAGTTTTTCATTTATTGCGGGGATGAAATCGATGCTACATCATTATTTTTCAGGGGTGGAGCCTTAATAGAAAGGCTGCAAGCTACCCTTCATCGAAGCAGCAATGCCTATCTTCTTTTATCTATTATGTATTGGGTTGCATAAGATGTTTTGCTTGAAGAAAAGTAAACTACTAAATTCAGACTTCTAAACTTCTAACGTTGTTCAAAAACCACTAAACTAGTTGCATCTAAATTGAAGTCCTTTTTAGTTCTAAGGCTCTGTTACCTGAGCAAGCATTGAAGAATAGTTAAAATTTGTAAGGATATAATAAAGCAAAGATTAGAGGGGAAATGTCAGTCTTTGAGGCTAAAGTATAGAACTCTTGATGGAGAAGTTGAGAATTGAATCTAGCATTTTTTCTCAATTTGGGAGGCAGAAGGGAGTTCTTGAAGGATTTTGTGTAGGGCAATGACATACATTCAAATGCCACGCCACATTTTGTTTACTTATGGAAATTTGCAAACATAGAAAAGTAGAATAGTAAATGAACCCCCATGTACTAGTATCTATCACCAAACTCAATAATTATTAAAAAATGGCAATCTTGTTTGATATATACCTTCCCAAATTGGTTTATGTTACAACAAATATCAGACATATTATTTCTTCTGAAGATACTGTGATTTGTATCTGTAAAATGTGAGGACTCTTTAATGCACACATATGTATAGCCACAATTCAGTTAGCACACCTGAAAAATTAATAGTAATTCTCCCATTATCTCATAAATTGTAGAATGTTAGAACCAAGATAAAAATTACATATACTAAAATTTGTACTTTTGTTAAGTATCTAGTAATCTATGTTTCCTCACATTTTTTTCCCTTAATTTGGTTCTTGAAAAATGGGTTTTTGTTCGCAGTACCCCACAAATTCATTTTTGTCGCCTACATTTCCGTGATGTCATTTAACATGGTCTTTTGTCCTTTGTATTTCCTGAATCCAATAGTTAAATCTAGAGACTTTCAAAGTCCAGTTCAAAATTTTAGCAAGAATATTTCATAGTTAAATTATTGGCTTGAGTGATGGATTATGAATGGAGATTTTAGTGTTGAGTCCCTTCAATGTTTGAGGAGTCTGTGTGGGGCCAGGGACAGACAGAGCCCTGGGCAGTCAGATCTCGGCTTAGGCAGCCTGTTTTTACCCCCAAGTTAAGTAATTCCATTTTCTTATCTGTGCCATGGTATTAAAAATTGTTAGAAACCAATATTCTGAACTTTTTAATAAAAAACATAGTTGTGTTCAACATGTATTAAGGCAGTGTCTATACAGGGTAAAACAGACATTTCATCTGTTATAGAAATTTAGACTTTAAATTGGGAGGTATTTTTAGATAATTTTATTTTGCACATGAAATGATGTGAGCATTATTTTAAGAGAGCTTTAGATGAAACTTGCGAAAAATAATTTGATCATAATGTATATGTGAAATATGTAAAAATGCTTTGAAAATATTGATGAGGATTGGTAGGGATTGTTAGACTTTATAACAGTTAATGAAGGATCACTGTGAGTTATAAGTGCAAGTTTATTTTTTTTGAGAATGAGCTGAAATGGATAGTTTCTTTGATGTGAGAAAGGAGAAAAAATATTAAGTAAACAGGAAGGATAAGAATTTCCTCTTTAGAAATAGTTTGATCCTGATACATCCTATAAACTGACTATAAATACAATTTACTGCTCTGTCACTCCTTGTGTTATAATAGTTGTCAGATATATTTGATTTCGGGTAGTGGTTTCAGTGGCACCAGAGGAGCACCCTCTGTCACTTCTAGTCCTAAGGAAGAAACCCACCACAGAACTCTGGTGGCACTGGGGTCCCCCTTACCTGTGCATTTCTCAGTGTCTTCCTGGGCAAGATGAGAAGACTGCACTACTCACCTATCCCAACACAGCCTCTCCCTGGGGAGTCTTCTATGGGGAGGCTCTGGTGCTTCAACTTCACTGAAAGAGGCTACTTTGGAGTCTAAGCATTTATTCAACTATTAGTGCCATTTGCAAGTTCTCATTCAATTCTGAATCCCAGGGAGTTTCATTAATCTCAGTTAAATCAGCCCAAATATGACTTATTTTTCACCCCCATTGGCTAAACACTCTATTCCCCAGCAATGTTGAGATCTTAACAAGTTCCATTTTAGGCCTGGGGGCAATGAAAGCTGGTAAAGGTGAGTTCTGGGGAAAATTGCCCTCAATTTGTGAGTCATTGGAATGCTTTTAAGGAGAGGAATTTTTTTCCTCAGAAGGGACACAACTAAAGAAAAGAGAAGGGGCAAATGAGTATTCTCTGTGTCTACATCGTACATCTTGGGGCCTCACTCCTTCCCACCCTTAGTGGGAGAGGCCTGGAGGGTTTAACTGCATTTTTGTGGATCTTACATCAGCCTCTGCCCTCTGCCATGTATACCCTACTGTAGAAGTGGACTATTTTTTTGTATTTGAGTTTATTCTTCATTTAACTTTTAAAACACTACCTTAGTTGCGTATTAAAACAAGTAGTGAGTATATTACAATTACAGTCCTTCACTTATTCACTACAGTAAATAAAATGCCAGCAGTGAGTGTGATTCACTGGCCCCATTAAGAAATCTGACACTGCCCTAACTGGTTTGGCTCTGGATAGAGCATCGGCCTTCGGACTGAAGGGTCCCAGGTTCAATTCCAGTCAAGGGCATGTACCTTGGTTACGGGCACATCCCCAGTGGGGAGTGTACAGGAGGTAGCTGATCGATGTTTCTCTCTCATCGATGTTTCTAACTCTCTATCCTTCTCCCTTCCTCTCTGTAAAAAATCAATGAAATATATATATTTTTAAAAAAATCTGAAACTGAACACCACCTCTAGGATGATGTCATCATCCTTATGTGCTTCTCCATTGTAATGGTACTGTCTTTCTTGACTTGGATCTAAGTCCACCAGTTCTACCTGGTTCATTTCATCAGTCTCTTCTACTTCCTTTCAGGTAGGAGTTTTTCCAGCAAAGAGAGTTTATCAAGAGAGAGAAAGCCATTCTCAGGAAAGTTTATCTTTGATGACTAGGTGACCCTTTTCATGTGGTCTACGATGAATTGGCATGCCTTCATTTAACACACATTTGGTATCTTCATGCTTGACAGTCTGACCTGGATGAAGGGTGATGACTGTGGTTTGGTTGTCAGGAATAGCTATTGGCTTTTAGAAGCCACACAAGTCTTCAACCAGCTGTACATCCATACACATGAAAAGGTCTTCTCCTTGTCGCATAAAAACAGCATGGTCTTTTTGATCTAAAACAATGATATCTCCTGGCTCCAGCCTTGGTTCTTGATCTTCTTCACCATGGAATTTTATCTTCTGGCCATCTTTCATGCCTTTATCATTAAGAACTTACAGAATCTTCTTCTCTCGAACTACCTTCCTTCCATTGCAGCTTTTATATCCATCTTTAGAACTGATCCATTCCCCATGGCCCTGGTACTCCATGCACACAGACTGAATTTGCTGAACCATTCCAGGTTCTATGTGTGATTTCTTATTTATATTCCAGTACCTCAGCAATTGAGACAGCACTCTACTGTTCCTTTCTTACCATCTCAGCCTACACATTTGTCACAAATCACATCGTTTTGCAGAGTTAGTTTTCCTGTTGTACCATTATATAAATCTAAGGTTATTGAGAGCTGATGACAACGTTTTTACCTCTCCTTTCTCTCTCTACCTTCCTCCTCCTCCAAAAAACAAATAAACAAAACGTATAAAGATGTCCATGAGAGAGCCAAAACCACCACCTGCTCCACCTTCCTTTAATTGCTTGTTCTCGTCCTTTGTCACATAATTCCCTTTTCTTTGCATCAGAAAGCACTTCATAAGCTTGAGAAATCTGTTTAAACTTCTCTCCTTCATTTGGATTCTTATCAGGTGGTACTTCAAGGCCAGCTATCTGTAAGCCTTTTTCTTTTCTTTTTTTAAAAAAATATATTTTTCATGATTTCAGAGAGGGAGGGACAGGGAGAGAGAGAGATAGAAATAATGATTTGAGAGAAGCATTGATTGGCTGCCTCCTGTACCGTCCACACTGGGGATCAACCCCGCAAACCAGGCATATACCCTGAGCTGGAATCAAACTGTGATCTCCTTATTCATAGGTCAACACTCAACTACTACGCCATGCCAGCCGGGCTGTAAATCTTCTTCAGTTCTTCCTGGGTGGCATTGGGTTTGACCTCCAAAACATCATAGTAAGTGGTTTCTTTTACCATTTTTGACAGCTGGTGAGTGGGCCGAGGCAGGTGTGGAGGAGCTGGAAAGAGCACATTGCTCTAGAAATGGAATATTTAAAAACTGCCAATGAGGACTTCCTTGGATGTTTTTAAGTGTATATTCATAACATTAATTTTTCCCCTTCTGTGTCTAAACCATGAAAAGAATCTAGGTAATAATCTCAATTTTCATAACTATTGTTGCTGTAACAATTAAATGTCATGGCCTTGGATCTCTCAACACCTTGCCCTCCTGCATTTCATTCTATGCTACCATTGATGATAATTGGGATGCTATTGCATTCCATAGATTTCCCATGTCATACTATCATTGTGGTCCTTTACTATATGAACAAACCTGACCCAGGAGCCTATGTGAGAGTTTATTTCATGGTGCTTTTTCTGGTACAATTACTCTGTCTGCGTCAGGAAACAGCATACTCAGAATAATTCAAGGACAGTCTCATAAAGAGATGATTTACCAAGCTAGGGTACAGGGAAACTATGAGGGAGAGTACAGTACTTAGAGCTGGTAACAGAAGTGCACCACACCTGCTTGAAGGGAGGAGTGGAAAGAAAAGTTAGCAGAACCCAGAGGGAAAAAATCTTGAGAGCCGCCTTGGCTGAGAGGCACAACCACTCCATGGGGAAAATCGGGAATCTCTTCTTTCCCTCCCACTACCCACCAGGGCTCCCCAGTAGCAGGACCCAGTGGAAAGCCAGCAGGCCGGGAGACTCCTGAGGGCAGAGAACAATGTGTAAGATGTTGGGAAATGGATGGAGAGACACATCAATTATCTGAAGAGTTTCAAGAATGTTTGTGTTTAGCATCTTGTTTATGGAAATAGAAAATCATATAATTTGATGAGGTTTTCTTAGACTAGAACTAAGATCAGCTCATGGTAGGAGAAAGCAAGAACTTTGAGAAGCCCATTTCCTTATTCCACATACCTTCCAGGAGAAGAGTGACTTTGGTAGGCATTTTAACTGTCTTGTGAGGTCACGGGAGTAATTTGGAAATATTTTAGTGATTATTCTGCGCTTGTTGTTATTCATCACCTTTATTAAATAATTTTATGAATTGAACTACATATACATTATATTTAATAATTCAATATAAAAATAAATACTTTGGGATAAATAATTTATGTATATTTTAGAGCCCTTAGGGCTTACAAAAAGAATCTTAAAAGATCCATATTTATCATCTGAAGACGAAGAATAATTACAAAAGGTAACAAACCATACATCAAAAAATAAATATAATTTTTAAATATTTAAATAAATAGAAAGCCTGATACATTTTAAATGGGAAGCACTTAGGTCAGTGTTGAGAAGATTCTTTGACAAAAGGTAATCCACTTGTTCAGGAATTCTACGATGGTCACCGTCTCATCATCATAGTCACATTTGAATCTCGTTTCAGGTCCCTAAAACACAAAAATTATAATTATTTTCTTAGTTAAGGTTGGTTTACCTTAGATATAATTAGCCTCAATTGACGTATTACAGGCTTATGGCCTTTATTTTCAAGGAGTTAAACATATTAATCTCATTTTCTTGAAATGATCAAATTGATATGCTGAAATTATATGTTATGACACCAAGTGATAGTAACACACAAGCTGAGGTTGTTAATCCTGTCAATTTTAAGGAACACAATATTTTTCCCCTTGAATTATATACCAATAAGCATTTTTTTTGTTGTTAATCCTTACCCAAGGATAGTTTTTCCATTGATTTTTAAAGAAAGTATAAGGGAGGTGGGTGGGAGAAGAGAGAGAGAAACATTGATGTGAGAGAGAGACATCAATTAGTTGTCTCCCACACATACACCAGCTGGGGCCAGGGAATGAACCTGCAATGGAGATACATGCTCTTGACTGAATCAAACCCATGACCCTTTGGTTCTTAGGCTGATGCTCTAAGCATTAAGCCACACCCGCCAGGTAAGCATATTTTTGTTGTTAATCCTCACTTGTGGATATACATCGATATGAGAGAGACACATCAATTGGTTGCCTTCTGCACGGGATCAAGCTTGCAACTGAGGCACATGCCCTTGACTGGAATTGAACCAGGGACCCTTCAGTTCGTGGATGACGCTCTATATTCTGAGCTAAAGCAGCTAGGGCCAAGTAAGCATTTTAAATGAAAACAGATCTAAACAAATATTTCATTAAATGCATGCAAAATCAAGTTTTTAACCCTCCTTTCCTCTGCGTGTAAATCTTTATCTATAGGTTACATGTGTGCAGTACCAGTGATATACACATTATACTTTCTTTTTTAAACCTGAAGTCTCCTGTTATTCTATTTAAATGAATCTCTTCATGTTTTCCCCTAAACGAGATAGAGCCAGTCAAGAGTAAGTTAGGACAAGCTTCTGTTTGGAGGTAATTTGTGTGAAAAACAGTTTCATATATAGTCATTACCCCACCCCACCCCTCAGTATCAGTAAAGGACCAACTTTTGAAAGTTTAAACATTGGAAGTTTTGTTTTGTGGACTGACTTTTTGGAAATGAATTTCCTTTGCCTTTAGCTGACAAAGTAGGAAAATATTCTGATATATAGTAAGATAAAAGAGGGCTTTTTAATTCTGAAGTAATACCTATCCTGGGAACATAACCAAGTGAGATAAAGTATTCATTCCCTTTAAATAAACTGTTGAAGTGTTACATACTTTTTTACATACAATTGAATATTATAACCTCTTAGAGAGTGAGATTTTTAAAACATCAGGCTTTTGAAACTCAGAGTCTCTGATTTTCACATTATTTTCTCTTAATTTTGCATCAAGAACTTAGAGTCAGTTCTCTGATATTGGTAAAAAATTTTAGAGCATACCTTTTGACATAGATGAGAAACAGTCTATCAATGTCTAGATGACATTGCTCTTGATGTATTATTTTTAAAGAATTAAATGAAAGGAACAGCCTACTAATGACTTCTGTTTGGAAACAACTAGAGTTAAGATTTTTTAGGACCTTGGTTCTACTATCATTAAAATTACATTGTTTATTTAGGATACCTATTAACTCATGACTTTTGCACTTTGGCAGATTGGATGAAAAAAAAAGACATGAATCTCTTTTACATCACCTGAGTCCCTTGTATATTTCATGCTTCCTCTGCGTTTAAAAATACTTAAGGTTTTGAAAGTATTGCCTCGAAATAAGGAGTTAATTATCTAATTCATTGGCTATTTTAATGGTTGCTGATTTTTAGACCAATCTCTTAGTCCTTCTACCAGTGGTAGGGAAACCCCATTTAAAAGGCCTTTTAGATAATCAGTGTTGGTAATTCTGGAAAATGACCTGAAGGAATTAAAAAAATATATAATAAAAACTGTGCTTTCTGTGCCATTCAGTTCAGTGTTTTCTCCTACTCTCAGTGTTGTGTTAATGTGAGGCGTGACTGCAGGGCCACGGGCTTGTCCCTGTGTGGATGGTGGGTGGAAACCTTCTGGCTCTTACCCTTATACCTTATTCTTCCCAACTCCACAGTGTATCACCTAACACACAAATGATTCATGCTCACAGTGGACTTAAAATGTATGAGCACTTCACAAACACCAAAAACGCTGTACTACTCTAAAATGCCCCTCCCTTCCATGTGTTTTCTTTCCAGATGAGCAAGTGAAGTATTGCCTTACCTTCAGGTTCTGAACGAGTACATTGACATTGCTTATTAATTCCGTGATATTGCTGAAGCTTTTCTCTAACTTTAGCACTTTCTCCAGAGGTTCACGTTCTTCTATTAGACACTGCAGATGTTTCAATTCTGTGGCCTGGAATAATAAAAATATTATTAGGTTAGTTTGCTTTGACTCCAAGTCAATCAGAACATAACCTCAAATTTATTTTATTAAGAGTAGCAGGACGTAGTTTTTACCACTCAGTTCTCAGCATTACTGTCAAGCTGGACCAATAGAGTTTACATGATAAGACTGGAAAAAACTAGAGTTCAGCTACCCACGATTAGAACTAATTGGTAGTTAACAAATAATCATTAATTTCAACTTAATTTGGTTTTGCAAAAAGGCAACATTTCTGCACCTAATTGTAAGTCACAGATATAGGCTGAATTATTAGGACCAGAGTAGGAATATGGAAGTATGGGGTCACAGTCTATGATTCTAGTGTTTCATGGTTCAAGAGTTGAGAATTATGGAATGTTAGGACAGAAGGAGCTCTCAGATGCCATCGGTCACAGGGCAACATTTTATACATTAACCATTGTAACTGTGTATAAGATTGGCTTTCAAAATAGCAAGTCACATATAACTGCATCTTAATTGTTTACTTTTCTATAATAAGTACATTAAGCATTTTTAAAAATGATTTGTACCAACCAAATGAAACATTGCAATAATTGAAGTATTTTTGAATGGGCCTTCTGATTTAGACATATACACATAATGATAATATTTCACACTTCTATTGTACATTGTAATTTCAAAGTGTTTTCTCCTAAATAAATCCATTTAAGTCTCACAGCCACCCTTTGAGATAGGCAATGCAGAGTTATCTCCATGTTACAAATAAGGAAAGTAAATCTCAGATTTTGTGTTCTCCCACGGCCACATGACCAGGAGGAGCCAGGATTAAGGTTCAGTTTTATCTTTATAGCATTAACCCAGAATCCTTTGAATTAAATGGTTTTTATTTTCTGAAATCTTTTAGAAACATGGAATGGTTGTAAAATGAACTAGTGAATGGAGTTTATCACGTCACTTTGGTTTCAAATAGATCTTGAGTTGTCATTTAGAAACTGTTAGATTTCAAAGAATCTACCATCCTCTAAACCATGCACCCATCTCATGTTATCTTTCTAACAATCTTCAGAGGGAGAGGTAGCACTGCACCACACAGGTCTTAAGACATTTTCATCTGCTGGCCTCTCACCTTGCTATTGCATGTTCTACAAGTTCAAGGCTGGTGTTTTCGGCATGGGCATTAGTTCCCTTAGAAAAGTCTAGAGCCGTGGTTGGCAAACTGTGGCTCGCGAGCCACATGCGGCTCTTTGGCCCATTGAGTGTGGCTCTTCCACAAAATCCTACGTGCGGGCCGCGTACAGTGCAATTGAAACTTCGTGGCCCATGCGCAGAAGTCAGTTTTCGGCCTGGGCGAGTCTATTTTGAAGAAGTACTGTTGATGTTTGGCTCTGTTGATAATGAAGTTTGCCGACCACTGGTCTAGAGCAGTGGTTCAACCTTCTGGCCCTTTAAATACAGTTCCTCATGTTGTGACCCAACCATAAAATTATTTTTGTTGCTATTTCATAACTGTAATGTTGCTACTGTTATAAATCATAATGTAAATATCTGATATGCAGGATGGTCTTAGGTGACCCCTGTGAAAGGGTCATTTGACCGCCAAAGGGGTCGCGACCCACAGGTTGAGAACCACTGGTCTAGAGGTTCTAGAGGTAAGAGGTATGTGTCTCTGATTCAGCTGGAGGAGATCACTAAGTTATTTCCTTTTCATCTTTTAAAAGAGTAGCTTGAAGCATAACTTGAGTAAGTAAGAGGCAGATCAATGGAATTACATCTATGATCCTTTAAATCCCATTCTCCCCACCACGGCCCCCCCTGAAGCTTTTCCCAGCACTGGTTTTGCCTGTTCTCTGTTGACCCACGTAGCTGTTAGAAGTCCTCTCTTAGCAATAGAGGCCTAGATGATCTATGCTTATCTAGCTATCTGAATCCCAAAACAACCAAATGGAGTTTTTAAACTTGGAAAATAAATCATCTAGCATAAGTCTCTAGGCCTATTGGCATAAAAGATGTGTAAGTCCACAATTGTACTTTATACTCCCCAGGGAGAATTTTGTCTGTACTATTTACTACTAGTAAAAGCAAATGCTTGTATGGTGCTCACCATACGCCAGATACTTGTAGGAGTCCTTTACATTTACGTGTTAATCCTCACAGAACTATATGAAGTATGTACAGTTATTCACAGATGTAGACAAGAAACAGTCACATAGAGAGCCTGTTAACTGCTCAAGTTCACAAAACCTAGGACATGGTAGAGCTGAGATTTCAGTTCAGATCTGGCCCTCAGTTCTGTGCTATGGATTAGTGCTATGTTGCCTCTCAAAGGCAGACTCTTAGAGATTTTTCCTAGGACACAGGATTTATTTTAAAGAGGGCTGCTCTGATGTCAGTTTCAGTAATTTTCATGGTAAAAGTACATAATCGATATCTGTAGAGTTTTACATTTTCAAATGAAGCAGTAAATTCACAACCTTGTTTTAAAACTGTCCCAGCAATGAAATGAGAATATTATTTTCTTTTCTTCCCAACCCCTTTCCCTCCAAACACAAACAAGAACATCTAAAAAATATATAGGCAAAGCCATTTTACAAAAGCCCTATTATCAAACCTGGATATATATATTTAAAAATATTGAAGTTACTAATACTTTTTCTCAGGTGAGATGCCATTAATACAATCAGTGTGCTAATTTCCGTTTTACTTTGCATCTTAATAAAACACAAAATGAACTTAGAAAGTTGTACTTACATTCCTGGGCATGTAAAACTTAAACGTGAGCATCATGGGGAGCTTGGAGTTCTTGTAATTCTGAGAAAACACAACAGACTGTTATTACAAAGTGCACTCCAGGCAGAAAAGTTAAAGGGAGTCATTTTAGCAAGCAAAGGATATACATACGCTGACTCTCTTCAGAAGCTGTTGCATATCCAGTATCAGGTGCTCCAACTGCTGCTGTGTTTCCTGGCTGGAGCTCGAGGTAGGTGCACTGTCTGCGATGAATGCGAGAGTTAGTGCAATACAGGACAAGAAGTGCATCTTGTACATTGTGGCAGGAGGTGAGGTTGATGTGAGTAGTGATAACACAGCTGATAGAGAGCTCTTGAGCAGAAGGAGCAATTTATACTGTTAATTCTGGAAAAATATCATGGGGGTGTCAAAATATTTTACATATTACACATATTTTCAAAGACTTTACCTGTATGGCAAAAAGCATTACCTTTATTTTTCCTCTTCTGATGACTCTTTGGAATTTCTTTAAACCCCCGTGAGCTGACTGAATGGATGTAGGTGAAATCCCTCTTGGTTACATTAGCCCACACTTCTGTGGCAGTTCCAATGCATATGCCTCACGCCTTCTGTATGAAACAGTTTTTCCTCCTCTTTCATTAAGGGGGCGGGGAGACAAAAGTGGCTCATGAAAATGTTCTCTTTGTTGTAAAATGATGCTGAACATGTGGCTCACCCTGTTGTGGTGGACGAGAGCTGGAGCAAATAGTTGAAAAGAATAAATGTTTAGATTTGTTGATTAGACAGGAAGAATATTGGTTTCCTGTTTCAGGATGGTTTGGTCTTTTTATCTACACAATGCCTGAGCTAATGCATACAACATGATAGATTACTTCTTATAAAGCTAGAGAAATATTAAGATTAGGATACATATCATGGTCATTGATCTTGAGATACTGCTTTCTGCTGTTTTAATTTGAACATGTTTTTTGTATCTGTTTAAATCTACTACCTGTTGTACTTTTAAAAGACATACAGTATTCAATAAATAAACATTCAAAACACATCCAAGGGTACTGATGTGTGTGTGTGTGTGTGTGTGTGTGTGTGTGCGCGCGCGCGTGCGCGCGTGTATGCATGGCAAATTTATTTTTGTTGGGCATGAAAGGAATATAACAAGAGTTGCAATGTTGCCACACCCAACAGAGAGAGTGGTAAATGCTTTTCTTCCTCTTGGTTTCTCAGGGACCACTTGAGCTATTAAATCCTCCCTCCCCTACCATGTATATTCCCCCCCAAAATGCATATGTACATGTGTCATGCATACACACATACATGCGCGTGCACACACACACACACACACACACACATTGCTTATATTTCTTTCAATATGAGACAGAAAATAAAAGCATAACAATAGGGATCCCAAGTTTGTCTGTCTGAAGGAAGCTTACTGACAGATTTTTACTATGACAGACAAATACAGAAAAGGGTTTTCATTCAAAAGTACAGATGCTAGTTTTATAATAGACTTTACATGTATCTTATGTAAACTGATCCATATGTTTCTAGTTTTATGTTTTCACCTCTACTAGATTTTCATTTATCCTCTAAAGTTCCTGGGACACTGAGTGTAACATAATCATTATGAAGTAAAATCAGTATTTTTAGGATATTCAGTATAATGTACTGTCTGAAGGATGGGGTAGGTCTAGACTTCTAATTTCAACTGGGGAGAATCCATGATACAGTTCTCTCCTTTCTCAAAGAGAAAGTAAGTCCTCCATTTTTTAAAAAGTGTTTTTAAAAAATTGGTTTTTGTAGGAGAGAGAAAGGCAGAGTGTGTGTGAGAGAGAAACATTGATGTGAGAGAATAACATCAATTGGCTGCCTCCTGCATGCACCCTAACCCTCTACTGTGGACTGAGCCTGCTACGTGGGCATGTGCTCTGACCAGGAATCGAACTGGCATCCCTTCATGCATGAGATGACACCCAACCAACTGAGCCACACTGGCTAGAGCTAACTCCTCCATTTCTACTACCATACTTACTATATGTCTAGTCTTTATCTAGCACTTACAATGCCCACAGAGGGGAAAGAAGAAGCTCAGCATGCCAGCAGCAGTCTAGTTGAACCTTACAATGAACCTGGTGAGTGAGGCTTTCTATTTTGCAGATTAGAAAACTGGAGCTCAGAGAAGTTAGATAACTTCTTCTGGGTCATTTAGCCCTTACTGCAGGAAGGGGTAGAATGAGGATTTGAAACCAGAACATTCTGACTCCAAAGTCCACTCTCTTACCATTTGTATTCTTTCTGAAAGAACCTGAGGGCAGACACTCATATAGGTAAGTGTCATCCTGGGTGAAAGGCCATTGAGGCCTCAGGAGAAGTGGATGGGAAGAATTTTAAAGAAGAAATAGGCTTTAAACTGGGTTTTGACCACATGACCAAACTGGGGCCATGTAACTTTAGGGGTGGGGAACTTTTTTCTGCCAAGGGCCATTTGGATATTTATAATATCTCTAGAGGCCCGGTGCATGAAATTCATGCACGGGTGGGATCCCTAGGCCTGGCCAGTGATCAGAACCTATCGAGCTGTCTCACCCAGTTCTGATCGGGGCCAGGTGGACAGGGCCTGCCAGACACTGAACGGGGCCTGCTAGACAGGGCCTGCCGGATGGGTGGAGGGACCATGGGAGGTTTGCTGGCCACAGGGAGGGACTGGAGGAGGTTGGCTGGCTGTGGGAGGTTGGTTGTGGGAGCTCACTGACCACCAGGGGGCAGCTCCTGTGTTGAGCACCTGCCCCCTGGTGGTCAGTGTGTGTCATAGTATCTGGTTGACCTGTTGTTTGGTCGTAACAGTCGCTTAGGCTTTTATATATATAGATTTGAGGGCCATATAAAATTATCAACTTAAAAATTAGCCTGCTATATTTGGCCAAACCTTTAATTAACTTTCCCTTAATGCCATGGCAGGGCCAGACCAAATAATTTTGCAGGCCTTATACAGCCCTCAGCCCAGATGTTCCTCACCCCTGCTTTAGGATTCGGGGGGGGGGGGGGCAAGCAAGGTTAGGCCCTCTAAGGCAGTGGTCGCCAACCTTTCGGTCATCATGGACCACTGGTTGGTGACTGCTGCTCTAAGGAACACTTAACAAGTGCACTTGTAAAGAACAGAGAAATGGTGCTGTTTATTTAGGCATTAGGCAATATTGGAAGAATAGAAAACATAGTAAAATTTAAACAATTACAGTTCCTACAGAAAATAATGAAGGAAAGCATGATTAGAGACACATGATTTTTATTTTTTTAGAAGAGAAGACATGGGTTAGAGACAAATGATCATGACTTTTTCTTTTTATTATTAAAAAATGCGAAATACCTCTTTGTGCCTTTCAAACCAAAACCACAAAGTTAGCATTACTTCTAAGGGAAAGGCTATTTAGTGATCTTGTTTCGCTTCTCTAAAGATTTCAGTGTCTTATCCCAGCATCATCAGCTCAGGCTTTTACCCTTCCAGAGTGGAAGAATTCGGGCCCACACATTTCTCCGTGTGGGGGCTTTTCCAATGATGCCTTTGATGTACTCAGTCTTGATACTTATATTTCTCCAGCTATTTCCATTAGAGAATGGGTCAATGTGGAGACATTTATGGGACTCTAGAAATATTATTATTGCATAACTGGTACCATTATGGAGGTTGGCCTTATTTCTTTCTTGAAATGTTTGGGGAGAAGGCTCCTATATGATGTAGATACTTTCACTTTTTAACGTGTCTGACACATGAGCTGGCCTGTCTGTCTGTAGTGGTGACAGAGTCAGCAATAGACTGCTAACTACCCAGCGTCATATCCCTGCTTCCCCTTTGAAAATAATGTTTTTTTCTGTTCAGTAAGAAGTTATTTTAGTTGCTTATTAGCATCATTTGTGACTCAGCCTCTTTGACTCAAGAGCAGCCCGAGTTCTGTGAAAAAGAAAGCCTGTCCCTGGAGTTGTCTGTCAAAAAGCTGGTCAGTGAGTCGCATGCACTGTCCATCAAAGCTGACTCCCCAGGACTCTGCCTCCTGCAAGATTCTTCTTCCCAATCCCCTTCCACAGCTTTGTAGAACTTTAACTTGGTCTGGAGCTGGATGCCTCTATTAATAATATATCTCTTATCAATTTCTCTGTAGGCCTCTTGGCTTTTCATGGTAAGTTCTCTCCCTTTAACATTAGGACACGGTGTTGGGTGATTTCTGTACCATCTTGAGAGAATTCAGTCAGGAGCTTGTTTCCCAGGTCCATCTAATCTTTTTTTCTGTGAAAAAGCTTAATGATGTGTAAGAATTATCTCATATTAAGTATTCTTCTAAAACATTAGTTTTAACAGTTGAAGAATTCTGTTGTGTGATTGTATTCATTGATTGGAATTTACATTAATTCCAATCATTGACAAATATGAATAGTACTATAATTCACTAATATCTTCTACATATAAATATTTGTGCAAGTTTCTGACTCTCCTCTTACATTAAAATCCTAGATGTGGAATTACTGGGCCAGAGAATAGGAATATTTTAAGGTTTTTGATGCTTATTCAGAAAGTTAATAACAACCTTACACTCCCTATCACTGGTATGAGCCTTTTTCTCTACTGCCAACATAGTTCCCACATTATTAAACAGGGGAGAGGGCACAAGGGAGAAAAAAAGAGCACATGGTGAAAAGTATACTGATCGGTGGTTATGATAATATTCTCAGGTCCACCTTTGGAATTGGAAATTAGACCTGGGTGCGAGCCCTATTTATCACTCACTGGCTATGGGACTTTTAACAAATTACTTATCTTCCCTAAGCCTGTTTTTTCTTTTTCTTTTTTTTTCTCATTTCTAAACTGATGGATGGACTTCCCTGGATTTTATGAATGACAAATCAGATATGTAGCTTAAATGAAAGCTCACAACACTAAAATCTCAACTTTGAATGAATGCCTTCTTGACCTGTTTCTGATATGCTACACTTTCCCCCTTTCCATTTAAGATATTTTTTTAAAATGATAACATTTGCTTTGCATAATTTCCTGATATCATCCATGTTTACCAACGTACTTAATTTAAGGTTGAAAAGAAGACAGGTGGAAACTTTACCATGCCAGCATTGCCCAGATTAAACTCGGGGGGCGGGGGGCGGACCTAATTAATTGACCAAATAATTTTTAAAATAACTTTTTAAAAATATATTTCTTTATTGATTTCAGAGAGGAAGGGAGAAGGAAAGATAGATAGAAACATCAATGATGAGAGAGAATCATTGATCGGCTGCCTCCTGCACACCCTCCACTGAGGATCAAACTGGACACCCAGGCATGTGCCCTCAGCCGGAATCGAACCTGGGTCCCTTCAGTCCGCAGGCTGACACTCAATCCACTGAGCCAAGCTGGCCAGGGCTGACCAAATAATTTTTAATCATTCTGTATCATTCTAGATGTAAGGTGTAACAAACGTTAGTCCATAACAGGTCAGTCCAATCTAAGGGGATCCTGTCCATTGTAGGAAAGGAACAATCATTTTCACTCTACCTTTTTAGGTGCTTGGCTGAGATCAACCCCTTCCCCCCAAAGCTATAATAAAAGAGAGATTAATAGGTGAAAAAATGAACACTTTTAATAACATACCTACCTACCTACAGAACTCCATAAAGATTGAGACTTAAGTCAGCCAAACCATTGAGACTTATACACCGTCCTCAGCTAAGAAAAGGGATAGGGGTCTGTCCCTTCAAAGGGGGAAGGGCAGTTCATGGGAAAGTGAAAGAGGAAATGCTTGGTACACTACCCTGCAGATAAGATTTTCAGGTGACAAAGTTGTCTCCAATAGCTCTCTTCCTGATACAGGCCCCCTCGTTAATATAAATTTCCTTTATAAATGTAAGTTTCCCTTATTAAAGGGTTAACTTATTAATCTGTTTTCAGAGCTTCTCCTATCTGAAGTTTCGCAAAATAGTCAACTCAAAATATAATCCTTGTACCAAAGAGGCATATTTTGAGGTGTCATATTCTGCTATTTTTCACCGCCAAACTTGACCTATTTGATCTGTAGAACAGGCATATAGAAGGATGCTTTCATATAAGACAGTGAATACAAGGAAATGAGTAGGCAGTTAATTGCTTAGGGTAAAATTTTCAAGCTTCTGCTGGCATAACTGTAAACATATAGATCAATGGAATAGAGTTGAGAGTCTAAATATAAATTCTTACATTTATGGTCAATTGATTTTTGTCAAGGGTGCCAAGACACTTCAATGGAGGAAGAATAGTCTTTCAGCAGATGGTGCTGAAAAAATTGACTATCTACATCCAAAAGAATGAAATTAGACACCCTCCTACTTCACACCATACAAACATAAACTCAAAATGAATCATAGACCTAAATTCTAGAGTTTAAATTACAAGACTTAGAATAAAACATAGGAGTACATGTTTTTAAACTTTGAATTAGACAATGGTTTCTTAAATATGTCACTAAAACAAAATTAACAAAAAGAAAAAAATTAATTGGACTTCATAAAAATTTAGAACTTACATGCTTCAAAGGACACCTAATGAAAGTGGAAGATAACCCACAGAATGGCAGAAATATTTACAAAGTATGTACCTTGTAAGTTATTTGTATCCAGAATCTATAATGCAACTCAATAACAAAATGACAACCCAATTTAAAAATGGCCAAATGAAAAAAAAGGCCAAATGATTTGAATAGATATTTCTCCAAAAAGATGTACACATGACCAGAAAGCACATAAAAAGATGCTCGTTATCATTAATCATTAGGGAAAATCAAACCAAAACCACAATGAGATGCCTCCTCAGACCCATTAGGATAACTAAAATAAAAAAGACAATAACAAGTATTGGCAAGGTTGTCAAGAAATTGGACCCATGATGCATCATTGATGGAAATGTAAAATAATGGTACAGCTGCTTTGGAAAACAGTTTGGCAGTTTTTCAAAACATTAAAAATTGAGTACTATATAGACCCAGCAATTCCATTCCTAAGTATATACCCAGTAGAAATGAAAACATAGCTACACAAACGCATATACACAAATGTTTACAGCAGCATTAATCAAAATAGGCAAAAAGTGAAAGCAACACAAATCCCATCAACTGATGGGTGGATAAATAAATGTGGTATGTCCATACAATGGAATATTATTTGGTGGTAAAAGTACTGAAGTACTGATGCATCTACAACACAGATGAACCTTGAAAATATTATGCTAATTTCAGGAGCCTGGTCACAGAAGGCCAAATATTGTTTGACCCCCATTTATGAAATGTTCAGAAAAAACAAATCCATCATGTCAGAAAGCATGGTTTCCAGGGGCTGGGATTAGGGAGAATGCAGAGTGTCTGCTAATAGGCATGGATTGCTTACTGAGTGACGAAAATGTTCTAAAGTTTGATGGTGATGATGGTTGTACAACTTTGCGAATATGGTAAAAACCACTAACTTGTACATTTATGATATGTAAATTATATCTCAAAGCTGTTAATATTTCTTTCTAGCTTCACAGTTGTGGTTGAAAGATAGGCAGTATACTTTTGGTTTCTGGCTGCACTGAAATAAGCAAAGTCCCCAAACGAAACTATCTTTCTCTCTAAGAATTGCGTATTTAACCTGCATGCGTTAAAAGTTGGAGGGCTAGGGTAGGGGATTGGTATTAGTGAGCTTGGGAGTAAACCCATTTTCTCCACTCCAGTGTTTAACCTCAGAGAGATTAACTCTCTGAGAAAAAGCAGTTCTTTCCCCAATTTTAAGTCAGTGTGAGATCTAAGATGGAAAAAACAGAGATGAAACCACAAACCCGTGGCACAAAAGATAGAGTTAGAGATTCTATGAAAGAGTAGTCACAGAAACAGCCATTATCTTTTTAGAAAAATTTATTTTATTATTGAAAGTATTACAGATGTCCCTCTTTTTCTCCTAATTGATCTCCTCCACCCTGCTCCCCTTTCCCCCCAATCCAGGCCTTCACCGTACTATTGTCTGTGTCCAGGGGTTATGCATATATGCGTATAAGTTCTTGGTTACTCTCTTCCTGCCTCCCTCCCCCCACTCCCTCTGAGACTCCTATCTTTTAAGATATATTTTTAAATTTTTAAAGAATTTTTATTGATTTTTAGAGAGAGAGGAAGGAAGGACACACAGAGAGAAACACTGATGTCAGAGCAGAACACCAATCAGCTGTCTTCCGTAAGACCCCTGCTGGGGATCGAGCCAGAAACCTGGGTGTGTGCCCTGGCCTGGAATTGAATTAGCAACCTTTTGATGCTTGGGATGATGCCAAATCAACTGAGCCACATCGGCCAGGGCTATGCAAAATCTTTCTAGTTTTGATACAGTCTCCCTTCTACAAGAGAGACTTTTGTTGTCTGTGTGATTGGTGTCACATCCGAGAAATCAGTGTCAAGAAGCTTTTCTTCTAGGAGTTTTACAGTTTCAGGTCTTATATTCTATGTATTTAATCCATATGAGTTGATTTTTGTGTCTGGTGTGAGATGATGGTCCAGTTTCATTATTTTTCATGTGGAGCTCCAAGTTTTCCCTGCAGACTTTGTTGAAGAGATTATCCTATCCCCATTGTATATTCTTGTACCTTTGTTGAAAATTAGTTGACTGTAAATGCATGAGTTTATTTCTCTTTTCTGTTCCACTTGGCCATATGTCTGTTTTAATACCAATATCATATAGTTTTAATTACTGTAGCTTTGTAATTTATTTTGAAACCAGACAGTGTGATGACTCCAGCTTTATTCTTCTTTATTTGCTTTGACCATAAAAGTCCCAAATGAATTTTGGGTGGTTTTTTTTCTATTTTTTTTAAATTTTTTGATGGGGATAACATTGAATCTGCAAAATTGCTTTGGGTGGTATGGATATTAATTAATATCAAGTCTTCCAATTCATGAACATTGGATGTCTTTACATTTATTTGTGTCTTCTTTAATTTCTTTTACCAATGGTTTGTAGTTTTTCAGTATATGAGTCATCTCTTTGGTTGTTTATTCCTAAATATTTTATTTGTTTTGATACTACTTTGAATGGGATCATTTTAAATTTTTTTTTCAGATAGCTCACTCAGTATATAGAAATGCAACTGATTTGTGTATGTTGATTTTGTATTCTCTAGCTTTACTTATTTATTTATTAGTTCTAACAGTTATGTGTGGAGTCTTTAGGGTTTTCTATAGGTCATGTCATCTACAAAGAGAGATGATTGTACTTTTTCTTTTATTATTTGAATAGCTTTTATTTCTTTTCCTTGCCTAATCTCTCAGGCTAGGATTTTTAGTATTATGTTGAATAGAAGTAGCAAGAGTGAACATCCTTGTCTTGTGAGCAATCTTAGAGGAAAAGATTTCAGTTTTTTGCTGTTAGTATATATGGCCTTTATTATGTTGAGATAATTCCTTCATTATTTCTTTAAATAAACGTTCTGTCCCTTTTTCCCATCTTTTTCTTATACTCTGTAATGCACATATTGATTCATTTGATGATATCCCATATGTCCCTTAGATTTTCTTCACTCTTTTTCATTATTTTTTTTCATTGTTTTCCTCTGACTGAATAATTCCAAATGACTCCTCTTAAATTTTCTGATTCTTTCTTCTGCTGAAGCTCTCTGTTGAATTTTTCAGTTCAGTTATTAAATTCTTGAGCTCTTGAATTTTTGTCTGATTTCTTTTTTATGGTTCATATCTATTGGTATTCTCATTTTGTTCATGTATTATTTTCTGATTTCATTGAGGCACCTGTGTTCTTTTGTAGTTCATTGAACTACTTTAATTGAATTCTTATTCAGAAACTACATGGATCTCCATTTATTTAGGGTTGGTTACTTGAGATTTATTTTTTTCTTCAGTTTTGTCGTATTTCTCTGAATCGTTGTGCTCCTTGTAGCTTTGCATTGGTGTCTGCATATTTAAAGAAATAATCACACCTCTCCTAGTCTTTACATACTGGCTCTGACAAGGAAAAATCTTCATCTGTCATTCTGACTAGAGTTTCTGGGAGCTCTGCAAACCTTTGCTATGGATGTGCATACTGCACTCCTCTTTCTCCTTTCTGGGGTATAAATCTGTGGTATTATTTTGGTTTATCTGTTTGTCTTCAACCTTCCAGGCTCAAAATTATTGAACGCGCAACAAATTTATACTATAGGCCATAGACGGAAAGGGCCTTTCTGGGAAAGATCTCTATTTTCTTTCTTTTATGCTGTCGGATGGGCCACCTTTAGTCCTAGCTTATCACTTTCTTATAGGGTTTTAGTAAACAAAAAGCAGGTGGTTCATTCCAACATTCCTAATTTTTCCTATTATTTCTCCAAATGTTTTGCCTTTAGTAGGCATATTTCTGTTCCCCAAGGTAAAACAGTTTTATCAACTGTTTCCCCAACACATTTCTAGAACTTATCAACCAGCAATAATAGCAGGGTGTCCGTTGACATTGGTTTCACTTTCTCCGCTTAACAAATTTCATATTGTGTTTTAGGATCTGTCTGAAATTTGTAGCATTTCAGTTTCAGATACCAAATTCTCTGTCAAATAGGATATCCCCGGCCATAAGTAATAGAAACTCTGCTTCAAATTGACCTGGACACCAAGGGCATTTATTTCATACTAGAGGCCTGTGGGATTAGGCTGAAACCAGCTCTCCAACATCCCCCGAGGGGTCCCAGATTGTGAGAGGGTGCAGGCCAGGCCAAGGGACCCCACTGGTGCATGATTGGGGTCAGGGAG
>NW_006290031.1:6080246-6086902 GCF_000327345.1 Myotis davidii | reverse complement strand
CCACTCTCACTGCCCCCTGGTGGTCAGTGCACATCATAGCAAGTGGTTGAGCAGCCTTAGCATATCATTAGCATATTACACTTTGATTGGTTGAATGGTCGACTGGATGACTGGACACTTAACATATTAGGCTTGTATTACATAGGATACTAGGAAATTTAACAGTAGGATAGATTCCAGAGCCAACTCATTCAGCAGCTTAGAGATGCCATTAAGGACATAATCTCTGCTGCCACAGAGTCAGCTTCCTGCTAAGACTTGTTACTTTCAGGATCATAATATGGCTACCAGCAGTAATTAGAAGAAGAAAAAAATACTTCCCTGTTCATATCCAGCAGGAGAGAGTGAAACTAGTTCCTTTTTCAAGAAACTTAAGTCCTTGACCCAAACTGGCTTAGGTCTGCCCATCCCCTTATTAACCAGTTCCAAGGGAGATAGTCTTATCATTATTGGCTTACACTGATCTTCTGAGATAGAATGGATGTTGGAGCTCCATTCTCCTCTATAGCCAAGCCTATTCCATTGTGCATTTATATACAAATGAATACCTCTTCTCCCAATACCAGCTAAGCTTTTCCCTGTGCTCTCCTATACCTAAAATCTTAGAGTGAAAATTATATTGCATATATAAGTAGGTATTGGCAAAAATATTATTTGACCAAGATATGCATTTGTTATTTCAGTTTTGGCTCAAATCATTGTTCACAACAACACTTTAATAATTCAATAAAGCTAGCTGGATTTCCTGTATCCTTTAAAGTTGAAATTAACATAACTCACATATAGTGCTTACACATATAAGATTTTATTTGAGTCATATAAGGAAACTGGGTATATGTACTTGCTTGTATTGGCTTAGTGGCTTGATAGTGTCAAGGTTAATGTCTGTGATTCTCAACCTAATTTATATAGTATATCTGTCACATCATGGTGACAAAATAGCTGCTGTAATTCCAGACATTGAGTTTATATTTTAAGCAGGAAGAAGGGAGAAGGATAGTAGGTGACTATGGAGAAGGGGTCTGGGTAAAACAAACACAATGTCAACTGCATACTGCAAACTGTGTAAAGTATGTAAGCATATGCAGTTCAATGAAGAGTAATTTGTTTTCTTCCAGAAGCTAGAAATGAATTTATAGGTGGTGATGGGCATAAGGATGTACATGTGCCCAATCCAGCTACCCCACCCACCCTGTAGGAGTACCTACTTATGGCAGCTCTCCAGAACTTGGGAGACCATGTACTACCCATGGCTCCCTGTTACTTTGTGGTTTTCAGCCCAACTTCCTGGGGTTCCTGTCCAAAGGCATCCATTGGTTTGGAGAATTGAATTGCAATTGAGACTGCAGGAAGCTGCGGTTGACCTGGTTTTTCATGACCCATGATAAATAGACTACATATTCTTATTCTTGTAACTTCTTCACAGTGTCTGCGAGAGATGTAAGAGATTCATTGAATCTCCCTTTCCTCCTCTGCTCTTAAAAGTGGCTGTTGTTACTTTAGGGTTGGCAAGCTCTGCAGATGATGGAGAGAACTTTGCCTGAGCTTCAAGAGTTGTTCCCTACTTTGCTTCAACTTCTTTATCTTCTCTCTTGTCATCTCTATAGCTTACTGGACAGTGGGTGAGAAGAGGCTGCAGTAGAAGGAAAAAAGACTATAGCAAGGGGACTTCACTTTGACCTTCATTAAGTCCTGCTCTGCTCCCATAGCATCTAGGAGCCAGATGCAGAAAAGGGTAAGACTGGAGACCTACTTTTCACCTCTCCACCATTCCCCGGCCAGTTCTGTCAACTGAGAAAAGATTGAAGCCCTGCTGGTGACTCAAAAATAGTTAAGCCTCCTTGGAATCCCAGAGCTACTTGGAACCAAGGCAATACCTAAGAGGTAATTGTCTACTGTTGCCTTCAGTTCCATTCTCTTCTCTGTTAAACGGAGCATCACTCTCCCCTACATGAACTTCCCTCCTGAGCCTACTTCTAAAATCTTGCTGTGGAACAACCCCCTCGCCTTATAGACCCCAGTGGTTCTATTCTAAGGCCAAGAGAGGTAGAAAATTACTCTATATTTCTGAGTCTAGGGAACTGGCTAATGGTTTTTCACAATTAGAATTTGAGGGAAAATGATACACATTTTCATTTTTGATTGAAACTGGACACTCATACAGAGAAGTGATAATACAAGTAGAAAGTCAACACCAGGACAGGCGTGGACAGCTCACTCAGATACACTGCTCCCTGAAGTAGCTGGCACTTCTCTCAGGAGCAGTTTTCACTGTTTGTAGTACAGTAAGCTCCACCTGCAGGAGGCTGTGGCTCACTGTGCTGTGGTGGCTCCTGTTGCTAACAATGAACTGACCTTAATTTCCTGGCTGCTTGTTTACTCATGGCTTCCACTCTACTATGGTGTCTGTTTCCTGCCCCTACTTGCCTTGCCATCTCTTGGTTTCTGTCCAAACCATTGTCTGCTGGTTGTAGTGTGAGTGTTCTGAATTCAGACTCTCCAGGAGTGTGGCTCAGAGCAGGTTGGCCCATCCTTATCTCTGTTAGACACAGTACCAGGTTAGGTGGAGCGCACATGAATGCTGGGTGAGGGCTGGTGCAATGATGACTGTCTCATCTGATGGTGCCCTCAACTTTAACCATGGTGGTGCATCCTGTGTTAACATTGTGATGACGCAGATCAACAATCCTCTCTCAGAATAGGTATTAGACACTTCGAGGCTTCCCCAGCAGGGCCAGTGCATGGTCTGGCATGGTCTGTCCACGTACAGCACTTACCTCAGCCGTGGGAAGACTTCCTGGGAGAGATGACAGTAGAGAAGCCTTGGAGAACAGTAAGAGTTGAGTAAGGAGGGCAGAGAATGCCAGGAAGAGGTGATAGATGGGATAACAGCAGAGATATGTGGAACATTATGTCCTGTGCAGGAAACTTCAAGAAGTACATGTTACTAAAATATAAATGTGGAGGCAAGACGTAGTAGGTGCATCAGAACCAATTATGAAGACCCTATTTGCCAAGTTAAAAGGAAGTCACTGAAATGTTTTAAACAGGCAAGGATAATAACTTTTCCTAGTTCAAGCCTAAAATAGAGGTTTAAAGAGAACAGGATTAGCACATATCCACTGGTCAGGAAGCTATTAAAGAGGGTGAGGGCAGCCGGAGAAGGTAAAACTGGCAGAGCTGGATTGATGTTGGGAGTGTGCTCAGAGTGACTCCCAGGTTTCTGACATGGGCAGCCCAGGAGAGTTCCTTTTAACCAGTTTAAGGACTTAATACAAAGACAGTTTTTGGGGGAAAGATGAGAGGTACTGAGTTCAGTTTTGAACATTTTGATTTTCATATACCCCAAGTACACATCTTTGGCACATGCATCCAAGTTCAAGTGTCATTTCTTGCAAAGAAAACTTCTCTGACCAGTTACAGGGCACAGGTAGGTCTGCACCTCATGACACCTGATGCTGTGTTGTGCACAGTCTTTTCCAGTTGACGGCGAACCTTTTGAGCTTGGCGTGTCAGCATTTTGAAAAACCCTAACTTAACTCTGGTGCCATGTCACATATAGAAATGTTTTGATATTTGCAACCATAGTAAAACAAAGACTTATTTTTTTAATATTTATTTTATATATTTAAATGCCATTTAACAAAGAAAAATCAACCAAAAAAATGAGTTCATGTGTCACCTCTCACACACGTGTCATAGGTTCGCCATCACTGGTCTATTCAGTAACTAGTTGTATATTTAACAGGTTTGTGTCATCATCAGGAGGACCAACTGTGTTTGTCTGGCCTAGACCAGAGCCCTGAACAAACACTAGGTGCTTTTAAGGAACTACTAGTAAGAGTTAGAATAGCTACAGCCAGTGTTCTGAGAAGTAACACACCTGTGCGTGGTCCACGTCGAGTAAGTACAGGGATGCCAGATTTAACAAATAAAAGTCAGAATCCCCAGTTACCATTGCATTTCAGATAAACAACAAATACTTGTGTAATGTAATTATGTCCCAAATGTTGCACAGGATTCATTTGGGACACAGCCTGAGTGAGGGGCTTTTGACTCTGAACTATGTGACTGCAGAGTCCAGCTCTGTCTGCTTGGCCACGAGAAGGAAGCTCGGCTCCTACTCTGAAAGCGTCATGGGGATTGCACCAGCACTGATTCTCTTCCCTGTTAGTGAAAGTTTTGTTTTGTTTCACCCTATGTTGTTGTTGTTGTTTTTGTTGTTGTTGTTTTAAAATTCCTTCTTTGATGGAATGTAAGTTAGTTTATCCTGGGTGTAGACGAGCAACCAGTGGGTTCCAAAAGTTTTGTTAGAGTCTTTTGGGGCCTCTCCAAACTCAAGGGTAAGCTAACTCAGCCTGGACTTTCTGCAGTATCATGCAGGAAAGTGAGTTAGAGGACTCTCCTGGGTGGGAAGGCTCCCCACCCACATCTGTGGTATTTTGAGCCACTCAGGAGCTGTGGCCCCATCAGATGACAATGTACGTCAAAGACGATGCTTTATAGTGTATGAGTTTCCTCACCAGTGTTCTGAATTGTTCTGGAAACAGATAACAATGTGGTTCTAGCCATTTTCCTGAGCAGTTTTTAGGGCTGTCCTGTGCGGTTAATTTGATCTGTGGAGCTGCTGCTGCCTTACAGGTTTTGAAACATGGGGTTTGCTTATCTATCTGACTTCCCTAGATGATAACATTTAGGCTCTGGTTCAAGGGGCAATAGCAGGCATTTCTTGCAAGACCTAGAAAGGCTCTCTCGTGCTCTCTCTCAGTCCCTGTCTGTCTGTCTTGTATGCATGTATGTACATGGAGAGACCCATGTAATTGTTTACTAGGATATTAATAGTGATCATTATTGAATAATGTAAATTGGGAATCATTTTTCTTTTTCTTTATATCTTTCTGTATTTTTTTGAAATTTTGACATAAGCAGTATTACCTTTATAATAACAATAAATACTACTCTCTTTTGAGGAGAAAAACAGTTTCAGCCTTCCCTTTCCAGCTGTGGATTGTCCTCATATCTGATACTCTTCTGTTTCTTCTTCCTCTTATACACAGAAATAGGATAAAGAAAAAAGGAGAGAATCTTCTAAAAGATTATTTAATAAAAAGGCAAAAAAATCAAAGCAAACAGCTCTTCAAATGAAAATGTAATTATTAGTCTAATCTTCACAAAAAGGTTTAAATTATAAGCAATGAAAACATAAGCTCAGGATTTGCTATTAGGTTTTTTTCAAGAGAAATCTGCAGCAGATGTTGAGACTTCCAGGTGGTAAGGAATTTCAGGGCAGATAGCACCTGTTAGGACCTCAGGCTTGGGTACATGCTACCGCAGGCAAGACAAAGGAATCTCATCATTCAGTTCCTAAGGGTTGATTCTTACTTCATGATATAGGCTCATTTTCCAGACTGATTTCTCCTCCCTGCAGCCCCCAAACTGCTGCTGCCATTTATAAGGATTCCTGTAAAAAAGGTTATGAAACCTTTTAACCTCTAGGAAATGGATGGAATGCAGAAGAGCTGGCAGGCTTCCCTGGAGCTAACATTCAAGTTCAACTGTATTTCAATCTGTGTGTCCCTAGTCTAGGCCAGGCACAGCAGTCAGAGTCACAGTCACAAAGCAGTATTCTTGCTGCGTTTCTACCTGCTCGGCAGAAATTCCTCCCAGCTAATTCTGAAAGGCCCGGTGGGAGGTCATTGGTGTTTGCTCACTCACGCTCGCACCCACGTGGTACTTTCCATTCCTGCCCTCTTCCCGCTCACCTTGAAGATGTCCATACTGTCAGGGCCCTATTGCTTCTACCGAAACTCTGGAAAAATCCTCTCCTCTCCTGGTTTTCCTCTGGGATAAAAAGTACTGTTTTGTTTTTTTAAGGTCTACAGAGTTTAGTGAAACAGCTCTTTTAGTTTGTTTCACACTTCCTCTTGGCCAGCCTGGAGGATGTAGATTCCTGTGTATATCTGGAGAAGCTCTTTCTTCCCCAGAAGGCTCTCAGTCCTTCAGACAAATAAGCCCGTGTGTGCCACCCTGCTGCCAGTCACATGGGTTATGTGAATAGGAGGAAAGGGCTCCCTCACCTTTTGTTAGTTTTAAGATTATTGTCCACTGTAATTCAGGGTTCAAATGAGGTTTCAGATTTATATTTTTATATTTAATTCCTAAAATGTTCAATAATTCTGCATTTTATTTTTTTAAAAATTAAATCTTTATTGTTCAGATTATTACATTTGTTCCTCTTTTTTCCCCTCATAACTCCCCTCCTCCCAGTTCCTGCCCCACCCTCCGCCCTCACTCCCCACCCACTGTCCTCATCCATAGATGTACGATTTTTGTCCAGTCTCTTCCTGCATCTCCCACACCCCTTTCCCCCCCAAGAATAGTCAGTCCATTCCCTTTCTATGTCCCTGATTCTATTATGATCACCAGATTATTTATTCACTTGATTCTTAGATTCACTTGTTGATAGATGCATGTTTGTTGTTCATAATTTGTAAATTTACCATTCTCTTCTTCTTCCTCTTCTTAAAGGATACCTTTCAGCATTTCATATAATACTGGTTTGGTGGTGATGAACTCCTTTAGCTTTTACTTTTCTGTGAAACTCTTTATCTGGCCTTCAATTCTGAATGATAGCTTTGCTGGATAAAGAAGTGAGG
>NW_006290031.1:6076549-6079550 GCF_000327345.1 Myotis davidii | reverse complement strand
GGATCAAACAGGGAGGGCAGAGAGCAATTATGGCTGCTCTCAGTTCCGTCCCTAGGTGCGCTGCCTCACTGAGTCCCAGCAATCGCTGCAAACCTCGGAGAGAAAGCTGCCTTCGTTTTCCGACTGAAGCCAGACAGTCTCGTTTCTCCCGTTTGAGTCTGGGTCCCTAGAGACTCGCCCGGCTCTGGAGCTCAGAGTCTGAAGCTTCCTCCTGATTGAAAACAAACCGTGCCCTCCGCCGCTAGCCCGCTCCGCGCGCACTCCGCACCTGGGTATTTCACTGCAGCACTGCACCTCCTCTGAGTCTGGGTATGATATTCTCTTTCCTCGTAGTTGTAGAATTTCTACTCAGTCAGCCTCCCTGTGGTTCTGGATGATGTCCGTTCCGACTTTTAGGTGTAATTTGAATTGGTTGTTCAAGGCAGCAATCTCTGGCGTTAACCTATGCCGCCATCTTGGTTTCTCCCAATAATTCTACATTTTAAAAGTAGAAGTTACTGTGATTGTTTGCCCTACCCTGGTCTCTTTAATTATCTGGACCTGTTCACACAGATCTCTGGAATTAGTCCAGACATCCCCTACTTGGCTGGTGCCGCTCGCCGGTTCTTGCCCTCTGCTTCCTGGTTCTTGGATTTGAGACTCTCTCCAGACCTCAACTCTCTGGATAGGCCAGGCCTCCTGACTGGATCTGTTCTGGGTTAGCAGAGACACTCCTTTTCCAGCCTGGTCTTTGGGAAATGCCCACCTTCCTTCTGCCCTCAGCACCCACTCTGAGCTGCCTCCTTGTCAGTGGAGCAGGGTCAGCGGGAGCCAGAAACTGAAGCCAAAGCTTTCACCCCAGCCCCACATGCCTGTTTCACACTCGCTGAGTTACCTGTGAAAAGTGAGGATTGAACTAGGTGTCCCCACTGTGTATTATGAATTAAAGAACATTGTTTCTTGTGCTGCTGGTGTTTGTAATAACCGAGATGACGTACAAAAGAAACAGTCAGCCCTAGCCAGTTTGGCTCAGTGGATAGAGAATCCACCTGCAGACTGAAGGGTTGCGGATTTGATTCTGGTCCCCCGGCCCTGGTCAGAACATGTTCAGGAGGCAACCAATCGATGTGTCTCTCCCACATTGATGTTTCTCTCTCTGTCTCTCCCTCTCCCTTCCACTCTCTCTAAAAATCAATGGGAAAGTATCCTTGGGTGAGGATTAAAAAAAAAAAGAAGAAAAGAAACAATAATTTCCTTCCCATTTAAGAGAAGTTTTGACCTGGAGTATTCACAGTGAGTTTATAGCTCTCAGTTCTGGCAAAATCTTAATGATGTGGACTTTTAAAAAAGTTAAACCCTTGAAAAAAAATGGAAAACCAACAGGTTACAAAGCGTTGTATCAAATATTGGTAGGTATTTCCCCTTCTGAAAAGGGGAGATGAAGGTTGAATAGAGAGTTGGCATAATGGCAGGGAAAAAGCTGAAATCCTGGTAAAGTTTTTAATTTTACCTTAAAAATCTGGAGGTTTTTATTCACATCAACTTGATAATACAAGCAAAAACAATGGAGGCATTTGCCCAAGATTTGGTCTCCCTACCTTTATTCAAATGACTGTCTTTACAACTTTCCATATCTCAATAAGGGAAAAACTGAAAGTAGGGAGGTGTGTGCCCCACAGAAGCTGCAGTCATTCCTTCCATCACTGAAAATGAGAATGAGCACGCAGTTTGTTTTTCCACATTCAGAAATTATACTTTTAAAAAGCTCAATTTTTAGTGGCATCAGATTAGAAGCAGTCAACAAAGGCAAGGACATTTGCTGTGGAGGAAATGAAATTCCTTCTTTAATCACAGGCCAACGGAAGCGTGATCTTATGGTCTGATCGTGTCAGGAATCCCCTGCCCATTCTCATGAACATCTCTGATAACAGGCCTTTTTTTGTCACACAGAAGGTGTATCACACACACAATCATGCAGAGGTTTTTAAAATCAAATCCTTCAGAGGCTTTTTAAGTTAGGATCGCTTGCATCCTTCTTTGAGGTTCTTTTGACAAGAATTATCAAACTATAAAAACTTTCTAAGATTTCAAACCTGAAAAGATTGTCTTTAATTTTTTTCTTCAGTAGACAGGTCTACTTTTTATCTTTAGTGAAATCACGAGTAAACTGAAAGGAAGATTGGGTTGGGGTTTATGCAAAAAACAGTTTCTTCCTCTCTCCCCTCCTACTCTACTCTGCCTGTGAAAGATATACACCTTTGCCTTTGTATATTCCACCCCTTCATTCCCAGAGCACTGCTAGTCAGTCAGTCCTGGGCAGTTCTAGTGTTCATGTGTAAATCTTGATGGAATGAACAAGGTCAGCAATGTTTCCGAGGGTGCGCCTATATAAGCAGTCTCCAAACTGAAAAATGTAAAGAGACTCACTGTTCATTCAAACCAACATGAACAGGATCATTTGGACCTACGTGGCTACACCTATCAAGAAATATTTATTATTTACATATAAAGCTGAACTAAGTAAAATGTACGGTGGATATACCATAGGCAGCATCCTGACCCTCAAAGGCAAGGTTGATAACAAGTGAAGGTAATACAACTACCACTCAGCAGGTCCTTACCACATGCTGGGCATATATATTCTCATTTATTTTCTACAGCCACTTGAATAATGAAATAATATGATGACAATTTTATGGTGAAGGAAACTGAGCCTAAGAAACATTAAGCAGTTTGCCCAAGGCTGTACAACAAGCATGTCAAACTCAAAGGCTAACATGGGCCAAATAAACAAGGTTTAAGTTTATGTGGGCCACAAAAAAACAAAAGCTTCAATTTTCATAGGAACGTAGGTTTATTTCAATAGAGACATGCTGAATACAAAGGCTGAAATAAATGAGTCATTGTTAACATAAAATAATAGAACATTTTAATAAAAATTATTATTTGTTCCTTGAACATTAACTTACTAGACATTGAATAACTGCACAAATTAATAAGCGTAATACAAATAAACCTATTT
>NW_006290031.1:6026262-6076465 GCF_000327345.1 Myotis davidii | reverse complement strand
AGATTGGCTGGGCCGCAAAAATATTCATTGTGGGCTGCATGTGGCCTGTGGGCCGTGAGTTTGACATGCTCGCTGTACAACATAGGCTGTGCTTGGCTCTTGAGGAACACACACTAGATCAGTGATGACAAACCTATGACACGCGTGTCAGAGGTGACACACGAACTCATTTTTTTGGTTGATTTTTCTTTGTTAAATGGCATTTAAATATATAAAATAAATATCAAAAACATAAGTATTTTACTATGGTTGCAAATATAAAAATATTTCTACATGTGACATGGTACCAGAGTTAAGTTAGGGTTTTTCAAAATGCTGACACGCTGAGCTCAAAAGGTTCGCCATCACTGCACTAGATCATACTCTCCTGGAGCCTAGGCGAGGACAGTGGGTTTCCCACCTGTGTGCTTGAGAGTAGATATAATAATGCATGGGGACCTCAGATGGAGGGGAAATAGAGAAAACAATGGAATCACTTTTCCACTTGACCCAGGAGCTTGGTGTCCTGGAATGACTCCCTAGAGAGAAATAAGGGGGAAGCAGGTACTAATGGAAGCATAAAATAGCTATGATTGGTTTTCTTTCTGGGAGTGAGGTATTTACAAAAGAAATACAGCCAAATTAAAAATTCAAACAATACAAAAATATATAAAATGATTCCACCAGAGAAGCCTGCTGTTAATGGTTTGTGTATATGCTTCTAGATTTCCCCACATATAAATGTATAATTGTGTAAAAACTAGAGGCCCATGTGCACTGGTAGGGTCCCTAGCTGCTGCCAGCTGCCGGCCAGCTACTCCCTCCCTTCCCCTGGCCGGCCCCACCCTCTGGTTGAACTCCCAAACGAACTCCTGGTTGAGAGGACCATTTGCATACTATGCTTTTACTATATAGGGCTAGAGGCCCAGTGCACGAATTCGTGCACGGGTGGGGTCTGGCCAGCCCGACCCGATCAGGGCAAATTGGGGTCAGGCCTGTTGGGAGAAGGAGATGGTGGGAGGTTGGCGGGCTGGCCTGCCCTGATAGGGGCCCAATCAGGGCTGGGCCGGCAGGGGGCGGCGGGGAGGGGCACAGGAGATTGGCCGGAGGGCCCCATCCCCAATTGGTGGTGGTGGGGGTGCAATTGGGGGTGGGGCCAACCAGGAGGAAGGGGCTACGGGTGGTTGGCCGGCCAGCCCTGCCCCTGATCGGAGTGGGGGAGCCCACAGGAGACGGCACCAACCAGGGGGAGGGGCCATGAGCTGATGTTGTTGGGGGGTGCCAATTGGGGGCAGGGCCTGTCAGGGTGAGGGGTCACAGGTGGTTGGCTGGCCAGCTCCACCCCTAATTGGGGTGGAGGGCTGATCTGAAAATATGCTTATTGTTAACTAGAGGCCTGGTGCATGAAATTCATACATGGGGGGAGGGTCTCTCAGCCGGCCTGCAGCCTCTCCAATCCTGGACCCCTTGGGGGATGTCCTGGGAATTTAATCATTTTCTTATTGATTTTGATAAATTTCTTGTATATTAGGGATAGTTTAGCATTTGTCCTTTTACATATTGAAAATATTATTTCCTAATTTTTCTTTTGAGTTCCTCATTTTCTACTCTTCCTCCTCTTCCTTTCTCTTTCTCTTTCCACTATATAGACATTTTCAATTTTTATGTCAAAAAGTTTGTATGACATTTGGACTTCATATTTTTACTAGAAAGGCTTTTCACAGTCCCAAGAACATGCAATTACCAATTTATCTTTTCCTCTAGTCCTTTATTTTTTTTCCCTACTCAAGTATTTGATCAATTTGAAAACTTTAATGCATTCAAAGTTAGTGAGGAATCCAACTTTTTATGTAAAATCATCTGTTTTAAAAATGTCTGCTTTGAAATATGTAAACCAAATAAACCTGATGGCCAGATTTGCCATGGACTGTCAGTTTGTGACTTTAGTTCCAAAGATTCCTCATAAGAAATTAAACAAGATCAGATTATTTCTGTTCCATTGCTGATGGAGTAAGTGGTGTGACTCAACAGGGAAAACTGTTAGAGAATAATGACCTTCAAGCCCTATCTCAGAGGAAATGGGGATAATTACTTAACCTCTCTCAGTTTTCCCATCTGCAAAATGGAGCTAATAGCAGGCTTCAGGGGGCATTAGTTGCGTTTGGCCTTGTATGGGGTCTGGCACATGGGATAAAGCCTTATGGAGTAGTTATTATGAGATGCTTTAGAGAATTGCAAGTATGGTTTCTGCCACTCCCATGGCCAGCTTCATGGCCTGTTCTAAGTTTGTTTCTGAAAGAACCAATTCAAGTGGAGAGTCCATTAAAGTCCAAGAGTGCTGAGGGGTCCCCGGTTTGTGTGTGTCAGTGATGGACTCTGGAGACATGCAAGGAGCAATAGACATGGTTTTTACCCTCAGGAAGTCTCCAGTTTAGTTGGGGAAATTAGATTTTCACTCAGCAAACAAATGAAAACACAAATAAAGATGTTATTATTAAATACCAACTTGATCTAGACAAGATGTGTTTTAGCTCAAGAGGATAAAGTTGTAAGGGAAAATGGAACTGAAGGCCTTGAAGAAGGTGTAGGATTTGGTTGTGCTGAGAAAAGGGCATTGCAGGCTTGAGAAACAGCGTAAGAAAAGATATGGACATCACCCTGAGTAGTTCATCATGCTGGACTGCAGATGATGGGGCAAGAGAGGGTGTGAATGGGGACAGAGAGGCAGGACACGGTCAGGGAAAAATTATGGGACTATGCTGGGCAGACACATCGAACTCCAAACAGGGTTACAATTATGGGCTGAATATTTTGGAGGAAGAGGCACAAAGGCTAAGTAGTCATGGAGAATGGTGAGCATTCACGTCAGAGTGGAAGTTGTGACCCTGGATGAGAGTGTAAAGTCAATAATAGGTACCATTTACCATCACTAACATTATCAGTAATATGTTACTAACATAGAACAGTTCCAGGAGTGTTTTTTATAATCTCATCATTTAAGTTTATCACTTAAACATTACATGTTCTCATTTTATGGATGAAAATGAGGTACAGGGAGGTTAAGAGACTTGCTCAGGAGGAGAGATGTCCTCAACAACATTTTGGGATCTTTTTCAGAAAAGCCACATGGAAACAATACAGAGGCCACATTTTAAAGGAGAGATGCCAGGCTCTCACCCTCTTTTGAATGCATCTTAGTATGTGTAGGTCACTAGGCAAGATGGGATGGGGCCACAGTGTCTTGGTGACGCCTGTGCCGTCACCGTGTGGTAGATCCAACAGCCTTTCAGGGGATTGGAAATTAGTGAAACAAGGTTCACTGAGCAGAGAAAGTGTATTGAGGTGAAAATTATTCATTTTTGACTAATTGATTTTCTCTGCTCATTGAGTCATGAGTGCTTTGTACTGCCAGGAGTGTGAATAACTCCTTCTCTCCTTTTTTGACTACTAGGTGCTTTCTCTCACTTTTCCTTTTCAGTTTTGGGGATTTTTCAGATTTTAATTTACTACCAAGCAACAGCGGGAGAGAGAACCATTGGTTTTGATAACTATCTAACTTTTAGGTAAACCAAGTCAAAGAATAACCAAGAATCTTGTCCAAGATAACAAAATAACAAAATTAATCTCTGTTAACAAAAGGACCACCATGTCTTAACATTCCTCTTCAGATCTTTATTTTACAAGCACATTTTAAGCATTAGTTTCTGGGATATTGTGCTAATTTCCTTCCTGAGAACCAATAAATGTGCTTTTATTTCTCAAGTCCCTTTCCAGGCTGGGCTTGACCCTGCCACCCGGCCCCTCTGGCACAGTTGGTGTTCTCTTCCTGGAAGACGCTGGCCCTGGCGCTTAGCTCCTCCTCAGATCTCAGCCCAGTGTCAGTGCCACAGAGAAACCTTCCCTCACTGCGTGTCCTCAGTGGGCCCACCATTTTTACTCCATGTCTCTGTCCTACTTGCTGCTTTTATAGTGATTGTATTAATTTATTTTCTTGGTTCTTGTTTACTATTTGCTTTTCTTTCTAGAAACTTTGAGAGCTCTTTGCTAGCGGGGCCACCTGTGTTTGTTCACTGCCATATACCTATCCCTTGAGAACACGCCGGATCACAGCAGGCTTTCTCTGCCACACGTTCATGTCCGTGTGTCCCAGAGAGGACCTGCAGTGCACTCTTGCTAGTCATCTTTTGATAATAAAAGAATAGTGTGATGATAGGTTGTTGTCAACAAGCTTGACTTTGATATGACAAACAAGACTGGGTGGGTGGTGACGCAGGTAACTGAGACATGCCCATGTGTCATTTGAGACACTACTCTTAGACTAAAATGCTCTCTAGTCTAAAGAGTCCAGTGATACTTCACATCAGTTTCCAGGGGACTGTGGAAAACCCTGGTGTTTTCAGAAGAAGACAATCAAGGGAAGGAGGGGTCTGGAACCACAAAGTTGTAAAAGAGGCACAGAGAAGGGTGACAGAAAGTGAAGGTTTTAACGTCAGCTGGGGACAGTAATACAAAAAGTAAAATGAGAGGAACATCAAAGTTCAGTTATAATGAAGAGATATTAGATTTGTTCTAAATTGTTCCCAAAGGAGAAGATCAGAAAAAACGTATTTCAGATAACCATAAAGAAAGTCTTGCACAGTTGTCCAAAAAACAAAGATAAACCTACTTGTAAAGAACTAAGCTTTTTGTCCCAACAAATGTTCAGGGAAGACCAGTAACATCTTCAAATATATTCATGAGAAAATTCTTACACATGGTGACTTGTATAGAATAAACACTCAATTCATGTTGTTAAATAATTATAACTACATGAAGTGAGGGATGTGCTAATTAGCTTGATATGGAAATCATTTCACAATTTAAGAGTATGTCAAATATCACTGGTGCACCTTAAATGTACATGGTTTTAATTTGTTGATTATAAGTTCAATGACGCTGGAAAAATTCATGTTTGGTAAATGAGAGAGTGTACTCCTGTGTGGGGTTAGACTGTGTGGCCGTGCAATTTGAGAAGAATGCTGAAACTCTGAATTGTCCAGTGCTGGCTCTGCATCATGTGGGAGATACACAGGGGAGTCCTTGCTTTAAAAGTAGCTGAAAAGATCAAAGAACTGCTGGAAACAATGAGAAATTGCAACCAATTGTTGTAATGGCAGATTTTAAAAATGATAAACACTGCTGAGCTGGGCAGAAGTTTTCTTAGAGGAGGTGTATGAGTTGGTCAGAGGGACATGCCCCAGGGGCAGGTGGAAGCGAGGCAGCCAGCACAAAGGAGCCAGACCAGGAGTGGGAGCTCGATGCAGGAACACATGGAAGTTTTGTAAATTATTAGGCAGAGGAGGGTCTGATTAGAGTGTATGTGAGAAACAATATCTAATGGATCCATAGAGGACAAAACAGCTGTGCTTTTCACATTGGGGTGCCCCGCCCTCACATCCACACACCCAAATGTTCACAGAGCATTCATTTTAATTGAAGTTTTTTGGGGAAAGATAATTTAGCGTGTAAGTAATTGAAGACATTATATTATATCAAACAAATAGGATCGAACCTAAGACTTCAGAGAAATGACATTCTTGTTGCAAAATGGCTTTGGGCTATGCTCTGGGGCTGCTAGGGCTCTGGAGTTCTTGGTGGCAGGTGGTTCTTATGTGGAGCAGTGTGAGCCGCCTGCCAGAGAGGCCACAGGGCAGAAGATGGTGCCCAAGGACTAACAGGAGAAGGCGCTGCTGTGAAGCTGTGCTGGGCTCCGGCTGGAGAGGCAAGCACGGTGCTGGCTGGCTATAGCTGGTCATCTGCTGGGGAGGCAGGCAGGTAGACAGGTAACTTCAGTATATTGAAGGCAGAGGCTAAGAGGGATGCAACAAAGACCAGGCCAAGAGTTGTATGCAGCTGTTGCTAACAGGAAAGGTGATATGTGACTAGATGCCCCCAGCGGTGGCTGTGACTGAGCACCCGTGTGTATGTAGTACTACTGAGAACTCATGGCAGGGAAGAAAACAGCACATGAAAAAGACAAAACACCCACCTAAAGAACTGTTGTTTGCACCCACACCGTCTGACCTCGCTCTGCAGCTCGCCCACCTACCCGTGCAAACGAGCTCATTTCCAGTGGTGGCTCTAAGATCCAAGTTCTGATAGTTTTCAATTTTTAACTTACCCTGCCCGTTGAGAATAACACCAGTCAAAAATTCCAGAATAACCTTTTCAGTAAAGAACACAGAAGTCTGTAGCTCTTAATACGAATAAGAATAAAGATCTTGCAGAAATGGAATGTACCTCGCTGTGCTTGATACTTGAACTATACACATGACTTAGGTTTCAGTCTACCTTTCTTACAGAGCAGTGGTTGGCACACTCATTAGTCAACAGAGCCAAATATCAACAGTACAGCGATTGAAATTTCTTTTGAGAGCCACATTTTTTAAACTTAAACTATATAGGGAGGTACATTGTTATTAACTTAATTAGGGTGTTCCTAAGGCTGAGGAAGAGCCACACTCACGGGGCCAAAGAGCCGCATGTGGCTCCCGAGCCACAGTTTGCCGACCACGGTTATAGAGTAATAGTTTATATTTCATAGAATCGAATCAAATTGGATTGAATTGAATACCGGTGGCATACTGATTAAATGAAGTCATTTGTTGTTAATCATAGTTTTCAAATAATAGCCACAAGTAATGAGCTACTGCTACTAGCTGACATTTATTGAATGTTTAGTAGATGCTAGCCAGTGCTTCTCAACCTGTGGGTCGCGACCCCTTTGGGGGTCGAATGACTCACAGGGGTCGCCTAAATACATCCTGCGTATCAGATATTTACATTATGATTCATAACAGTAGAAAAATTACAGTTATGAAGTAGCAACAAAAATAATTTTATGGTTGGGGGTCACCACAACATGAGGAACTGTATTAAAGGGTCACGGCATTAGGAAAGTTGAGAACCACTGTGCTAGGCCCTGTTCTAGCTCAGCAGTGCAAGAGATGAATTCATTCAATTGTTGCACTACCAAATGTGGTGGATCTCATTATTATCAGTGATTTGTGGGTACGAAAACTGAAGCAGGAGAGGTGAGGGTATTTGTCCAAGGGAACATAGTTAGGAAGTAGCAGAGCTGGGTTAAGAACTCAGAGCTTAAATGCTTTTTGTGATGTCTGTCTGATTTTGGTATCAAAGTGATGCTGGCCTTGTAACATGAGCTTGAAGTATTCCCTGTGCCTCACTTTTCTGAAAGAGTCTATTAAATGTTTGGTAGAATTATTGAGTGGAGAAACTGGGCCTGACGTTTTCTTTATGGGAAGGTTTAAAGTTATGAATTCAACTTCTTTACTAGTTTTGGATTATTCAGTCTTCTATTTCATCTTGCAAGGGTTTTACTAATTTGTTTCTTTCAAGGAATTTATCCATTTCATCTGGTTGTCAAATTTTTTGGCATAAAGTTGTTTATAACATTTTCTAATTGCCCTTTAACTCGTATTAGTATGTTTTTTCACTTGTGAATTTGGTAATTTGAACTTTCTTTTTTGACTTGGTCATTATAGCTAGAGGTTTATGCATTTTATTGATTTTTTTCTAAAGAATTGGTTCTTGGTTTCATTGATTTTATCTACAGTTTGTTCATTTTATATTTGATTGATTTCCACTCTTATTTGCAGAGAGTATGTAGTACTCTCTTCCTTGCGCCTGCAGTGAGGAGACTAGTGAGCTCATTTGCACCTCTGAGGAAAATCTGTGTTTAATATGACTTGGGCTTTTATGGTAACACATGGTGCAGTTCTTTGAAAATAAATCAAGAAATTACTTTCTGATTATTCGAGGAAATGGGATTCTGATCACTTTAGGGCCACCTGAGTACTGTTTTCTGATGTTTGGTTTTGTTTTATCCAGCTTTATTGGAACCTGATTGACACTGTGTATGTGAGATATACATCATGATGATCTGAGAGACACCATGATAAGATGGTAATGTATCCATGACCCCACATAGTTGCTGTTTTGGTAAAGAGGATATTTAAGATCGACTCTTTTAGCAACTTTCAAGCATAAATACAGTGTTCTTAAATATTGTCACCATTCTTTACATTAAACTAAATGTTTTAAAGGTTGGAATGAGAGCAAATGACAAAAATTAGTGTGATTAGTGTGGGAGGGAGGGAGACTTGGGCAATAAGCTACTGAAGAAAATTAGGTCTCTCAATAAACTCTTTTTTTTTTAAGTCCTTAAGAAAAGTTGGGTTTGGGGTAAAAAATAAAAGTTCTGTGTCTATAAGAGGGATGATCCTAGCTCACTCTTTCTGTTATTATTGGTTTTTAAAATAAGCGTTCTCCAGAGAAACAGAACCAATAGGAGATAGATGGATAATTAATAAGAAATTGCCTCACACAGTTATGGAGGCTAAGAAGTACCAAGATGTCCAATTGAGAGCTGAGGTGTAAATGCCAGTCTCAAGGCCCGAAAAGACCAATGTCCCAGGTGATTTCAGGCAGGGGGAATTCCCTCTTACTCAGCCTGCTTATTTTATTCAGATCTTCAACTGATTATATAAGGCCCAACCATAGAGGAAGGGTAATCAGTCTACCAATTCAAATCTCATTCAGAAACACCCTCACAGACACACCCAGAATAATATTTGACCAAATATCTGGGTACCCCACAGCTCAGGCAAGTTGATACATAAAATTAACTATCACAGCAATCTTGCTATTTTCATAAATATTGCCCATAATACTTGCAGAGTAGATTTAATCCAGGTCCTCATCATATCCCACCTAAACTAATGGAATAACCTTAAAACAAATCTCATGCTATCCAATTTCTCCTTCCTTGTATTTATTCCCTAAACTACTGCCAAAATTATAATACTTTTTAGTAGCACAGAGGGATGGTGTTTTCAACCCGATCCCTTTGCCAGAGCACGCGGCACCCAGGGTCTCTTTGAGGCTGCAGGACTCAGTACCATCTCATAGTGTGGGCATGAGGATGTCTCATCATCTTCCATTCCACTTCCCCATGCGGGAATACCTTCTTATGCTACTAACTAAAGGGCTTTGTTCACCTTTGTGCATCAAAGCCCAAACAAACATAAACAGGAGTTTGCAGCAAAGAAAGTAGAAGTTTATTAGTTGAGGAAATGGGACCAAGCCCAGAGTCACAGGTGAGCTAGTTCTCAAAGACCTGGCTCCCCGATGGCTTCCAGGGGATGGATTATACAGGGAAAAATTCATTACTCATGGCGGCTAAAGGAGTTAGGGTCAAGGGCTCTACTCATGGGCCAGGGTAGGGAGTTCATCATTGTATCAAGTCCTGATGTCAGCCATGGCATCATTATGGGCCTGGGGCTGAAACACAACTAAAGTCAAGATGTTATCTTTAGCTTGATGGAAACTGTTTTTGTGGTCAACAGACCTTAAACCGATTTGATACTGAGTAAAATCAAATGTCCTTGGAGCTTGATGATTAAGGAAGGGAATGGAGGAACAGAAAGGAGAAAGGGTCATGTTACAGAAATGGAGTTTCTGTGTGGTTACACTTACCCTTCTGATGATAGATCACTGCAATACAACATAGCAACTATAGGTTGAACCACACGAAAATGCCGTTTCTGTAGGCCAAAGATGGGGAAGTGGCAGAATGCAATGCAGTTAGATCCAATAATATGGAAGTATACTGAACCTTCTCAGGAGCAGAGCCCTGGTCTCGTTCATCTCCGTGCACCCAGTGGCGAGCACAATTTTTGGTACATCACAGGCTCTAAAAATTGTACACTGAATTAATGAATCACTTCACACTCAATATGTAAAAACTTTGGAGTACATAGTGAAGTTTCATGATCTTAGATTTGGCTCTGACTTTATACACATCACTAACTTTTTATTAGAATAATGTTCAAATATTCAAGTCAGAAAGGCAGTTATTCTCAGAGTTAAGAAGTATTTCTAGTTTGTCTAGACACTTAAAAATGTCTGAATAAAAGAAAACAAACAGAGGATATCTTAAATTTAACTTGAGCTAAGTTTTACTCCTATCACTTGAAAACTATTCCACTACTTGTGGCCAAAAACTCCCCTTTGAAAGTAGCACTTGGGGTTTATTGGGATTTTTGGTGAATTTTTTTTCTGGCTTTAGAAAAATGCTAAAAATATAACTTATTGAACTCATGGGAAAAGTGAGCCATTGTGATCAGATAGAGCCTGTTCAATCCAAGAATGCACTGGAAACATTTTTTTTTTTTTTACGTTGACAGGAAATAGAAATTTCTTCAGCAGAGGATCCCCCAGGGCTAATTATAATCTACTTGTAGAATGGAAGGGCTAGCAGGGACTTTGGGACATCAGTTTATCTTCTGTTTGTCTTCCAGTAGTACAGTCTTTTAACCAGCCCCAATGGGTAAGAATGTATCCTATTTTGAAATGTCTATAAAAAAATAGACATTTTAAATCCTAATAACTCTTATATACTTAAATAAGTAGCATATTCCCCACAGCGTTTGCCAGTTCTATGATTAAACTAACACAGGGAGTGTGTAAGACATATTAAGTGGCTATAATTAACTTTGAATAATTAGGATGGCCATTAAAAAAAATAAGCATCTTTCTGAGACCGAGAAAGTTAGTTTCTCTCAATTACAAGAAGCAAAGTGTGTCTACTTGTCTATGTAATGATTAGAACCGGATGGTACACATGAAACACTGGAAGACGTCTGGACTGTAGACCCCCTCGTAGATGTGGGTTTAAATTCTAGCTTCCCTGCCGGACTGTTGTAGAGATTATACATATTGTTCATAAAGTGTTTTTGCACTTAGCCTGCCCACTAGGTGCCCTTTGGAAATAGTTTCTACAGATAGCACTAGCCTTCAGCTTCAGCATGAACTCATGCTGGCAGAAGGAGGGAATGGTCAATGTCCTGTCCCATTAATCTGGGAGGTGACAGGTTTGACCAAGGGGAAGGTCTCATTTTCTTACACTGTTCTTGCTAAAGCCCATCTTCACAAATCAAGATTGCTCCAGGAGACTGATCCACCCTCTGCTTCACCTGGGGAACCTTCTGAAGTATAGATTCCTTTTACTTGCTGTTTTTTCCATCACCATTTATCCCCTCTATGCCCAAGTCAGACCCAGAAAATCAGCATCTCTGTGGGTGGGGAAAGAAGGAAGGGACCTTGCACTTAATTATTTAAAAACCAAAAAAAACCCCCTCAGAACCCTAGGTGATTCCTATGATAAGTCCGTGAGATGACCTCTCCATTCCCTCCAAGATTTAGATTCTGTGATTCCAATCACACCTCTGAGTGAGTCAGAGCTCATAATTATTATGCAAAATGAGGTAGTTTGTGGTTTCCTGTCTTTAGATTATGGTAGAGGGAAGTAGCACATGATAGGTATTATCTGATGAGTTAGTGGAGATTTGCTCTAACACAGAAAAGTGAAAAATTGCCAATTAAACCTTTCAGCTTTAATCCTAATATTAGATCCCTAATATTCTGATGAAAAAAGTAAACAGAGCTGACTAGATTTTAACATGATGGATATATTCTGTGTCATAAAAAACTGTGACAAACAAGGAAAAACACCCAGGGAACAGAGCAAGCCACAGTCCAGGGAGCAATGGAGAATTAAGGTCAAGGTAATAAAAGGTCAAGGTATAAAATTATAGCTGAACAGCTGTTGTCTTGAGACTGAATCAGTAAAAAAAATAAGCCTTTGTAAATTCAATTTAAAAAAAAAAAGCATAACGCCTGGCAGGACCGGAGTTATATTTTAAATGGAATTATGGGGTGTGATTGCTTTCTGAAGCCCATCTGGTCCAGGGAAATGCCGCTCATTTAGAGTTTACCCACGTATCTGATTCAATCAGGGAGAGAACTCCACACTCTGGGAAGGAATCAAGAGGGTTGCCTTTTAGGCCATAATTGACACCCACAGAATGAAGACATGGGCAACTGATAAGGTCGCCCCTCAGAAATGTGCCCCTGCAGTGCCCATGTATGCAGAGTCAGCTCCTTTGTGCCTGGGGTGCTGCTGGCCATACCACGCATTACCTGTGGGAGTACACGGGTCCCCTGAAGACCTTAAGTCCTGGCCAAACAGTAGCACCACATCAAATTTTCAACCAGCTGTGTAATTTATTTTTTTAAATTCTCACTAATTTATATCACCTAGGTTTCCAGCTACAGGGTAAGGTGCCCATGTAGGGCTATTTGGGGCCCTTAGTCAACAGAGCACCTGATTCTGGCTGTACAGCTCTGCACCATCTCAAAGCTAGAAAATGCAGTCCTGTCACGTGCCAGTCCACACCTGGACGCCCTGTGTCAGGGTTGAGAAAGTTGAGGTCTAGTGGCCAAGACTTCTCTACAGGAAGAACTTTTCAAGGGCTCCATATCCTGTCCTGTTTTCTACTCTCCAAAACCCATTAACCTCTTCACCCTTTGTGTAGATGACACAGACAAGGAAATGATCAGGTTCTATTACTATTTATAACTTTCTGATTCATTCTCTGTCTCAGAGATCTGTGGGTGTTTACTACTGTTTAGTAGCTTTCTTTCATAACAGAAAGCCCAGTAAATCTCTTCTCAGACCACAGCTAGGTACAGGTGCACCTCGAGTCCTGTTCTGCCTCAGTGCACACGATTGCCTTCAAAGAAGGTGAGGGCCATGGGAAGAGAAATTTCTCCCTGGGATCTAACCACCAACAGAAAAGGACTCTCGATTACAAGTGAATAGTATTTTCAGTTTCGGCTCCTAGCTTCAGGACTGTGTGTAAAGAGGGCCACTTTATGGAAGCATTGAAGTCTAGTTGTAGAATGATTTGGGGGAAAACAAAGCTGTTTGCTTTTCCTAAGTGTCATGTCCATGGCAACAAGGAGAGGGAGACCTGGCTTCCTGGGAGCTCTGTCTTGGAAACAGATGCTGAGTTTGAAGTCCTCCCAGATCGCTTGAATCAGCACTTCCGGCCCTGTTTCCTCTAGGAGAAAATTAAAAGAGTTTGTCTTGCAAGCTCACCTCACTTTCTCTTTCTTTTTCACACTTATACTGCACCCCCTTGTCCCACTGTGCTTCCCTTACTTGCTTCTCACCCCAGTTCCCTTTGCTGTTCTCCCTCATCCTTTAAGAACTTCTCAGATGGGGTATGGATGGGTGTGGCAGAGAAAACAGGCTCCTCATCTGATGCAAGTCAGGGGGGAAACAGTCAGGGAGAGCCGGGGACTTTTGGTTGTAAAATCTGACTTACCTTGTGACATGACTTTTAAGGAGAGAATTCATCAAGACTTAAGGTAGAGCGAAGTCCCAAGTGGATAAAGGATGTCCACAGCCAAGGGCCATTTAGGAAGCAGAGGCTCTGAGGACACCTCTGGCTGATTTCACATGGGGTCCGCTCTGCCACACCTGGTCTTGGCAGGGCTCTCCGGTTACACCCTCTGTGCTCAGATTGATTGACTATGTGGATGGCATTTAAAGGAAAAGGCTTAAAAAAAAGCTATTTCAAATAGTCCACAGAGAGGAGAAAGATCACAACAGAGACAGTAGCTTTCTCCTGGGATGTAGCATGGCCCCAAGTCCTCACTTGCTCTGCGAAGCTGGGCTGGATGTCAGGCTCATGGGAAGCCCCCCTCTGTCAGCAGCTCACTGGCTTTCCTCCCAGGGCCACCTTTGCAAGAACAGCTTAGTGTGCCCACCCCTTGCTCTCCTCTGTTGGTCTCAGCAGGAGTCACCTCAATGATGCAAACAACAAATCTTAAGTATATTCATTTTGGCCACCTAAATCCAAATACATTCAATATGATTTTAATGCCCTGGAAATAGGGGGAGATAACTTGGCACAGGATATGGCCAAGCTGCCAAGACTCTGTGGGTCAGCATGGGATCCAGAATGCCAAGTGCTGAGGGGTGGAGGGGGGTCATATCCTTCCCGCCCAAACTTCCAGTACTTCAGATTATGAACTTATTTGGAAATAGGGCCATTGCAGAAGTCATTAGTGAAGGCGCGGTCATGCTGGAGAAGGGTGGCCCCTCCTCGAGACTGACTGGTGTCCTTGGAAGAAGGTGGCCATGTGTGAAGCACAGGCGCATGGGGCGGACACCACATGACACAAAGGCAAGGACGGCAACCACATGACACAAAGGCAGGGACGGCAGTGGTGCAGATGTGAGCCAGAGCATCAAAGACAGCCAGTGATCGCAGAAGCTAGGAGGAGGCAAGGAAAGTCTCCCTACAGGTTTCAGAGGGAGAAGGCCCTGGTGACATCTTCACTTTGGACTTCTAGCCGTAGAAATGTGTGACAATTGCCTGGCTGGTGTGGCTCAGTGGTTGAACATCGACCGATGAACCAGGAGGTCACAGTTCAATTCCTGGCCTGGGTTGTGGACTTGATACCCCTCCCCCCCCACCCCCGCCCAGTGTGGGGAGCTCCCTTCCTTTCTGAAATCAATAAAATATATATATATATATATATATTTTTAAAAATGTGAGACAATAAATTTCAGTTATTTTAAGCCACCAAGTGTGTGGCATTTTGCTATGACAGCCCAAGGAAACTAATACACCCAAGAAGGTAGAGGTGAATTGGGGGTGACACAAACCTAGCACCAAAAGAGAAAGGTCTGGACAGCACTTCCAGCCCTGTGGCACTGGGCAGACACTCCCTAGTCACTTGTGACAAGTGTCTCAGCTGGTGAGAAATTAGCCCCAAACCCATACTGCAGTGGCACCTGCACATGCCCTGTGCCCTAACTACATGTGAATCCTTAGAGCTTGAGACAGTTTTCAGTCCTAATGTCAATTTATGGATTCGCAATGGAGTCTCTAGTGTAGGGACTATTATCATCTCCACGTTCCAGGTGAGGAAATGTGGGTGCCAAGCAGTGAAGTCAGATTTATGGCTGTTGAGCAGAAGAGCCAGGCGTCAGCTGGAGGGTTCACGCCTCTAAGCACAGATGTCTTCCAAGGTCAGCAGAAGGGCCACCCTGGAAGTGAGAAGCTACCCCTTCGCCGTGTGTCTGTGGAGTTGGGCAGGGGCTGTCTCCCTGACTCCTCCTGGGAGAGGGAGTGCAGGCTCCAAACTGGGGAAGACAGTGCCGTCTGTGTTTTCAATGATGTGGGTTCACTCCCTCGGGTCTCCAGCAGCAGGAGACGTTCCCATTAAACAGGAAAGTAATAGATGTCAGAGCAGTTCCCAGTGACAACCACATTGTATATCTAAGCATTTGTGGAGTTCCACAAAGACAGGAGTTCTGGTGAATCTGTGTGGTCCCCATGCACACATGAGGGACATTTATAATTGTACATGTTGCCTTGTCATGGGGAGGAAAACTTCCATCTTCAACTTAGTGTCTGTGCAAACTAAACCCTTTACTTACACGTGTGTGTGTGTCTGGTGATGACAAGAATGTATCACAGAGCATCTTCGCACTTTGTACATGCCAAACACTTTTTCTCCTCTGCTACCTGTGTCCTGAGGCTGGGCACGGTAGCACACTTTCATGTTGTGGTGTCACTTCTAGCCCTGTCTCTCCAGGTCATAGCACAGAAGTTGAGTCCCTGGGTGGGGACAGGGTTGAGGGGGAGTGGTTCCAGAGACCATTCCCACACTAGCTCATCTATGAACAAAGGGATTGCAGACCACATAAGGACATGCCACGAATCTAAACTAAATATATTTCCAGCTTAATTTCCCCTTAGCCCAGTGTTTCTCCACCTTTTATTCATTCACTAGAGGCCTGGTATACAAAAATTTGTGCACTGGCAGGGGAGGGGGTGTGGGGAAGGTGTCCCTAAGCCCCACTTATGCCCTCTCACAGTCTGGGACCCCTCAGGAGATAACCACCTGCTGGCTTAGGCCCGCTCCGAAGGTGGCAGATGGCAGGCCTGATCCCTCGGTGCCTGCCCCGCCTCCCTGGGTCTCGCACACGGCAGAGCCGATCCGGGGGTTGGGGCACCGCCCCGAGTTGGGTCGCACATGGGACACCCCAGGCAGGTAGCACACGGGATGCCTGGGTTGGCCAGCCGATCGCTGCTGCACCGCCCAGCCACCCTGGGTCGGGTCGCACAGGGACGCCCGCAGCCCCGGGTCACAAATAGCAGGTCCAGATGGCAGCATGGGAGGCAGGATGGCGCTGTCCCGCCCTGCCTGCAGTATGCAAATTAGCCGCCATCTTTGTTGGCGGTTAATTTGCATAGCATGCTGATTAGCCAATAGGAGGCATAAGGAAGGTAGTCAATTACCATGTTTGTCTATTATTAGATAGGATTGACTTTTTAGACCTTTTTTCCTGGTCCCTCCCCCACCATGATATTTTAATACCAAAGAGATATTATAGCATATACATTTAGGCAATGTCTGTATCTGTGCTTTATACATAAAAAGAGTAAGATGTTTTCCCCCATTTGGGAACAATGTACCCTCATTGAGAAAGCACATCTTGTTCAAATACCCCCAAATGTTCATGTCATTTTGATGCCACTCAGCCCAAGGGAAAATGTGATGGGGGTAATTTTGGGGGGACAAAAACATGATCATGTTGGGCACACTGATAGAAACCCTCCCAGTACCCAGGGAGGGAGCAATTCAAGTGAAGAGTCCCAGGCCGAGCCTCCTTTTTCTTCCTGGTCAGTACACCCTTGCAGACATGATGCAACCTTTGATGCTGACAGGTAAGACAATCACAGGGAAGTCAGAGCACGCTGTCCCTTCAGAAAACGAGGCACGTGGCCTAATACCATTCTCATCCCTCAGAGTTGGCTGCCTGCTCACTGCAGGTGTAAAAGATCAGAGAACCCGACTAACCGAAGTCCCAGGAAGACTGGGCAACCTGCAGGTAAACTAGTTTCTCCTCCTCTTATTTCAAAATAGAGAGACAGCACAAGAGCAGTGACAATTGTTCCATAATACAGCGGTGTATTCTTTAAAAGATGGAGTTTTATTGTAAAGTGCTCATTCGTCTTGCAATGGTGACTGAAAACATTTAAAATTACTAAACTGTCTATATAGTCATCAATATAGTACTCTTGGTGCTGGTTTTGAAAAACAACTTTAAATTCATTTTTTTAATGGTTTACATCTTGACAAGTAATAAGAAAGCATTCTACCTGTAATCAGCACTTGTAAATGTTGGACACTTGGTACGACAAATAGACTTTACTGATTTTCACATTTCTTCATGCTTTGAAGGGAAAGTGAATTTGAAGTATGACTGTGATTATAAAACATTGTGTTTTGAGACTCTGTGGGGTCTCATAGAGCTGGTCAGTTCATCTCAGGGGCTGTGAATGCTGCTTGATGAAGCTGTTTGAATTGTGAAACTTGGGAACATTGACGTGAAGGGCTACTCAACATGTTTTTACAGACTTAAAATAGAAAGACAGGTTTTACTTTTTTCCCATGTAGGAGAGAATGGAACATTTTAAAATTGAGAAAGTTAAAAAGAATTCCAAGATAAAAGAAAGTGAGACATGAAATTTCTAAGTGCTTCTGGGTCTTTTAGTCACAGTCTCCAGTCATTTCTCATAAGGTGCTTTTATCTTTGGTACCTGGTGCCCCTGTTCATATAGGAAGCAATCTTGTTTACAAGGGTTTAGCTTAGAAAATGGGTAACAGTTACCAAGTAACACTGAGTACAGAGTGCGCTCATCACAGACAGTGCCTGCACGTGCTCTCCACAGGGATGTGCCTGCAGTCCTTCAGCTCACTTGGCTTCCCCGAGCAAGTTCCCTCTCCTCAAAAAGATTGTTATATATGGACCAAGTGAGATAATATGTTACAACAGTTTAGAACTTGTCCTGCAAGTACAAAGAATTGCTACCATTATTATTGTTGTGAGTTGGAGTATCATGAAAAACACAGAACTTCTTCCCCAAGCTCTTCGGATTACTGCGCAGGGGTCTGCTCATATATTTTCACCCTCAGCTCTTAAATACAGACAGGGATTCTCAGCCTTTGCTTTGCCTGTACTGTACATAATTGTCAATTAATTGCATTGTGACTGTACTATATTGAAACTTCCTGTTTACTTGTCGGTATCCTATAAGCTAGAAAGGCAGCTTGTCGGTCTGTTTCATGTCATTCATCACTCTGCCCAATGTCTAGCATATGTCACTTAGCACCCAGTAGGTTCTTAATTATGTGCGAAATGAACACAAGAATATATGGTGATGGTGTCATGATAGAGAGTTATATACTTAGATTTCTTCAGGTAAAATGTTTTTCCCATGTGGTTTTAAAACCTGTCTCAATTATGACCTGAGGCCTCCATGACTCATTCAGCCTCCCAACCAAAAACACCAGGAGTGTTAATTACAGTAAAAGGCAATGTTCACAAAGAAAAGTTGTCTACCTACAGTAATAAACAGAAACCACCTACCATCTAATTTCATTTTGGCCCATCAACCACCAAAGAGCAGGAATTTTCCATTCCCACCTAAGACGTCTGCTGTTTAGTGTCTGGAAGGTATTTGGATTGGAGCAAAGACAGTGATCTACCACATACTCATAAAGGCTTCCTTGAGCCCACAGTGTGGACGACATGTGCTGTTCATTGTGGGCAACAAGAGGAATGGTGGTCCCTGCCCCTGCTCCAGAGAACTTGCTCCCACGTCAAGGAGCCAAGTCTATGCTGGAGAAAGGAAGACTGACTCAAAGTGTCTGAGGGACAGCAGGCTTTTGGTTATGGCTCTTGGCTGATGACTTCTGGGGGCCCCTCCTGGAGGAAAGAATAATAACTCTGTGCTGATTTTTTAAAATTTTAGCCTTAGAATTAAGAATTGTTTAATTCCTAATTTTATTTGTCTGGATGGAACATTAAAGGGTTGGGGTAATTCAGAACAAAGAGCCTAGTAAATTTCTTTGTACAGATTTTTGCTGCTTTGGTTTTTTTATCAATATATATTTTTATTGATTTTTTTTGAAAGAGAGAGGAAGGGATAGGGATAGAGAAATAGAAACATCAATGAGAGAAAAATATCATCAATCGATAAGCTGCCTCCTGCATGCCCTCTACTGGGGATGGAGCCCACAACCTGGACATGTGCCCTTTCCAGGAATCGAGTCGGTAACCTTTTGGTTCATGGGTTGAGGCTCAACTACTGAACCACACCAGCCAGGCAGATTTTTGCTTCTTAGGCATCGCCCTGTAGCTGAAAGAACATTGGGCCTAGGTCCTTCCTGTCTCTCTAAGGATGTAACAGTTCACAAGCATCATGCTGGGTTTAGGAAGCCAAAGGAAGACTTCATTCTGGTCAGAACTTAAGGGAGTAATGGAACTAGGTGCTCTCACTCTCTATAGTCCTTTTTTTCCTCCATGGTGTTATCTCTATCCTGTCTGAGCAGGACAGGGTGAGGCAGGTGGGAGCTGAGCGCCCCATGGCCAGGCAGGAACAGATTGACAAAGTGAGGGGGGCTGAGAGGGGCACCACTGAAGGTGAAAGACCTGAAACGGTAGACTTTGGGAGCAGTGAGACCATGATAAGAGCAGTACGGATAGGTGGAGACAGCATGATGAGTGGTTCAAATTCAAGGCTACTATCCTGTAGCAGTTGGGTTGGAACTAGGCTTGATTGAGCAGTTTCCTTGAGCTGATCACCTTCTCATAAAGGTGAAGCAGTGGCTGGGCCTCCGGCCTGGCTTGGCCCTGCCCTTTGGGGAGTTGCATCGCCTCTTCATCGGTTAGACTTGCTTTCTTCCTCACTTGTCACTTCATGGTTACACGGTGGATAGTGCAGCTCTGGACATCACACCCATGTTAATTGAAGACTGTGAGAAGGACAGGGAGAAAAGGGTAGCATCAACATATTTTCTCTAAGGTCTTGTTGCGAGAATGGAGTCAGGCAATGCCTGGGATTCTACCAGGAAGACTGAGAGACCAACCCTCTGGTTTCTGCATCCTCTGGAACAGACAGTGAGCAGAGGGCTGGATTTGGGTGTCGGGGAACCAGTGTGCAATATCTGTCACCATCTCAGAAACACTCCTCACCTTGTGTACTCTCCCCACCCCACCCATTGTAATAAATCTTCAAAAGAAGAGAATACTTAAGGAAGTTTCTAGTGGAAATGGTCATCAAACTCATTCAAATCCTCATTTTTCACCCCCCAATCTGCTCAAATGCCAGGAAACCTGTTCTCTTGTTTTATCACCTTTTTGTCTTGTAGCAGAAATGTTTCCTCTCAGCCCACCTCTGATTTCAGCCAAAGGCTTGGGGACAGTTCTATGCATGTCATTAATCTTCCAGGTCAGACACCCACCATAACCTCTCTGCTTCCCACCCTGAGGGTCTTCAGCAAAACCCAAGAAGCTCACTGGCCTGTCAGGTGAGCACCTCAGAGAGTAGCAGGGTTTGCTTTCCTACGATGACCCTCCTCCAGGGGGTGAGCAGGAATCAGCAGACCCCTAGCCTTCTGCACTTGAACATGCAGTTGAAGAGGCCCTCTAATGCTTCTTCATAGGGTCCCAGCTAGTTACCCACAGTGGACACCAGCCCTATAAATTCCTCTGCCCTGGTTTTTCTTCCCCTGCTTAACTCTCTTTCCTTCCTCACTCCTGGGTGGTCACCACATGCATACATGATGAGGCCAGCACCCATGTCACTCATCTCAGGTGCTACTTGGGGGAACCCAAACTAAGGCCATCTCTCTATGGGAACTGCTTGACCATTCTTATCAGTGGCTTTTCCAAGGGAACTTTTCTGTACATATTCCCCTTTAAAGGGAAGGTGAGTTCTCTACAGAAACTAAACATCCAAGTGTGTGAACTGTAGTCCATTGTACAGATGGGAACATATCTCTGTTGGTAGAAACAAATATGTCAGAGGTTCTTCTCTGAGTCCATTAATGAACCAAGGAGTTGAGTGATTATTGTAAGTGTGTGTCCAGCAGAATCAGCAATGGTATAGAAGCATTTACAAAGTAGTCAGTGTGCCCAGTGCCTGGTCCTTGAGCTAAGGATCCACAACTGAGCAGGCAATTTCTGCTCTCAAATTGCTCATGGATTACAGGTGTGATTTGGGGAAACTCAGGTCAACACTTAATGTGTAGTATGTGCTGTATGAATCCACACCTCGTGGTCACTGATGCAATAGGGGATGGTAACAAAAAAGACATAGGGATTTGGATGACTCCAAGCTTCCTAGCCTCGGTGACTCGGTGGATAGGATGTCATTAACCAAGATAGAAAATGCAGGGCAATAGCAGATTTGAAGAGAAAGATGACCTGTTGATTTTTAAATATCTAAGTCATTCAGGTGGGGATATCTAGTAGACAGAAGTATGGGTCTAGAGCAGCAATTTTCAACAAGTGTGCCGCAAGAAGAAATTTTAAAACATGCATACCTGACCTCTTTTCTCTTAGATTGTCAAGTAAAAATATGATAACAGCCAACACAATAGCCACCTTGTGTGAATGCCCTGTCTTAAACCATAAATATATAGGTCATATAATAGAGTTGCATCTTATTGGTCATGTCACATGATAAGGTTTGGTCTGACTAATTGTTGGTACCAGAAATCCTTATATACAAGTATAGGCACCTGATTTTTTTTTTTTTAAATACTTTGGACCAAAAAGGGTATGTAATTACTATTATTATTTTGTCTTGTTTTGTTAATCCTCAACAGAGGACATTTTTTTCCATTGGTTTTTAGAAAGAGTGGAAGGGAGAGGGAGAGACAGAGAGAAACATCAATGTGAGAGAGAAACATCAGTTAGTTGCCCCCTGCATATGCCCTGACTAGGGTTGGGGATCAAGCCTGCAATCAAGGCATGTGTGCCCTTGGCCAGAATCCAACGAAAGACCCTTCAGTTTGTGGGCTGACACTTTAACTACTGAGCCAAATCAGCTAGGGCTATCATTATTAATTTTTTGTAAATTAATCAAACTTATATCTACTTTTTATCAGATTGGCAAAAGAAAAATATATTTTTCAGTGTGCTGCAGAATTTTAATAATTAGTTTAAGTGTGCCATGAGCTGAAAAAGTTGAATATCGCTGGTCTAGAGACAGGAGGAGAATTCATCACTGGCACATAGATTTGGAAGTCGGGGGTACATAAAGTTAACCTACAGGAGTAAATGAAAACAGGAAGCCCAGTGGAGGAATAAGGAAGGGTTAAGAGCAGGAGCCAGCAATGAGACTGAGGAAGTCAGACCAAGCTGTAGGAGAGGAATCAGAAGGTATATTTCTCCACCATTGAAGCCCAGAGAGGATGCTTCAGATGAAGGTGTGATTACAGCCCAATGCAACCCCAAGGAAAGGTCAGGTAGGGCGGTAAGGACAGGCCTTCAGCATTTGTGACCTCAGAGGTGGCTGTTTTAGTAGAGGGGTGACAAAGGACTTCTGGTCCTTTATTTTACTCACCTCAACCTGGGTCTCTTCAACAGCCATGAAAATGGGACATCGACATTCCCTTCGAGAGCCTCTATTGATAACATTAGCTTCTTCTGACAACCAGAGCCAGATTTCTTCACCTTCCCCTATTCCTTCTCCATCTTTCTCCCCAAACATACTGAGATTCTCTTCCTCCTTGGGGCTTATTATTATCTCCTCCCTCACATTTCTGTTTGCCAGACAGAAGCTGCTGCTCCTTCTTGGCTTATTTGCTCTCACCTGAACAGAAGCTTTGTGAGCGGCCAGTTTCCAGTTTGTAGGAATGAACTTCTCAATAGCAGTCTCATTGGATCCTCAGTCTCCCAACAAGGCCATGTGGCCCTTGCCAGGATATCTAGTTAAAAGCAAGTTGATTGAAAAGGCAAATTAGTAGAAATCAGAACTGGTTGCAAAACCCTATTTGCAGTCATTTGTTTTGCCTCCTTACAGGCAGTGATGCTTGCTGGGCTGTATAGTGACCAGTCGTACAGAGACGCTAGTCCCACGTCTTGGGAGGCTTGGCTAAGGGCAGAAAAGTCACCAAAAATAAACTGAAAATTTTTTTACAAAATGGGAATGATGTAAAATCAAAAGTCAGTGTGATGTCAAGCACAATGCAGGTCCCAGCAAGCTGTTCAGCTCGAAGGCAGGAGCCCTGAGAGGGATTGACGGGAAAACTGCTTTGTGTGGTGGGAGCTGATGGTGAGAACATTGTCCTTAAGCTTCAGAGAACTATGTGGAAGCTGGTTTGGGGATTTAGTGAGATGATTATAAATTCGTTCTGGACATATCAAACTTAAGATTCTGATCTCGAGACAGGTCTGGATGGAAAAGTCAGCCAGGATGTGTCAACGAGGAAGAGAAAGCTGAAGAGAAACTGAGGCAGTAGGCTGGTGAAATTACTGATATAGAATATAGAGTGAGGTTAAAGGTTGGGAGAGAATAAAGCTATCTGCCCAGTGCCCGTGCCCCATCTTCCTTGGTAACAGAATGCAGACTTTTAGCCAAGCACATCACCTCCTGAAATAAAAGGCCACACTTCTCAGCTCACCATATAGCTATTGGTCACATGAATAAGTTCTGGCCAGTTATTTGTTGTCAGATGTGCTGTGGGACTTCTAGACAGATCAAGCCCTTTGTCTCCATTTCTTCTTCCTGCTGCTTGGAATGCAGAGGTGACGGCTGACTCCAGCAGCAATCACATTGGCCAGGAGGTGGCCTCAAAGAAGTCACGTGGAATGGACCAAACAATAAGAGGACCTGAATTCCTGTTGACTTCATGAAGCTGTATATACCAGCTCTGGACATTCCATACTACATTTTCCTTTTTTCAAAGTGTATGTAGGGTCCTAAAATTGGGGAATTCAGGGAGATGGCTAAATTAATAAGTTAAATTATTAGATTTAAATAAAAATTTTGCATTATTCAACAATTATTGCCTACTATGTGAAGGGCATTGTGCTGGGTGCTGAAAAAGCAAAGTTCTTGACTTTATGGAGCTTATGGCTTAGCAGGAGATATCTGAAGTATTAGGTACAACAAAAAGATATAACTGAAGCAAGTGGAAGCATTAGAGAAAATTCATCTAAAGGTCCCAGCAAAGTCCCAGAGGAGGTATTTTTTGAGGTGATATGTGAATGTAACAATTCACCAAATTGACAGGCTAGGAGAGAGTGTTTAAGGTAGAAGGTTTAATGCATGGAAAAGTATGAAGAACATGGCATCTTGCCAGAATGTGTTTTATTTAAAGTGAAGAGGGAAAATGGTCATAGAGAAAGGCACAATGTATGGAGTAATTTGACTACTAAAACTCTCCAGCCTGGACCAGCAGCCCAGTGAGCCTCGGTTTCTTTAGTGGCAGTGCCCCCTAGTGGTAGGAGGGCTTCATCAGCTGGCAGGAAGAGGCAGGGTGGGTGTGAGTAGACAGAGGAGCAACTGGAGCAAGGCAGAGGCCACAGGTCAGATAAGAAATCTAATAGAAGTGTTCTGGCAGAGTGGTCAGGAGAGGCTGCCAGTGAGAAAGTTGGGGAAAGCCCTGATGGGCACAGTGTGGGACCTACTTTTGCTGCCCATCTATGTTGGTCAGTTCTTTTGGATTCCACGGGACAGAGGAGTATTGCTCTGTTTTGTTTAGTTTTGTTTTGAAGCCTGGTGGGGGTGGTAATAGGTGTTGTCATACTGAGCCCCTGCTCAGCCACCCCTGTCCCCTGCACAGCCTTCTTATCGAAGAAGTGAAGCCCAGGAAATCGGAGGACAGGTCCACACAAGCGCACACTTGGCACAGGAGATGGTGGAGGAGTTCAGGGTCATTTGACACTTAAAACAATTTTTTTTAATTGATTTCAGAGAGGAAGGGAGAGGGAGAGAGATAGAACCGTCAATAACAAGAGAGAATCACTGATTGGCTGCCTCCTGCATGCCCCACACTGGGATAGAGCCCACAACCCCATGCATGTGCCCTAACCAGGAATCAAACCCTACCTTCATGTTCATAGATCAGCACTCAACCACTAAACCATGCCAGCTGGCTATTTGACCCTTTTTAACTACTTTGGAGGCTCATGGCCTTGTTCTTGTTTATAATTCATGCCCATATTCCAGTGAGATGAGGACACCTCAGTGACTATCACACTCAGGCAAATGTTTAAAAATAAAGAAGAATGTAAGTCTAGAAACAATGTTGAGGGAGGAGCAGAAGGAGCAGGGGCTGTGGCCCACAGTGATTGCCACAAATGAGCATTCCATTTAGTTGTCAGTTTCCTTGGAGCTGTGGAAACACTGGAAATACAGGGTATTCTGTGGTTTGCATTGCCTGGAAGGAGGAAATGCAACTGTCCTTCAGAAATACATCGTTTCTGGGATGGGACGAGGTGTTAACTAATGATGTGGTGGTATCATTTTGCAATACGTGAAGTTATCAATTCAGTATGTTGTACACCTTAAATTTACACAATGCTATATGTCAATTATATTTCAATAAAGCTGGGAAAAATTTTAATGATTTAAAAGAGAGAGCACATGGTTTACATAGTTCCTGGCCTACTAGTCCAAGAGGAATTTATTCTAGTGATTCTACTAGTAGACCAATAAGTAAACACCGAATCGAAAGGCATCCAAATGCATTGTTGCCTCTCTTTCCTGGGAGTTTGCAGACCTGTTCCAATACCTGCTAGGTACTAGATATGATGAGTGTTCAGTGGAATTGATCAGTGGTTCCCCACCGTCAGTGGGACCCCTAGTGGGCCATGGAGTTATTGCAAAGTTGTCTGAGAATCAGCATTCTAGATGCATAATTTTAGGAGAGGAAAAAATTGTTTTGTGCAAATATAGCAATTTAAAAAAAATATGATGACCAAAACTAGTGAAATACTAATGCATGTACCATAACTACTGGCTTCACACTAGCTTTTGGTTATTATAAATTCTCTTGATTAGATTGTAACGATACACTTACTAACGTTTTGATATTACAAGTAGGTCCTTGTGTTTAAGAAGGGGCAGACTGTCTAGCTGGTGTGACTGCTCTGAGCAGAGAAGACTACCCCCACCCCAGTCACTACTCTCAATAACTGGTTTTCACTTTGTGAGATGAGCTCTGAGGCCCCCGTGTGCTCAGATACTCTTTGTTCAGTAATCAGCTCTGTGGTTTTCAGGAGGCACCAAAGAACTTCAGGGCTTTCCACCCTGAGCACTTTGTTCAGGAAGCTTAAGCAACTTGTTGTGGTTTCAGAAGTGGCACGCTTGAAGTTCTGAAGTTGGCACAAACTACTGCTCCTGCTCAAACGGGTGGTAGAAAGAGAGGCCACCATAGGGCTGGTGGCCCAAAAACCGAAGCTGTGGTTGTCTCCACAGACAGCTGCTCTGCAGCAAGCTTGCCGTCGCTCCCCATCCCTTTCATGTGGGCAAAGAAAGAACTTATCAGACACAAAGTCTCTCTTCTCTTGTAACATTTGGGGTGAGAGGAGAGGAAGTTAGGCAGTAAATCGGGGCAGAATTTACAACAGTGAAAATCACGTTTTTGTTGAGCTCTCTCCCTCCGTATGGGCGACTCCACGCTGCTCCAGAGGGCACACCCATGCCTGTGTGCTAGCTGATGCTCAGACTGCACGTGAGTCCACAGCAAGGGGACAGCACTGCTTCCTGTGCTCTGGGTCACGTGGCTCAGTGCCACCATTTGAGGACAGGAGGATGGCCTCAGGATTCCAAAGCTAAAGTGGGGCTAGCAAAACCTGTGAGAGCAGCAGTTACACATAGTATTCCAGCCATGGCCACTGCAGTGGTCCCATTAAACAGGCCACAAACACCTTCCCCAGAACTGACTTGCACAGTTGCTAAGGAAAGTTACAAAGGCCACAATTGTTTTACATGTAAGAACATATACATTTGAGTGTCTAACCAGGAATGTCTCTCCCACTGTCTATCATGGCTCCTCACTTGTACTATTGGAAATTTATTTCTGTTAGTTAACAGTATTTTTTGTGTTCCAGAGAATGCAAGCGTTCTGGTGGGTGTACTTGGTAGAACAAGAAAGAGGAAGGGTTTGGTGACAGGCCAGCCATGTGGTGCCTCTCAATGGTACCAGGTGCATGGCCCTGTTCTCCTTCCTGGTCCATTACATTTTTACACAGGAGCTGTTCTCTCTAAAGTATTGGGCTGGGGGATACATGGTGTCAGGCCAATGGGGACCTGGCTGTCGTCAGCATTTTCAGATTCTAAGAACTTGATTTTCTCAAAGTTAGACAGTAAATTTTTGGCCAATTCAGGATTCATGGTAGAATCCCTGGCCCTGTGTTTTGTGGGGATAAACATAATGTTGCAGCCAATGAGCAGTGATTCAACAAGTATTTGTTGAGTGACTATTATGTGCTAAGTCCTTCACTAGGCATCAGATATGCAAAGATGAATATATAATTCTACAAACGGAAAGGAACATGTGGTCCAGACATGAACTAGATATTCACAAAAGAAAATTTCAAATTGTCAATAAACATCTAAATGTGTGTGAATCACTAGTAATGAAGAAAATATAAGTTAAAATTAAAAGTAATTTTTGTGTGTGCGTGTTTGACAAAGGTTAAAAACAATGGCTGTATTCTGTGTTAATGGGTGCAGGTAACTTTCCTACACTATTGATGAAATACTACCTTTCTAGAAAAGTTTGGCAATGTGTAGCGAAATCAAAATGCCTACCTTTAACCTGGCAATTCCCATTTGGGAAATTTTTAAAAAGTAAATAATAGAAAAGGGCCTCAAAGATGTGTGCTCAAAGATGTGTATACAAAGATTTTTATTGAAGTAATGTTTATGTCATTTACAATTTTGCTAAATAATTTATGTTGAAGTCTTTTGATGGGGTGCTGTGCAGTTGATGTGTACCTGCATTAGGATAGCAATCTGCAATATACTAGTACAGTCAAGTGACAATAAGAGAATGCTGCATACAGTCTAATTCTATTTGGGTTTCAAAAAAGGGTACATACTTATATGCATAGAAAGAAGTTAAGAAAGATCCTCCAAGATGATAAACACAGACTGATCTCATTTTTATACCTCTCTGTAGTCCTTGAATTTTTTGACAATGAGCTTTAATTACTTTTATTATCTGATAAAGGCATTAAAATATAAATATCAAGTACTCTGACCTCAAGGATATCACATGTGTACACATAAGCATGTGTGTCCAAGCTGGCATGTGAATTGCCCACCAATTCTAGAATCTGCAGAATTGGCAGAGCTCAGGAAGCTGGGAGCTCACCTTTCTTTTCAAAGCCCAAAGCCCAATCCCAGGAGAGAGGCAAGGGAGCCAGATGAGTCCTCCCTCCTTCAGACACTGAGGTCATTTTCTCAGCATTTTCCTGCTTAGATAAGTTAGATTCAGTTAATGTCATTTTCTTGAGCAGGAAAGGAACTGAAGTTTATCAGAAGGTTCCTAACTCCAGGTACTTAGTTGTACACTCACATCTCCTCCACTGGCCCCAAACTGGCAGGGCCATAATTCAAATCTAGTTCTTTGATTCTAAAAACTATGCTATTTCCATGGGTTCCTTAATGTTTGCTTCTGTGTGTTTGAGTGTTCACCAAGATACAGATTCCTGCTTTAGCATGAAATAGTTTGTGCCTAAAAATTTGCACTTAAATGGGTCTTCCTTAGAAGAGGCAGATAGTGGGCGTATTTTTCTCATGCCCTAGCCTTTTTCAATGGGTTACAGACCTGCACACTCATCCATCTATTTATCCACCCATAAACCCATCCATCCATCATCCATCTATGCATGCATGCCTCCATTCATCCATCTATCTATCCATTCATCTTGCATCCATACATGCATCATCTTTACATATATCTTCTTCATTCATCCATCCTTCTACCTAATATTTGTTAAGAGCAGCATAGGTTTTAGAGTTTACGAGTATGGTCCCCCTTCAAATCCAAACTGGCCCCCTTCAAATCGTGGCTCTACTTACTGGCCATGAGATGATGGACAGGTTAATTAAATGCTTAGTGCCTCCATTTCCTGTCAAATGGGGACAATAACATGACGCATAAAATTTTTGTGAACATGAAACCAATCATTCAATGTAAAGAACTGAGAGTTGTGCCTGGCATGTAGTAAGTACATCTCCATCATGATATTTACTATGTGCCAGATATTATAATTTTTGTGTTGTCCTTCTCAAAAATAATTATGTTCCAAGGACAGGACTTGAGTGCTGCAGCTTGTGCTGACCAGGAGTTTATGATTGTCTTGACAGTTCTCAAGGACTCCTCTCTCTTTGTTTCTTTGTCTTTAAAGTAGCAAAAGTTAATTACGTTTTGGCTTTAACTTATCACAAAAATCATTTATTCTTAACTTTTATCTTCATTTAGTACACCCTTATGTTTTCTCTGTGAAACTTGTGTCTCTTGGGCTATTTTTAAAAAATTAATTATTTTTTTTTATTTCAGAGAAGAAGGGAAAGGGAGAGAGGGGGAGATAGAAACATCAGTGATGAGAGAGAATCATTGATTGGCTGCCTCCTGCACACCCCACGCTGGGGATCAAGCCCACAACCCAGTATGGAATCGAACTGTGACCTTCTGGTTCATAAATCGATGCTCAACCACTGAGCCATGCAGGCCGGGCTCTCGGGCTATTTTGAGATTCCCTTTGAAAGTAGAGTGGGGATGCTCGCTGAACTGGTGACTATTTTCCAGAGGAGGGTCAAGCCCTGTTACATATATTTATCTTCAAAAGGGATTTTGTAGGTCTGTCCTGACTGCCTTGGTGTTTCTCTGTGGGCTTTAGCTTGCTCTCTGTTCTTTGGTGTAGTCTCCTCCATGGGGTATTTTTGGCAACAGAGCTCATCTGGTTCAGTCTCCTTTCATTTCTGAGGCCAACCAGTGGTTCATACCAGCAGGGAGGACTTTCACAAACACACTGTCCCAGGTTGTGTCACTGGTGTCTGGCGGAAGGAGACAGATCAAGGAATGTTATCTCAAGGGGCGTCCTACTTTCCAGTCAGTTAATCACTGTTGCTCCTGTCAGTAGCACCTGGGGTGAGAACAGGTGCAGGCCTCTTGGACACTACCCCTGCAAGGAGGGGCAGGAGGGGCAGAGGAAGGAAGGCTGGAGGTTGAAGCAACATGTGCATTAGGAGAAATCAAATCCCGTATCCCTGCTATGCAGTATGGAGAAAGGCACAGCATTACCTGCATTCTATTACTGCCTCAAACCTTGCATCTGAATCTAAGGGCGAGGAAACGCTCAGGCACATCCAAACTGAGATATTGTTTTATTAAATATATTTTAATTGATTTTTTTTAGAGAGTAAGGAAGAGAGAGAGAAACATTGATGTGGCCGTGCACTGATGGGCGCAGAGCAGGTCTCAAACTCCTTGTCCATGGTCACACTATGCTCCGTAGGTAAAGGAGAAACGGTTTTCCTGATCCTGAAGCTCTGGTTAGAAATGATCTCAGTAGTGGAAATGAATCTCATTTACGTCCATGACTGAAAAAGCTGAGAAAACCTTTGAGCATTTATACCTTTTGCTTTTCTCCAGGTGTGGGTGACAAGGTCCTGCCGTTCAAATCGGGTGTCTGCCTGTGTTTGCATTGTTTCAGTAGGTGGCAGCATGTCCTCTCCTTTCAAGGGTGTCTTCTGAAGAGCATGTCTGCAGTGAAAAGCTTCTGTTGGGAAATTAAGGGGTGTTAATCATGATTAAGGTCAATGGTAAATATTCCCTGTGAACACCACAGATACATTGCTCATGGTCACAACTCAAGTCATTTAACAGGTTTTGACGCCCCAACAATAACTTTAGAGCAAAAGCTTATGACACTTCTACTTGGAATTCTACCCAACCAAGGGTAGATGCTCTCTATCTCTATCTCTATCTCTATCTCTATCTCTATCTCTATCTTCTTCTTTCTCATTTCTCTTAATAGTTCAATTTGGAAAATTGCTTAAATTAAGATGATAGGGAACAAACACACAGCAACACAGACTTTTCTTCTCCAAATCGACTATCTCTCAGCCTAATAGAAAGATGGTAATGGGGTCAGAGCCAGTTTAAAAATATAATTGTAATCGTGTTATTTTTAACCAAGGTACCACAACCTAGAATCTTCCTTTATGGCAGCTGCTGGGATTTCCCTTCTGTCTACCCACTACCCCCCATCATCCCTCCCATGCTTTCAACTCTGTAGGTGTGCCTGCATCATTCATCTGATAGAGAGGATTTTTTAAGACACCTTTCTCTCATTTATTTTCAACTTTTCATTAAAGAATAACATACATAGGGAAAATGGTAAAAATCATAAACTCAATAAATACCACATTTTAGGTCAAGAAATACAACATCACTTCCTTTCTCTCCCATTGCCATCCACATCTCCCCCCATTCCTCCCCAGCATTAACACAGTCTGCCTTCTAATACAGCTGGCCCTGAGCAACACCAGTTTGAACTGTGCGAGAAAATTTAGACACAGATTTTGTTTAACAAATATGCACAGTACTGCAAATATATTTTCACTACCTTATTTTCTGAATATCATTTTCTCTACTTTATTATAAGAATACAGTACCTAAGAATAATATATATACATATAACATACAAAAATGTATTAATCAACTGTCTATGTTATCAGTAAGGCTTCTGGTAAACAGTAAGGTATTCATAGGGGAGTCCAAAGTTATATGTGAATTTTTGACTGAGCAGGGATCAGCACTCCTAATTCCCATGTTTTTAAGGGTCAACTGTACTATTTATTAGTGTTTCCTGTTTGGGAATGTTATATAAATGGGATCATAAAGTGTGTATTAATTTGTGTCTAGCATCTTTTGATGCACATTATGTTTCTATGATGCAGCCATGTAGCTACTATTAGTTTGTTTGTGCTGCATTTAGCTCTATTGTATGATTATTCCACAATCCATTTTTCCTTTTTTCAACAAATAATTAATTGTACTTGAAATATCTCCAAGATTATCTTTTCATTTTAAAGGGTAAGCATATTTCTGGGCGCTATCATCCTTGTTAGGGCCACAGAGAGAATTAAATTATTGTGGAAGGGAATTAACTTGGGAAAAGTACAATACATGTACTTATAATTTCATAGTACATATTATCTCTCTCTCCTGGTCATAAATGTCAGCATGGCCTTGATCTCTCAGTGGTTCTCAGCCCTGGTTACACACTAGAATCACATGGAGAGCTCCACAAACACCCCTCTCCAGGCACTCAGACATTCTCACTTTAGTTCATTAAATACCCAGAAGTATTTTGTATAAGCTCCCCAGATGACTCTGATGCATGCCAGGGCTGAGGACCACATGCCAGTTTGTGGACACCTGTTAGATAATTCATTTGAACTGAAGTCTATCTCCACACTGTACCTCAAAGAGTTCTCTTTCAGATTGTTTCTGTAATCACACCACTGCCTCAAACCTTTTGCAATATTCCTCATTGAACCTTACTGAAAGTGAGCAAAAGAGTCCACTGAACAGAGGTCTCCTTCCTATTTAAAACTAGTGACCTGGTGCATGAATTTGTGCACATTGAAAGGAAATTAATTAGAAAAGGTATTTTAATATTGCTATTCGCTTTTTCTTTATAATAGAGGTGTCAGCCAAATTCATGATTGACAATGACAAATGGAAACACACATGTGATTGGTGCCAGCGAGAGCTTTATGTGTTTCGTGCATGCGCGAGTCAACTTAGTCTTTTATATATAGAGAATAAACTTGCTTAATGAGACCTGCTTTCTGATTCATGGGAAAATGCTTCACAGACATTTGATTACAGCATAAATCTTTGCACCTGGGTATAAAGCAAGTCGTGTTCCTGGGCTGCAGAAACTGCAAGGAGACTAGTAGATAGGGAGAGGAAGCTGGGCGTTGCTATGTGACGTCATTACCTGGCACCCACAGCAACTGTTTCTGGGCTGGCCATGGGGTCTCAGCAGTGTCAGCTGCGATTTGGTGGGCTGTCGCTCTGCGATGGTAGCGGGGCCTGTGTCCCACTTGGGGGGAGCCGAGTGTTACTTTGTCAGCCAGGTCTGTGCTGCTGCTGTTTCTCTGTAAATGGCAAGTGTGCATCACGTCAGCTCCTGCATTGAGCATCTTCCCCCTGGTGGTCAGTGCACATCATAGCAACCAGTTGGACAGTGGGAAGGACACTTAGCATATTAGCCTTTTATATATATAGAAGATTGCTGCCTCAGTCCAGCCTGCATGGCTCAGTGATTGAGCGTTGACCTGCGAACCAGGAGGTCACAGTTTGATTCTTGGTCAGGGCACATGCAGGAGGCTGCCAATCAATGATTCTCTCTCATCATTGACATTTCTATCTATCTCCCTCTCTGATATCAATAAAATTATTTAAAAGATAAATAAATAAAACAAAATTGCTCTTTCATCTGCTCCATTCATGCTGCCCACCTCTGCCGCTTGCCTTCCTCTGCTTATGTTCCCATAGAATTTCTTCATACCACTTCACGTCTCATTCAAAAAGATTAAAGAAAGGAAAGCTAAAGAAAGTGAGAGAAATAATTTGCAACATGCAAGGAAGCCTTCTTGAAAAGAATATTTTATTATAAACAGAGAAAAAGACATGTTTAGAAACTTATAATGAATATTTTGAATTTTCTGTTTTTGTAAGGGGAGGAAGATTATAATTCTGAAGACTTCAAGCTGTAAAACTGGAAAGCATTAAGACAGTTTATCTACAAGTGAGAGAACTCTAGACAATAGAAATCCAGGACCTTTCTTTAGAAAAATATTTTTTGCTAAAATTTTAATAATATATGGGATAATGTTTCCTTTTTAATCTTCCAAATTTTGGATTGCTGAAGGCCAGTTTTAAAAATAAGAGGTGTGGTTACATCTGATAAGAGGATGGGGGATATATGCAGAAAATACATGCTACCCAGAGATCAGGAGAAGCTATAAGGAAAAAAGCAATAGTGCAGCACTTACATAATAAAGGGAAGGCAGATTGTGTGTTGGGAATTAAAGCCCTGTGGGGTTTTAATTAGAACTCTAAGGCCAGCCAACTGCAGAACCACCAATTCTTCCTAAAAATATTTGCTGAGTTCTTCCTATGTTCCAGGTGTTGTTCCAGGTGCCAGATATATAGCAGTGAACAAAACGTACCAAATCTCAGCCCATGTCAAGCTCACCTTCTAGTGGGGGCACAGACCATAAACACATAAATGTCTAAAATCTATATACCCAGGATGGTACGTGTTATGGAGAAAAATAAAGCAGGGGTGTTTGGGAGGAGAGTTGCAATTTAAAATACAGAGAGGACCTGGGGGAGAAAGTATCTGTAGAGCATGGACATGAAGGAGGTGAGGGATGGACCACGTGCACATTGGCAGGGGCATTCCAGATGGAAGGAACAGAAAGTGAAAATGCCTTAGGTGACGGTGTTCCTGGGGTATGGAAGAAGGAGGGAGTGACAGTGTGTGTGGAGTTAAATAAGAAGAGTGAAAATGAGGTTGGAGAGGTGAGGGGTGGAGGGGATGTGACCAAGTAGCCCCTGTAAGACTCACACTTTACTCTGATAGTGATGGCAGCCATTGGAAGGTTTTGAGCTGAGAGGTGATATATTCTGATCAGTTTTCAAAAGGATCTTTCAGGTTTCTTTGTTACAAATCAATTTTGGTGAGGGGCAAGAACAAAAGCAGGAAAACTATTCAGGAAGGTATCACCATCATCTGCATTAGAGCCTTTGGTGGCCTCAGAAAAAGTGGAAGCTAAAGATGGGGATGAGTAGTTGGATTCTAGCGATACTTTGAAAACAGCTGGCAGTCATCACTGGCTTGGGCGGTAACTGGATTCCATGTGTAAAAGAAAGAGATGCCAAGGAGAATGTCAGTGCATAATCATATACTTTGTGTTTAGTTCAATTTAATTTCATAAATGTTTGCTTTCTACTATATATTATCTATTATATATGACACACTGTGCAAGCAAAACACAATTCCGTCTGCCAAAGGAAACAGACATATAAATCAATAAATTTGTATACATCCTATTAAGCCTAATAATCAAAGTTTGCTCAGGTTCTCAAAGTGGGGAGAGATTAACGCAGTCACAGAGAGAAAGATGGTGATGGAAATCCTAGAGGAAGTGATGATTAATTTAACTGTTGACAGACACATGTGGGTTTCCTGGTTATAAGGAAGGGGCAGAGGAATGATATTCCTGGGAGAGGTCACTGCATGTACAAAGGCTCAGAGGAATGAAACAACCTCAGAGGGGTGGGTCTAGGGAATTAGAAGTAGATTGGTTTGGCTGGTGTATGAAGTTCAAGGGGAAGAGAGGCCTGGAGCTGAGGGGAGCACATGATAACGGGTTTTGCATGCCCTGCCTCGGGCCTAGGCTCTATTCCAGCAGAGTGAAAGGTTTTAACAAGGGAAAGTTGTGATCAGACTTGTCACTGGTGGTCACACACAGATAGATTGGGAAGAAGAGAAGGCAAGAGGCTAGAATTTCAATCAAAAGTCCTTGCGTCCATTGCGAGAGCCAGCATTAAGGAGATGGCAGAGGGAGTCAAAAAGAAAGGCCCGGTTTAAGAGATAGAAACAGCAAATCCCAGTGACCAGTTGGTTATAGCATATGAGAGGGAAGGAGGAGTCTGGGAGGCTGAGAGTGTGTTCCCATCATTATGATTAGGGAATACTGGAAAACAGAGAAGGCCACGAAAGTGGGGAAAGTGATGAGATCACTTTGACATAATGAGGTGAAGGGCCAGGGAGATATGATAGAAATCTCCAGAGAGAAGGTGGATATATGGGTCTGTGAATTAGCAGATTTGGTGGGGGCATTAGCCTATTATCTATAGATTTGGTCAATAACATATAGAGGGCATTCAAAACGCAGGAACTCATCCGACTGTTGAGGGAAAAGATTTAAAGAGAAAGATAGCCAAGGACAGAATCCTCAGGAACATTGAGCTCTAAGGGGAGGATCCAGGAAAGCAGCCAATAACCAACCCCATGGATATGCAGTCCGAGAGGGGAGACAAGGATCAGGAGGAAGAGTTGCCTCCACAATCAGGGAGGATGGAGGGGTGATCAAAGGTAGCAAAAGCCATGATGATCTAGTGAGATGATGACTTAAGACACTTAGGAGAGCTGGGTTATTTGGAGGTCATTGTTGACCATAGAGAGGGCAGTTTTTATGACATAGAAGTAGGGGTGGGAGGAGCAGAAATCAGATTATGGTGGTTTGATAAATGGATAGGAGGTAAGGAAGTATAGACACAGGCATAGACTCCTCTTTTAACAAGCTTGACTATGAACACCCAAATCTCTCTTCTCCTTGTGAGGCATGGTCATGCCCAACTATCCTGTGCCCTGGAGTAGAGGGAGGCAGATGTTGAAGCAGGTGAGTGTTTAGAGCTAAGAGAGAAATGGGAAAGTGACCCCAGGAAGCCAGATAAGGGAGGCCTGGCTGTTTGATGAGGTCTTGGGACTGATGGAATAGAAGTAGGCAGTGTAAGAACTAAGAGATGAGCAGGTGATGGTTTCATGTATGTAGAGACTTCACACAGAGAGTGCTTCCAGATGATCAAGTCTGGCATCTGGGAATGGAAACGTCCAAGGATCGAGTAAAAGATGCAGATGTTGGGAACTGAGGCAGTTCAGGTTCTGGAAAGCTACAGTGTGGGTGGACTCTTCATTGTGGGCACTGAAGTCATCCAGTTGGTGGATAACATTGGATTCCAGGAAAAGAATGTGCCTGAGTCCCCGGCGAACATGGAGGAGTGTTCACTATATAATAGTCATCAATAAGAAAGTGGACAGGCAAGTGAGGAGTGAGATTTGCTCAAAAGTAATGGACAATGGGAAGAATATCTTCAATTCCACCCAAACCTGCCATACCTTTGGGAGGGCTGCAAAGGTCATGGTATCCTAACGGTAGGGACAGGAAGCGGAAAGTACCATTTCAGTGAAGCACATAGGAGAGAAGATCATTTTTAGCATATATAGTGAAAATTATAAGTTTCCAGAAACTAATGATCCATTTTATTTTCTGCTAAGACTATTGAATTAAGGGTTTCCAGGGAATCACAGAAGACAGTGTGCTGACTGAGTAGTATTTAATATGATCAGGTCTTAAATAAGAAGCTATGAACATAAACATTTAAAACCAAATATATAATAAATAATCATTAAATTATAAAGTACATAGTTCATATTAAAACTAAATTCTCAGATGCAAATGTCAATACAACAGAGCAATATATAGATAATAATGCTACAATTCTCCGCAAGGGTCCAAAAAAAGACACTTTCAGCTAAAGGAGTGGAAATCATGACTCATTTCCCTGAACTCCCAGGACCTACAGCAATGCTTTTCTTTCCTCCTCTTTTAATTTTTTAAAAACATTTTTCTTGTCCCCCGCAGTGAGTGTTGCTACAAATCCTATTGAAATAACGTTGATCAACTGAACATCAGATTCAGTAGAAAGTTTGACTCAGAAATATGGTCACATGTTCCTCTAAGAGTATTCAGAATTTTAGGGACTCAGGCACAGAAAGCTCTAAAAATAGAGGCAGAATAGACCTTAGACATTGTCCAACAGCCTTATTCTACAGATAGGAAATAGAAATCCAAAAAATTTAAGCAAGTGACATAGCCAGCAAGAGTTTGGGCCTCCTGTGTCACCATTGGAGGTGAACAGTAATGGTGTGGGCCAACCGCAGTGGCTTTAGAGGGCTGGCTAAGCCTGGAACACAGAGCGGGCAGGGCTCACTTCTTCGTCCTCTTCATTCCGATGCATGGCTGTTACTTGGGATGTTGTGAGGATCCTGCCTGAGTCTCTGAACTCAGGTTCATGAAGGCTCTTGGCCAACAGCCCACTAAATTATTTTTACTTTGAAGGTAAAAATCTCTGGTCAAAAGGACTAGAACAGAGACTTATTAACGGTAAACACACCAAAATAAATACATTATTTTAAATATAAAATCACAGTGTCAAAGAAGTAAAAAACAAGAAAGCTGGAAACAAGAAAAAAGATCCCCTCTTTGCAGGTCAACCTTGAGCCTGTTTTCCAGTTTCACCCGACCTGGCACCCAGCCTGGCACTGCTTCACACCGAGGCAGGCGTTAGATGCACAGCCTCGTCCTTCTGCACGTATCTACAGGATTCCTTTGCAATAACATCTTCAAGTTTAAAACAGAATACTCATTCCTGATGGTCAAACATTTCCTGGCAACCTGATGATATAAATGGTTCCTAACATATCTTTTAGAACTATAAAAGTACTTGTTTCTAAGACACTTTTAAGTAGATAATGTTTTTTCTTAGAGGACAAAGCATTTCCCATACAACATCCCCTTGCATACTCACAGCCATTTTAACAACAAGGTTCTCAAATAGCTTATAACATCCCAGTGAAGATTTATTCTTCTAGAGTTTCTAACCTTCCACCTAAATGAACTGCTGGAGCAGAAATGGCACTCGGAGCAGGTCACCTGTTTTTGCTACATGGTTGGAAGACTGGTATGTTTATGCTCAAGTCTGCATTCTGTGTAGACAGGAGTCCCAGGCTCTTGATTTGTAGCCTGACTTTGATTTTCTACAAGTGACAATTTGCCTTTTGGAAAGCATGCAGACACAAATTGTCATTTTTAAAAGGAGAAAATAAGAAAAGAAAGGAAGAAACAAAGGAAGAAAGGAGGAAATAAAGGAAGAAAGAAAGGAAAGAAAGGAAGGAAGAAAGGAAAGAAAGGAAGGAAGAAAGAAAGAAGGATATGGGCATTTGAAGTTATTAGCTCACTAAAATCATTGTAATGATTTCAGGGGAGAGCCAGCCACAGGATTTTAAAAATTCTATCTGGTTCCAGAAGACCATCTGAAGGATGTCCCTCTGTAGGTTTTAATTGCCATTTTCATAAGCTCAGTGTTAGCTCATAAAGGGACTCAAGCTGGGAAGGTACAATTACACCCACTTAAAAAAAGACTGAGTCTATTTTATATATTCATATCTATCGTATTTAAATATTTGATAAATCCCAATGAGGAAGTAAGACTTTTGTGTAGGCATCTGGTAAAGATATCCTTCTGGTACATAAATAAATTATATATTTATACGTTAGACATTCTGAGATAAAAAGTAAACTTTTCAGCTATACATTTTTAGACACTCGTTTTTCATTTCATTAAATTACTAGAGACTTCAGCTTTCCATTTTGACCCTATGCTTCTTATATTTTTAGCTTGAATTCAGTGTATCAGTTTTAACTTATGATTATCAGAGACCTCATTCTTGTGGTAATCAAGATCAAAGTTAATACAAGATAAATATATTCCCAAACTATATTTTCAGTTAAGAACTTTAGCTTCTCCCCAACCAAGAAATGTGATAGTTGGGCAGGTAAGTAAAAATTTTGGAAATCATCAAAATCCATAACATAGGAAATCAGTAGATAGTTTTTCAAGTTGGGTAAACACAGGCCAGGTGGATTAAACTGAAGTATTGCATAGCAACATGGTGGAAATAATCCGGACTTTGAACGGAGTTTACCCTCTTCACTAATATATTGTATTCCTGTCGGGAATACCCAGAAGTGAGTGTCCCTGCTGTGTTAGAGTACGTCACATAGTGTCAGCTGCAGCGAGGCCCCAGGAACCTTCCACTCCACGTGCTCTAGGAGAGGTGCTGATGGATCATCTGTGGAGACAGCACACCATGAATAACCCCGCACAGGATGCCATCCAGATACAATTGAGGTAGGAAATCTAACATAACTTAAGTGGTACCTTTTGGATGAGTGATTTCAGTCTTTCTAGGAATTCTTTGGGTGGTTTTTTCTCATAAGAATCACATGAAGGGCACACCTAGAAATCAATGAAAAAGTAACATTCTTCTTTAAAACTTTTTCCCCATTGAATAAAACATTCATTTAAAATTTGTTTTTTCCAATTAGAGACATAAATCATGTTTGCTGAAACATTGGGAAATGCATATAATTGTTCAGAAAATAATAATGGGGAAAATCACTTACTGTAATCCCACCCTCAGAGATAACCACAGCCATGTTTTCATACATACCCTTCCGGTGATTTTTTTTCTTTGCATTTCTATACACTGATTGGTAATTTGCTTTTTATATATTTAAGATAATATGAGCATTTCTTCTGTGTTAAATATTATTCAGTGTTGCCCTAGCTGGTTTGGCTCAGTGCATAGAGCTTCGACCTGCGGACTGAAGGGTCCCAGGTTTGATTCCAGTCAAGGACACATGTCTGGATTGCAGGCTTGGTCCCCAGTAGGGGGTGTGCAGGAGGCAGCCAATCGGTGATTCTATCTCATCATTGATGTTTCTATCTCTCTCTCCCTTCCTCTCTGAAATCAATAAAAATATATTAAAAAATATTCTTTAATGTTCAAATATGGTACACAATGGTAGCTTTGTATTCCAACATAGGATTGAACTATTACTATTTTGAGACACATAGATTGCTTCTAACATTTTGCTATTTTATAAAGTGCTTCAAAGAACATCTCTGAATAGTTTTTCATATACATCTTTGTATATTTTATTTGTTAAATTTCTAGAAGTAGAATTACTAAATTAAAGGGATGAAAAATTTTAAGGCTTTTAATGTACATTATTCACATAGAGAATTTTTAACATTTTCAAGTTAAAAGTTTTTATTGATAAAAAATAGGATTTCCTTGCTTTAATTCCCACTTATTTGATTACAGGGAGAATGAAGAATTTCTCATATGGGTATTATTCACATATTTCTTTTTTGAAAATATTTCTTGGTTTATGTACTTTACCCTTATTGAGAGCCCACACACCATGCCAGTACCTGGTACTTAGCACCTATAATGCCATGCCCGCCTGATACTGCAGTGAGAACACTGGACTGACCAGAGGAAATATAAGTTCTGGTTCTTGTTCTGGCTTTTGCTGTTTATAGCGGAAACACCACTTAGCCTCTTTGTTGTCGCTTTCCCATCTATCAAATGAAGGTGCTTAACTGGATACTTCTCAGCTCAGTGCCAGCACTACCATTTCATGCATCTTTGATACTGGATTTCAAGGACATGCTCAGCTCCTTTTTTTCTGAGGAAACTTTGAGAGGGATACTTTTCACATTGCGATCTAGCCGAGCAACCGCAACAAATAAAAATATTTTGACAATGTAACTAAGATTTCATTTGAATCACATGTGAAATTCCTTGAAGGAGAGAGAACTGGTAAAAAAAAAATTGGGGGAGTAATTTATCTTAGGTGTTTACCTACTGAATTTGGTTAATGCTTACATCACTCATGAGAGGATCAGCATTGCTCATGAGTTGGCAAAAGAAGGGCCATACACGAGGGTCTCAGGGCCCCTCAAACTGGGAACTGCTGGAAACCTCCAGCCACATAATGGGGTCCACCTGTTGAAAAGAGTATGGACTCTGTGATTGCACAGGACAGTAATATTCTTTAGGAGAGGAAGGCCAAGTTTGAGATTTATCCTGATCTCTGGCAGGCTGTCGTTTTCCATATAGAAAAGCTAGGATGTAGCTCCTGTCAATTAGAATACAAGTTACATGTGGCCACAATTGGATTCTCTGCCCAGTGACTCCCTCACCATGGGAAGTTGTATTTTGTACTCCAGGGGCCTGGGAGTCAGCAAGTTCCAGTTGGGTTTCTGGGCACTTTCAAGCCTGTGGACTTATGAGGGGATGACTTCATGTCTTAAAACAACACTGCATATAAAGTGCAAGTTGCAGAAAGACACTGAGGCTCTGGCTAAGGAGTGACCGAGTGTTGTGTGTGTGTGTGTGTGTGTGTGTGTGTGTGTGTGTGTGTGTGTGTTATAAGTCATCGGGACAGATAAAATGGAAAACAAAGGTCAGTCTTACTAGTCTCTGTTTCTGTTTTCTCCCTTCATTTGTGGGAGGCAGTTTCCTCATCAGCTGTTTAGTTAGGACGTTGATCTTGTTGTCTCCTGTTTTTGCTGACTTTAGTTGGACCTTCTGAAAACATGAAAAAGCCGATCGCTCACAGTGTCTCTGAAAGGAAACAATTTGTGGATATGTTAGCGAAAGTTATTCAGAGAGGAAGCATGTCCTTCCCAATCCCCCTTTTTACTTGTAAGACAGTGTCTGGGTCACATTCATTTCAGAGACAAGTGAGGAACAACTTCACGTCCCCCTTCACCTGGGGCTGAGGAGCTGGAGGGAGCCCACTTTCCCCAGTCCTTCCCAACACCTGAGGTCTGAGTGGTGGGCAGGAGCTTCTGTTTTGTGAGGGAATTTTCTAAGTTATGAGGCTCTAAAAGTCACACTGACCTGTGGCAGCGTGGTGTGAGTTATGCTGTGGTCTGATTAAGAATCTTTTCATTTGTATTCTGTTTGGCTCTGATTTACATAGAATGTCTAATAGCAGCATCCGATGTTGCCCAGCACCTGGCATAGAGCCTTGTTGCTAGTAAGTGCCCAGGAAATACTCATGGAGTCAACAAATGAAGCAAAGGGGTTAAAGCCCCTCCTTTGGGGAAAGGACGTGGGCACCTACTCCTGGTGGCATCGTCCTCATCTGAGACTCAGTACTCTTGCCGTAGACCAGGCTTGGCTTTTCTAAATCGCTGTTCACACTCCCATGTCAGGCAGGGAAGGCTTCTGCGTGAATTGCCCAGCCAATCGGAGGGAAGAGGGTTTCTCAGGCAGTAAGAGAATAAGTCAAAGTCTCAGAGAACAAAGAAGTGGTGGACAGAATGAAGATTGAAATGTGTCTCTTGATTTAGCCAAACAACTAGTTACCAATGAATAAGTCGAAGTCGTAGAAAACGCACTGACAGTGAAGCCTATTGGAAGAACAAAGTTTATATTGACCTGTCAAAAACATTTTAATGCTGATCGAAGAACTTGTATCCAAGTTTCTTCTCTCTTTCAGCCACTGTGTACATATAATGCCACCCTCCTCCCCCAAGCTGCCCTGTCTTCACTTCACCCATGGGTGTGGAGGCACTGCCATACAACCAGAAACCCCAGCCTCTGGGTCCCTACAGCACTCCTGAGTCTCAATGGACAGTCAGCTGAAAATAGCGGCTGGCCTGCTTTGCATTTTCTAACCCCTCTGCGCACCGGTATGGATGTGTTGATTAATAACATGCACTGAAGACACAACCCCACCGGCTCGCTTTGCATACAGAGCTACAATCTGAGAACTGGCTTATCTGGTTTCCTTCTATCAGAGCTGCTTGCCTCTCATGAGGGCAAGGTAGTGTCCTTCCCATGTTTGCCAAAATGCTTATTTAATAGAAACTATTTATAAATGTTAATTATAGCACTTTTTTTTCCTTGAAAACCACATTCTCTTGTTTGTTGAAGTTTTTTCTTTTTTCTTCTTTTTGACCACAACCGGCTTAACTTACTGGAAAAAATAATATTCATATTTAAAGAGGTAAATTTTCCAGCTGAAACTGAAAACGCTAACTGCTTCATCTGTGCTGATCTGAGAAACCAGCATTTCTCACAGAGGCCCATTTTGCTGAGTTAACATTTACATGTGTGTTGAAAGGAGATCAGATTCCGAAGAAGTAGAAGGGCCCCACCAAACAAGCCCCCCTGAGCCACCATTGCCAGGAGTGGTCTGGACCAGTGATGGCGGCTTCGACAGCCTGGACAGCCGCTCTTGCCGATGCGGCCGGGCTCCCCTTCCTGCCCTTTCTGTGGCGACAGACTACAGGGTTTGGCTCTGTGCTTGCTGCAAGTAGCAGCAGAGCTGTCCTTGGCGATCATGGCCAGGACCAGGAACTGCTGGATTTGACTCCAGATGCACATCCAAGGCAGCCTTGGAGGAAAAGAGGTGGAAGAGCTGCAATAAGCGTGTGCTCACTGCTAAGAAGGGGTATGAAGAGAGGAATCTTATCCAGGTAGCCCAGGAGCCCTGCTGCTCACTTGAGGGGTTTCCCGGATGACCTGACGTTCATGTGTGGCACCACCACCTGGGAGCAGGTGCTTGGTTGTCCCATGCTGTGCCTGGATGCAGCTAAGTGTGGCTCCCCTCATTCTTTAACACATGAAAACACGTGGGCTCAGTTGTCCTACATGCGTTTTGCAGAATAGAGGGAGCAGTCGGTCAGACGCCAGTCACGAACCACTCCTGTCCTCAGCCCAGAGCAGTCCAGCAAATGCTGCTTTTGCCAGGAGGTGCGCAAGGCTTTGTCCTTTTGCAGTTGAATATTTAAAAATATTTGCCCTCTGACAGCTTATTTTTAACCTACTTACTTTTTTTTTTTTTTAAAGAAAGCCCTGACCATTCACACTGGGAAGTCTTACTAATTGGACAAAATAACCTTTGTCCCATACGCAAACTAGGTTTAAGTCAGGGTTTCTCAGCGGCAGTACTGGCACCCTGGGCCGCATAATTCTTTGTTGCCAGGGCTGTGCACTCTAGAATATTTAGCAGCATCCTGGCCTCTATCTACTTGATGCCAAAGAACACCCCCTCACACACACACAACTGTGAAAGCCAAACATTTCTCCAGACATTGACATGTTCTGGGGGGAAGGGGAAGGTTATCACCTTCCCCTTCAGAACCACCAGTAGGATTAGAAAGAAAAAGAAAGATGCCTGGCCAGACCAATTAGAGATCTTAGATAATGAGTACATAGCAATATTTATCTGCAGAATATAGATAGATTTCTTTTCATTAAACTTTTTAATCTTTGTAAGTCTCTTATAGAGCCTGCTTTGATGCTAGCTCTGAAAAACTTGATGTAGCACTACAGTGCCTTGCACTCTCTTCTTCCTTCCTGAGTCTGCTGCCAGCATAGCTTACCGAACTGTTATACCATCACTCACTGGAATCATAGCCAAGGCTGCTTGATCAGATCACCAGATGCATACAGGGTCACCGAGACCAAACCCTCACTTTATGATGTAAGAGAAAAAGCACTTCTCTTTAACAAAGCTTATGAAGGAAGTACCCAATAGGTCAACTCAAGCCATAAAGTACGACATCTTTCTTATTATTTGCAAGTTATAGACTGTAGCTCAAAAATTCCAGAAAGAATAACCACAGCAGTTCAACAAAGAGAGTGACATGCTGAAAAATGTTCTATGTTTTGATAATTAGGACATTGATTAAGACATGTTCTTACTTATTGGAAAAGTCTTTCCAATAAACTGAATGTGCTACTTTCATTTTAGATGCTGCTTATTAGAAAAGGGCCTAGTGAATGAGAGTGGTTACGTTCAGAGCTAGAGAGTGAATTTTAGAGAAAAGCAATAGTTGTGACTCATTCACTTTCTAAACTTTTACACAGAGTCATTTACCATAATTGTTTTCTTTGCAATGTATCTTCGTAAGTCTCTCCCTCTGTAGTGTCCTAATTACTGGTAACACTTTTACAGTTATTCTAATTTATGCAGTTAAAGGTCCGTGACAATTAAAACATCTCCCCAATTGCATTTATATCCTCAGAGTATCAAACCTGAAGACTGAGCAGGGACCAGTGAGGACCTGGTGCACTTGAACAATAGGCCTCTTCTTCCCCGGACCTCATGGATTTAAATGGCTTCAGAGAATGGGATGAGTTGCTGAAAATGGTCCTTTCACAAGACCTCACTGAAGGCCAAAGAAAAGACCCTTCACAGCCAGGTATATGGGAAGTCTATTCTACAGGACGGCCTGTCTTTCTATACTCCATGCTATTCTGTAATCTATTCTTCTTTCTCTTTCTTTTTTTTTTCTTCCTTTCCTTCCTTTCTCTCTTCCTTCTTTCCTTCCTCCTTTTTTTCTTTTCTTTCCTCTTTCCTTCTCTCTCTCTCTCTCTCTCTCTCTCTCTTTCTCTCTTTCTTTCTTTCTTTCTTTCTTGTTACTAAGAGGCGAATTCTGCTTCTTGTGGTGTGTATCTGTATTTCTTAGACAGGTTTACAAAAGGGCTCAAGAACTTTCATGCACAAGGGCTCTTACAGTGTAATTAGTGAGTCATTGTTCAGAAACTGATCATAGCATATATTTATTTTCATAGATTTATTCTGCCTCACCAGTACTACTTAGATGTGCTCTTAGACATATTTGGAGAAAAAAATATAATTTATAAGATATATAGCATTTTATTGGTTGGCTTGTTGGTAAATTAATGAAAATAGAAAAAACTATTTTATCAATTATTAAATCTTCAAATTCATTGAAATTAACTATATTCCTAAACAATCATACTAGTGCCTTTCTTAATTGGATTTAAAAACTTCTATCAAACATAACTTCACAAATTCAACTGGTCTTACCTTTACATCTTCTGGAGCTGGCAGAAATTCAGGGTCCTAGAGCAAAAGAAAATGAGTTCTGAGTTATTTTGATAAGTCAAAAAGCTTCTTTTATAGTAACTGAAGAATATGATTTAAATTTTGTTGTGACAAGTGCAGCCTTACCAAGTCATTCACATAATTTTTCAGCTGATCCACAATATCAATAAGTTGACGCAATCTGATCAAGAGGCGATCTTGCCCTTGGAGGCTGGATCTACGGGCCACCACCCCTGAGAAGATGACCATCAGGCAGAAGACTACCCACTGCATGTTGCCAGGACTGGGTCTCAGAAGTGCCAGGAGGGCAAGACCTGGGTCTCAGTTTTCACCTCCGTTTGACTGTGAACAGGTTGTCAGTGGAGCTGCGTATTTATTCATCCTTCAGGGAGAGCTAACGCCCTCCCATCGCAACCTGGAAATCTTTGTAAAGTGGATGAATGTGAGTAACCCTTTTTCTTTTCCACTGGCTAGGTGTGCGTGTGCATGTGCGTACACGTGGGGGCAGGGATGGACGGACTCCACGAATGTGCTCCATCTGCACCTCAGACAGGAAAAGAGAGATGGGTGAATTCCGACTTTCATCATGAGTCGAAAAGTGTGCATGGTAAACAGTAGGTGCTACCAAACATCAAAGGAATAAACAAAAACACTTTGATCTCTCTCTCTCTGCCTCCCTTGGCCTCTTACCTGGTCTCTCTGACAGTCATACGGGCACTTCAGTAATGACTAAGGTGGCTGCCTGTGGAAAGCAGGACTTTTTCTTAGGGTAATAATTATGCCTCTTGACTGAAATCACACAGCATTCCATCATAAAGGTAGGAGGAGAGCTACCTTTAGGAAATTTTAAATATCAGGGGTATTTTCCAAATTAGCAAGAATACTTCAGGTTTTTTATCAGGCTACAGGGTTTAAAGTAGAATTTGCTTCCAACTCTTCCCCAAAGCATCTTCAAATAACATTCATCTCGGCTTCTAGGATTTTACTTAATCTGATTTATACGTGGAATAAATGATTTTAAGGGACTGTACAGAAATTCAATCAAAATTTCACTCTAATTTTATTTTTAAAAATAGTTTCATGTTCATCTATTCTGTATAATTTTTCAATTCAATGAATGAAAGTGCTAGTACTCCTGTCCCACCCAAGATTTGTTTTTACAAAGAGCAAAATTTAAAAATACCCCCAAATGATTTCTTTTCTCTTTGTGTGGTGCTACTTTTTTCTGTTAGATATTATTTCCTCTGGCATGAACAGTACACTTCGAACTATAACCAGCTAGAGGTGAATAAAAGACTCAAAGTCCAGGAGTGGTTTGGTCAGGCTCCTCTCGCTGCTGCTCCTATCCCTGCTAGTCTTTGCACTTGAGGAGGTTAAATAGAATATTATAACCAAAAGTAGTGCCATTAAGGTCTTACGAACAAAACTGTTGACTCCAGACTTTATTTATTCCTCTATCTCATTTTATGTTCACAGCCATACTTTGTTCTAGAATGCTATGCAGCTGAGATAAATTGGAGTTTGGACTTGGTTTACTTTTATCACAGGCTGTCTGTTCAGGAGTGTTTGGGTTTGGTCATACAGAGTAGATAAGACTTCGTACTTTATGAACAAGAAGGCCTCCCCATAACCATTACATTCTATAGGGAAGGGTTCTGTGTAAACCTCTGAAATGCGTAGGGACCAGGGGTTACCGCTGGGCACCTCCACGCTGCCTTCAACATCTCTGCACATGTTTCCCTTATCTGGCAAAGAGATGTGTGTCTTCTTGAAGACCTAACCACAGTGGTTAGGAGCTCACCTTCTAAGTCAAAGTGCTAGAGTTCAAGCCCCGGCCCGGACAGTTAATAGCACATATGACCCTGAGTATATTCTTGCAAAAAGAAGATAAGTGTAGAATCTAATCATAGGGTGGTGGTGAGGCCTCGCTGGACATTCCAAGTTCAAGGACTAAAGTACAGCCCATGATCAGGTCCCAGGAGATCTGTGTGCTGGTCAGGGATGAGGGTTAGAGGATAATTGACAGAAGCCTAGATAGACAGGCCGGGACAGGTTGGTATTCAGGCGGAGCACACGGGTGCGGCTGTACTGCTTGGAAAAGGTTTCCACTGCCTAGAGAGATGCTCCTCCCCACTCTGCAGTGCCTCAGCACTGCCCAGGACACCCGGTCGACCCTCTCACTTCCCAGCATGTTGGGATTGCCAGGATCCTACACAATCCCAGACTTTTCCAAGAATCAGACACGCTGCCTTAAGTGCCTTAAGTTGTTGAGCACCTGGAATATCATCACCGGTGTAATGGCCTGAACAGAGGCACTTAAAGGCATCCATGTCCTAATTCCTGGACCTCTGACTCTTGATACCTTCATGGTCACAGGTGTGATTAAATTGCAGATCCTGCGATGGAAGAGTACCCTAGGTTGTCCAGGTGGCCCAGTGTGATCAGAAGAGGAATGCAGGAAGATCAGCATCTGAGAAGGTATGACGACAGCAGAGGGCACAGTGACGCGTCTGGAAGGCAGGGAACATGGCAGCCGGGAAGCTGGGGAAATGAGCTCTCCCACAGAAGAGTCCCTGCACCGGGAGTCAGCCTTGCCAACACCTGGCTGTGAGCCCCAGAAAGCCTCGCTTGGACTTCTGGCCTCCAGAACTATCAAAGAGTAAATTTGTGTTGTTTTGAATCACCGGTTTTGTGGTAATTTGTTACAGGCAATAGGAACGTAGTGCCCTTAGGTATGAACTTTTTACTCTTGGAAAAGGGTGGGAGAGAGCAAGGGGGATAGGAGGATGTCTCCTTAGAGCTCAGCAGGCTTCGCTCAGGACTGGTGGTATGCTTCAAAAGGATGGAGCCCAACTTGTATTTTGCTTGAATTTATCACTGTGTTGAGATGGATCTTCGAGTGGAAAGAAAGGTCTCAGGTTTATCTTAGTCGTATGTTCTCCGCTTAGTAATAGTAACCTTATTATTGCATTCACAGCATCATCACATTGGGGTCTTATTCGTTTTTTACTTTTTAAATCAGAACAATTTTAATTATCTAGATTCAGTCAGTTCTGCCATAATACTTGTATTGAAGATGAGAATTTATTTCAACATGATCATGACCAGGGAAAAGTTTGGGTACAAGAATTTTGGGTTTGCTTCTGCATAGTTTCTCTTGCAAGAAACTCGACGTAAATGCAGAACCCGCATCCGGCTGACCCAGCATGAGGGTGCACAAAACACCCACATGCCTCAAACACCACCGGCCTCCCCTGTCACCGAGTGTGCGACGAGCCACAGCCGTCCACATCTGGTAGCACACGCTTTCCCCAAGGACCCTCATGTGCCATTTCCCAGTAGCTCACAAGCTGCAACCCTTCCAACACTCAGTTTCCTGAGCCAACTTGAGATCTTGTTCTAGATAAAGGGCCATATTTATTGTAGTACTTATGGGTTGCTTAATCATTTGCTGTATAAAATAGCTGTCTTTTTTTTTAGTAGATTCCTATCATCTCCCCCCACCCCTCCCCGACCACACATCATCCTTTTTATGTGTGTTTGAGTGAGGGGCCTCCGTCCATTTCCCCCATAAGCTCTGTGGTCATTATGGTGCAATTTTGTGCAGTGCAGTGATTGTTAGAAAAGTATGTCTCATGAGAACAAAAACCACTGACTTTTGTCTGAAAGTGGTCACACTTATGCCCGAACAGCGACCCGCTATATCCAGGTAAAGAGCAAGGCTAGGATAAAGGATTTATTCTTAAGGATGGAGAGAAAAGGGGGTGATGGGGGAAGGGAGAGGGAATAAAAATTTCTTTTCTATTTTTACACACAGGCCACCCAAGCTCAGATATTTCCAACCCCTGTGCTCTGTGCTTCCTCAGCATGTGCACCTCTGTGCTGAGCCAGCAGCCCAGGCCGTTACAAGGGCCCCCAAGGGTCAGCTGTCTGATGGAAGCACACTGCTCATGCTCGGCTTCCGTGTTACTTGGGCATCTTGGAGCGAGGTGGTGGGTCTGCTGTCTGCATCCTTTTCCGGATTAGAACGCAGGTCATCACCACGAAAGCGGAGCACTTTAGTCACCTGCCTCATGGACATATTTCAAGCACTTTCTCTAAGGGACTGT
>NW_006290031.1:5990919-6025864 GCF_000327345.1 Myotis davidii | reverse complement strand
AACAGAAGCAAATTTGAGCTATTTTTATAAGTGGAAGAAAAAGTGGCCAAGAGATGAAGGTCATGGGTTCAGGCAGGGTCTTTGCATTAACTGACTATGTGACCTCAAGCAAGTCACTGGTCAACGAATGGGCCAGGGGACTGGAGGGCAGCCTGGAGAGCAGGGAGAGGAGCTGACGTCTGAACGTGAATGCTGCTACTTCGCAGATTTGCATGGGGAGAGCTGGGCCATGTCTGAAACTGTGCTGGATACTAACTGTGCCAAACTCCCTTTCCCTGACTTCACGGCTCTTCCGGGGACCCCTGCATGTCATATACTTCATTTCTGTTCTCACTCGCTTTGGCCCTCATGGGTAGAAATAGGTGCTCTGCATGGCAAACTCTGGGAAGAGAGGCCTCCAGTGTCTAGAGCAGCGGTTCTCAACCTGTGGGTCGCGACCCCTTTGGAAGTCGAACGACCCTTTCACAGGGGTCGCCTAAGACCATCAGAAAACACATATATAATTACATATTGTTTTTGTGATTAATCACTATGCTTTAATTATGTTCAATTTGTAACAATGAAAATACATCCTGCATATCAGATATTTACATTATGATTCATAACAGTGGCAAAATTATAGTTATGAAGTAGCAACGATAATAATTTTATAGTTGGGGGTCACCGCAACATGAGGAACTATATTAAAGGGCCGCTGCATTAAGAAGGTTGAGAACCACTGCCCTAGAGTGATATTAAGTTATAATATGTACCCTCCTGTGTACCAAAGGCATTCAGACAGGTGGCTTGTCTCTAGGCAACTGTGACACTCACCAGTGAGGCTAGAGATTATATGTCGTTTATTCCATGACCAGCAGGCACAAGGGATGGAGGGAAAGAATGGGAAGATCCATAGTATTCCACCAGGTTCCCCTTGAATCCTTTCCCAGAAAAGGGACAGGTTCCACCTGCCTCCACCAGCCTCCTGTCCAGGATTAACCACCAAAGAAATCCTATTCCCTCTGGACAGGCTCACACCTGGGTGATGGGTGGCTGTAAACATCTTCAATCTTGGCCCTATAGCCCCCAACCTTCAGTCATTAAAATAAGTGCAGTGCTGGCCTTTGCTATGTCCCCTTCCTGAGGTGTCTGCTGAGTTCCTTGTCAGTAGCAGCACCCGCATTCTCCCAGGGCAGCAGCGAGATCGCAGGGAGTCCGTCAGCCAGCTACACCCCTCATTCTGGACATTTCCTTCTGTTTCCAGGAATGAGGATCATTTTTGGAAAATTACTACTTTTCATTTTTATATTTATAAAAGTTATGTGTCGCCGAAACCGGTTTGGCTCAGTGGATAGAGCGTCGGCCTGCGGACTGAAAGGTCCCGGGTTTGATTCCGGTCAGGGGCATGTACCTGGGTTGTGGGCATATCCCCAGTGGGAGATGTGCAGGAGGCAGCTGATCGATGTTCCTCTCTCATCGATGTTTCTAACTCTCTATCTCTATCCCTTCCTCTCTGTAAAAAATCAATAAAATATATTTTAAAAAAAAGTTATGTGTCATAAAACAAGAAATTCAAAGAACATACCATTGTATAAAATGAAAACAAAAAGTACTCCCCTTTTTCCCTAATTTTCACTCCCTGGGGACACTCCTGAGAGTTTACTTTGTGTTATTCTAGACTTTCTTCCTATGTACCTAGGACCATATAGAGCAGTGGTTCTCAACCTTCTGGCCCTTTAAATACAGTTCCTCATGTTGTGACCCAACCATAAAATTATTTTTGTTGCTACTTCATAACTGTAATGTTGCTACTGTTATGAATCGTAATGTAAATATCTGATATGCAGGATGGTCTTAGGCAACCCCTGTGAAAGGGTCGTTCGACTGCCAAAGGGGTCGCGACCCACAGGTTGAGGACCTATATAGAGGAATATATAGATAGAGATGGAAGGAAATAGAATTATATATGGAGATAAAGATGTATACAAAAAGCCATATTAGAGATAATAGACATAAAAAATGTGGGTTTTTTTTACATAAAAATTAATCTTACTATACATACTCTACAACTCTTCTTTTTCACTCAACAATATGTCAGGGACAGCGGTTCGTTCACACAGTAGTCAGACATGGGGCTGTTGCATTTAAATAGCTAGATTAATATGCCAGTGTAAGGCTGTCCTACTGACCGACATTTCGTCTCTTTCCACTTCTTATCTCTTACAAACACTGCTGCAATGAGCATCCCACACATCTATACTTTAAGCATACAGGAAATATATTCCTTTTAGATACACAGCCCCTACTTCATTTCCTAAGTGGAAGATCATATCCTTTTGAACATTTGATAGAAGCTGCCCAGCTGCCTTCCAGCATTCCTATCAGTCTGTACTCCTGCCAACAGAGTTATCTTTGACCATCTATTGGGTTGTTTCTAATTTATTTGTAAGGGCTTGTATTCTATTAACGATATGTTAAACACATTAAAATTATTTTCTCTGGAGCATCTTTTATCATACAGAGATTTTACATTTTTATGTTATTGTGTCTGAGAATCTTGTTTTATAGCATGAACTCCTGTTTAATATAAAAAATGTTTCACCTTTCATAATAGTAAATGGTAGAAATCAGCGTAGCATTCCTCTTACTTGAGGAATCCCTCAGCCCAGCCTGCACCCTCTCACAATCCAGGACCACAGGCTCCTACCCGCTCGCCTGCCCCGCAACCCAGGCATGTGCCCTTGACACAAATCATATAAGGGACCCTTCAGTTCACAGGCCAGTGCTCTATCCACTAAGCCAAACCAGCTAGGGCTTACTTGAGGAATTCTAATGCCAAGGGTAACTATGAATTCAGGAAGGCTTTTAAATGAATTTGCATTTAATTCATCGCATAGCTACATACTTTCTGAAAGATTATTACACATGTATGGTTGAGTGTGATTTAATCAGTTATAGACAATGGCCCTTGCAGAGATGGATTTGTGGGCCCCTGAATGCCCTTGTTTTAGAACAAAGTTGGGTATGACATAGAATTACTATAGACACATATAAAAAATCGTACACCATACCCAGGAACAGGGCATTGCAGAATCCTGAAATGGCATCTGAGCCATCAATCATCAATTGTGTTCACTAAAGTTTTGGTGCTGTTTTATTTTACTTGAATTCTTTTAACATGGATTCTCCATGTACAATGCGAGTAGCAGCTCCATAGAAGCAAGAGCGGCCGATTAGCTAAGGGAAGCAAGGAGAACACAGACTGAGCTTTGCTCACTGGGCTCCAAGGCTGCCCTGAAACCAGTCGCCCCTGAGAGATACTCCTGCTGTTGACAAAGAGGATGGGGTCTCCCCTTCTGAGAAAAGACCTGGACCAATCAGAGAGGTAATAGTATTAATAATTATTAGGCCAGACACTTCTAGAGCTAAGTGCTCTATAGACATCATCGCATTTAAAGCAACAATGTGAAAAATAGAGCTATGATTCTCTGTTCATACAGATGAGGAAAGCAAAGCACAAAAAAGTTAAATGACACATCGATGTGACTGAGGCAACTGCCTGCAGAACCAGACCACCCCTCTCCAGAGCCAGGGCCACTGTCCTAACAGCACAGCCTGTGTCATTCGTGAAACCGCAGAAAGGGATGAGAAAACAGTGGTGATGTTTCTGCACACAGATTTGGGGTAAGGCAAGGAGTCCTTTTGCGAAATGATTCCTGGTGTTATCCAGAATGTAAATGTATGTCTTGTCTTGGTTAATTAACTAAACAGCTCTGATCTGGGTTGGAATACCTAATTACCTTTTATTTATGTTACCCAGTGACAACCTGGTCCAGTGTGAGAGCTGACAACAATTTTCTGGCGTTTTATATCTCTGAAAGAAGTGAATAAACTCCTGCTATCATTTGGATCTTGAATGTGAGTGAAGTGCTATTGAGTCGGCTCTGACTCCTGATGGTCCCGTGAGTGTGCGATGGTCACAGTGTCCTGCTCTCAGCAGCCCTGCTCAGCTCCTGTAGACTCATGCCCAGGGCTTCTTTTATGAAGTTAATCCTTCTCATATTTGGTCTTCCTCTTTTCCTGCTGCCTTCCATTTTCCCAGCATTATTGTCTTTTCCAGAGGACCCTGCCTTCTCATGAGATGCCCTGAGTAGGACAGCTTCAATTTTGTCATTTTTGCCTCCAGCGATGTTTCAGGCTTAACTTGCTGTAGGACCCACTTGTTCATCTTTCTAGCAGTCCAGGGTCTCCTTTTAGAAAAACATTATGTTTCTTGAATAGCATAGGCAAAATCAATCAGGAAATAGCTGTCTTGACAATTTAATGGCCAAAGTATGATTAAGTCATTTACATTTATTTAATCAAGTATTATTGGTTTGCTATATTTCCTAAGCCTTCTCGTGGTGATGAGAACATCAGACCACTCATCTCCTGCTCCCATCAGCTCCCAGGACTCTAGCATGGACACAGGGGAAATCCGGAAGGCAGAAGAAGCCTGCTTATACAGAAGTCAACTAAAATCCTCCTGACATTAAGAGATGGATGGCACGCTGTCTGGGGAAGTCCTGCCATCTGTGTGTATCAGCTGGAAGCACTAGTGTTGTCACAGGGATAGGGGCTCTGGGCCTGGACTTGATTCCACTCAGCTCTCACAACCCCTGGTCGTTGCTGCTGGGCTCAGGGAACCATTTTCAATGAGGTTGGTGTTCGGGGCCACTTTTAGAGTGGAGACCTTGGAAATGTAAGGAGCAAGGTGGCTGAAGGTCAACAGTAATCATCGAGAGCAGTGACCCCAGCAAAGGCCAAAGCCTGGTGTATCATAGCCTGGGGGAAACTGTAATAAAGGCAATATCTGCTTAATATCTGGTGAGAAGACAATTTAGGAATATCCTATGTTTACCTTCTGAATCTCTAAGGAGCTGTTTTCCCTTAGAAGGAGCTCTCCTACCTGTGGTCATTGTTCTGGGTCAAAGCTCTCTCAGTGGCCACAGCCACGACCCCCCTGAAGACCTCCTCATAGTCAGCTCCTCCAAACCTGAGCCCCTGTCTCACATAGTGAGCAGGTTCCACCAGGAAACATGCTGAACAGTTTTGTGTGGGATACCGAGTAGACCATTTCTATTTTCATTCATTTCCCTCATCTGCTAGGTTTTCTATGGACAATCCAGGTAGAGATTGTTTCGAAAGCATGTGTCCCATACACTTGTAACTGACATACAATAATAGTTCATTCAATTGAGTTTGTCATTTCGTGGAGGCATCCTGAGGAAAAGCTCAAGGAGGGTGTCATGGGTGAAATGCCCCAAGTAAGGTGACATTTCAATATGGTGCCATTTTGACAAGGTTAGAATAATTGATTGACAGACACCTGTAAGAGTTTTGGGAGACTCATTATCTTAAATGTGACAATAAAGTGACATTGTTGCCCTTAAAAGGCTCCTTGGAGGGGCTTCTCTATAGGTGAAGTGGTGGGAGCTGGTGAGCTTTGTGCCCGACCCAACCCCTTTTTCAATCAGAGAAAATCCTCTAACCTGTTTCTCACGTTGGGTCCTGCAGAAGATGTGGGTTAGAAGAAAGGTTAACCTGCTAGAAAAACAAAGTTTTAAAGTGACCAATGGGGCCACTGCTTAACCGGGGCTGCCTGTCGTGCTCAGGTCCTGCCTCCAATAGGGACGCCATGCCGGGCCCACGGGGCTGGCAAGCCCACTCCTGCTTGGTGGCGCAGGCTGCTGACAGATATTGACAGGTCACATTCCGTGGGCACATTCTACGTGCCAGGTGTTACTCTGAGTCCTTTATCTTTTAGTTATTGCTGTATTTAATCTGTTCTTGGGCAGCATTTTTATATGTTGACATCTCTGAAACCAGGCTGCCTCATATACTCAATGGCAACTTAGATTCAAACAAGTATAGTAAGCCACCGAATCCTCACATTTGTCAGGTAACTACTGTCATCCACTTTAGAGTTGAGGACACTGAGGCTCAGAGAGTTTAAGAAACTAGTCCCAGGTTGGCATTTACGTGTGGCGATGTGCTGACCACCACTAGGACACCAAGGCTGCTATTGAGGAGGTGACTTGGGTGCATTCTGCCCGCCCTGGGGACAAGTGACTTGATGTGGGAACCGTGAGGATGTGAAATCATGTGTAACTTGTTGGGGAAAAGAAGCCGAAGACGGACATTCCTGTCCATTTTCTACCAACTCTGCCCTCTCTGACCATCATTCAGAAATTCATCAGTCTGTTCATGAAAAAGACGACAGTGTTTCTGCCTAGAAAGAATATAACTTACGGGAGTCCCTGAAAACTGGCCTGGCTCATACCAGGGGCCCATAAATGTTAGTTCCCTGACTTTTCAGGGTCAAGAAAAAAGCTCTCATGTGGATCAGACTTTTAAAAGTGTCATGATGGTGGCTCTCACCTCTGAGGTCAAACTTATTGGCTCAGTAGAAGCATAAGCACTGAGGAATATTGTGGAGAGAGCTTTGACAATTCCAGCTGATTTCTAAACAGATATTTAAATGTAAAACAACTTTCCTGACTCCTTAAGAAGTAGCCTGGCCAGTATAGCTCAGTGGTTGAGTGTTGACCTATGAACCAGGAGGTCACAGTATGATTCCCAGTCAGGGCACATGCCCTGGTTTTGGACTGGGCCCCTGGTATGGGGCATGCAGGAGGCAGCTGATCAATGACTCTCTCTCATTATTTATGTTTCTATCTCTCTCTCCCTCTCTGAATTCAATAACATATGTGTGTGTGTGTGTGTGTGTGTGTGTGTGTGTGTGTGTGTGTGTGTTTAGGCAAAGAAGGACCATCTGTACCTGTTACTATAAGCACCTGGTGAGCCTTGTGTGAAGATGAGCAGAGTGAGCAGCGATGACCCCCTCCAGAACAGCTTGACTGTCAGATGCATGAATAAGAGCCAGACCAGCAGGGGAGCTCGACACGCTTCCGCTCTGTGTGTGCAGGGGGTGGGGAAAATACACGCTTTCCCTGTCACCAGGGAGAACAAATGGGCAAATGACGTGCACCTAGCATACGTCACCTAAGAGGTCTGTGGCTAGGAACATGCTGAGTCAACCTGCTACTTGAGAATTTACATCACCTTGATAGTGGACTTCCCCAAAAGTGGAATTCGGAGCAATCTCACATCCCTACCTGGGGAGAGCAGAGATTTCCTTTTCCCCTCTCTGGCAGCCCGCTTCGCGAGGTGGACACAAAGCAGAACTCATTCCCTCCACCCACATTTTCCTTTACATAACAACAAGAAAAGGTTTTTCCTACAGCTTAGTCACTGGTGGATTAAACAGCATTCTGAAAATTAGGAGGCAAGGTGACTAAATTGCTTTCAAGGAATCTTTTGCTTTATCTCGAAGTTAAGTATTCTTGAAGGTGTTATTCAGCGTGTACCATGAGAGTGCACCTATCTGAAAGGCAACATGGCTTGCAATTGCCAACAATAAACAGAAAGCATTGCATCGCTGGAAACCATGGATCAGCCTGTGTGTACTTGCTGTTTCTGCAGAGGCTGTCGGGTCACTGCCAGTGGAGACACGAGACAACCCTTTCTACACGTGTGCCTGAGAAATGAAAGTGTGCTGGCCTTTATGTGCGAAAACGACACTGAATGTGATCAGACAGATGTGCATCTGAGGTTTGGTTTTCAGTTGCACTGAGTTTACTCTCTATAATGTCTGTAGTACATTTGCTGCTCGTGACCATGACTTTGTGATGATTAGCAAGAGTCAAAAATATAGACTTGGCTTATGAAATGGTTTTGTCTTTGAGATCTCACTGGTTATTAAACCCATGAGCATGCACTTAGCTGCATATGACTGAAGCTTCAGTGGACATTATCGGGACTTTGAGTTTGGGAAGAGGTTGGTAAAACACTCAATAGTGCAGGACATGAGTGAGATACAGAAGTCATGCAATATAGTTACCTTTGAACTCATCTATCCGATGAAACTGAACAGGGGGAATTGTTATGGAACAGTAATAACATCAGCCATAAGGCATGTTGGTGGAATTCCTCTATGGTTTCAAGACTGTCCTGCTCATGGCTTTCTTCCCAGGGCCCAGCACAATGCCCAGTACAGAAAGGCACTTAATAGATATTTGTCACCTGCATACATGAATGATTGATTGATTGATTGAATGAGTGAACGACTTCATTAACTGATTGTTGGCATGTGCTAGAAATATAATTGGATATAGCCAGAAACCAATCACCAACTCAACCCTGATTTTTGCAAATAGTGAGCACCAAAATGGGAAGAGTCCACCCACAGTCTATTAACCTAAGCATCATGAAAACAGATAACTCAGGTTCTGGAAAACAGACGGTGACTCCTCTACAGCTACATCCACCCCAAAAAGGCGGCAGGTGTACCCTAGATAAGACAAACTGTTTCCATTCGTGAATCAGAAACATGTGTTAATTAACAAAGAAGCGGTCACTTGAGCAGAAAGCTAGGCAAATGTCTGAGCAGTTAAAAAAAGAAATTTCCTGCAGAAAAGCAATTCTTTTGATGAGCGCTTTAAAAAATAATTTATGTAGTTTCTTTTTCAGTAGCCAGGCTTGATCTGCGATCTGCATGGTGCAGCAATATTAGCCTTTAGTAACAGCCGGAATGGTAAGGAAATGACTCAGCACAGTTGTGAGGCCAGGTTATTGGAGGCAGAGAGAAAACTGGCCTCCATGAACACCTGGTTCAGACGCTGCCATCAGCAGAGGTGCGGGCCAGGTCCGGAGGATGTGAGACTAGGGAAGGCATTGGCTTGCCCGAGTTTCTGATGAGGCTTTAAAATTTGTAACGCACACCTGGTTTGGCAAGGGCCACTGGTTTCTTTTGAAGTAAAAGAGATGAGTTAGTTGCTTGGGAATAAAATGGCACTAAACTTCCTTTGAGCTTGAATTTCATGAAAATCTCACAGAAATAAGGTGATGGTCTCAGGAAAGTGGAGTATGTATCATATTTTTAAAGAATGTGCAAAATTAGATCATATCAACCATTTCTCATGAATGATTTGGTGCCACGGACTTGGACTCCAGTTATGAATTTGCATATCCTATGTGCTTGGGTCCTGTGTGCCTGTGCACAGTGAGGGTGTCTTTGTTCATTTAAAAGCCATTCATTCAAGTATTTATTATCAGCTAGTCATATGTTCGCTTCTCTTTGTTTTTTGTTTTTTTATCTGTGAAAAAAAATGGGCTGGTCTTCAGCTGGGTTTTAGTGGGCAAGTGTTTTAGCAGGGCCTTCCTAGCACATATGGTATTTTTGTGTAATTGGAAATAACATAGCTCCCTTCTGAGCAGAAGAATTATTTTCAAAGGTGCCTCGTCCTCTGAGGGGAGGAAACCCTATGCCAGAGGACAGGAATGATGAGGGGAGAGAATTCTAGAGTTCAGCCCCTCCCCAGGTGTGCCTACCTGTGGAGCTTAGTCTCAGATGAAGCCTCACAAATCAGTTTGGGTTTTGTTTAGCTTGTGGCGATTTGGACCAAGAAATGGGGAGAGTCCCCTCAATCTATCTGAGCCAAAGAATCTCTATACCAAAGTCTCTGGTCTCAACTGTCCATCTGCCAAATGAGGGGCTTAGACTAGATTCCTTTATTGTCCTCTAAAAAATATGTATTTTTATTTAAATAGTAGAGAGATCACGAACATGGGCTTTGGAGTCAGACTGCTTGAGTTTGAATCCTGGCTCTATGATTTAAGAGCAATTTGACCTTGGGAGAATCTCTCTGAGCCTCAGTATTTTATTTGTAAAGTGGAGATGATAGTACCTAGTTCCTGATTCATAGAGTAAATATGAGAGTGAAATGAGGTAAGGCATGTAAAGCACTTAGCACAATGTCCAGAGTAAGTGCTCAATAACCACGAGCCATGATGATGATGTCATCATCTATGTGACTGCAAATCTCTGGAAAACTAAGACAGCCAATCCCCATCTTCTCCCTAATAGAGTTCCGGCATCAGTCATCTCATTAGCACTCAATAGTTTATCCCCATTTGCCACTCAGCCCATTACAACACCCTCTCAGTCACTTATCTAAAGTAAATAAGGGCATGCAGTTTATAAGCTTTAACAAAGCTACTGCCCCTATTCCTAATACTACTTAATGACCTACAGACATTTTTTTCTCTCTCAGATAGAAGAGCCAAGTGGCAGGCAGTTTTGCCTGAATCAAATAATTTGTGTCTGTTGACACCTTAACATACTCCCCAAAGTAGCCTGTGGAGTCTTAAGAAATAACCCCTCAAGCAGATGAATTATTGAAGCACCTTAAATGCAACACAGAATATCAGTTAGCTAGTAACCAACAACCCCAAAAGCACCCCCACTTATTATTTCTCATGTGTCTATGGGATGGCTTAATAGCTCTGGTGATCTGGGGTGGACTTAACTGATCTTGGCCAGGCTCGTCCATATGTCTGTGATCAACCAAGTTCCCCTTACTATGACTCTTCACATCCCTCCAGCCTAGCCCACTTCTGATGGTGCTGGCAGGGGTCCAAGAGAGAATGGAAACAGCAGGTTTCCAGGTCTAGTCTGTGTCAAGTTTACTACTGTCTCATTAGCTAAAGCAAGTTATGTGGCCAGCCCCTGAATCAGCATGGAAAGGTGCCAGGAGAAGAGGTGGTTAGAGAGAGGTGTGCAAAATTGGGGCTATTGCTGCAATCTACCACACATAGTACATGTTATTTTACAGGTTTCTAGCTCATAAACCCATCTAGTAGTACGCTTTATTGTTTTAACATTCAGTCATATATATATAATTTGTTCCTTCAGAAATCAGTTAGCAGAGTCCTCCTAAGGTGGATTAAAAAAAAAATCAAAAGCTAGGATGAATTTATCCCTACTAGAGAAGACTGGAGCATGTAGCTAAGTCAGATAGTGTGGAAGACTGAGTCCTCCCCCCTCCCCCGCAACACACACACACACTTTGTGACAATCTTCCGTCCTGGCTGCTGTAGAGAACTGACTCAGAGAGGACACAGGACACCCATGAGAAAGCTGACCCCAACTGGTTTGCGAAATCAGTTACAGAGCCTGAAAGTCCTCCACCATGTGAGTCGTCTATTAGAATTCTCATTTGGACCTTAGCATTGGAATCCATAAAAATACTCTCAAAATTGGCAAATACACCTTCTAATTTAGTTTATGTCTCTAAACCCTGCCTCAGCAATGCGATGGCTCACACCCTGAAACAACCCTCCGCATATTTGAAGGCACCGTGTGGTTTAATATTTTCCTATAGGACCTAGTTTCCAGCAATACCATCATTTGGTTCCCTGGTTTTCTCAAACTTGCAGCTCTTTGCCACATCTGCTCTTAAATGTGGTGACAGCTGCCCCAGGTATGGTCAGCTGGGATGGTTCCCAGGCCCTACAACTTGCCCCCCCCCCCCCCCGCACCACACACACATACACACATTGTAATGACAGGTGGCTAGGAAATGACTCAGGAGGTGGAGTGTGGAGGAACCAGAGGGGGCTTTCAGCATAAGTGTGGGAAGAAAGAACTTGAGGTTTCATATATAAGAGTGCTCATCCTTCACACCATGGCGGACAGTAGCAGAGCCCTCCCCCTTCCCACAGCCACTCCAGGATGCATGTGTCTAATTAAGACGCATCTCCTTCCAAATTCATCCTCAATGTTAACTATAACAAGAGATGGCCTGTAAACTAAAAGTCAGCACCAATGTGGTTAATTCTCCCGTCTCGCTGCTCCAACTATGGTCACCAAAATCTATTATATCTCTATTAAGGGCAACCCCCTAACTCCACTTGTGTAAGTCATTCTCTGATCATGGGTGTTTCTCTCTGACCAGTATTCCCGTGTGCACTGTATCCAACCTGGACTTCTGCAACTCCCAGACTTTCTTTCACCTCCAATGCGCTTCAGCCTACTCTATTTCTAATTTCTAAAAGTGTGCTTCATGTAAGTAGTAAGGGATTATGAATAAAAATGGTCTAAAACAAAATATGACTAGAAAATGTTAAACCAGGCTCCTTTATCCCAGGACTTTTCTGTTTAATGTGCTGTCACATCTGTGACTTCCCAGCAGTGAGTGCGTGACCACACCGACTCTTCCTCAGGGAGGATCCATGGAATAAGCTCCACAGGGCCCCCTCTGGGAATGCTGGAAAGATATGTCCCCAGCATAGATGTGGAGCATCCCTCCCAAGGGATGCAGCTAGCCAGAACAACCCTCCCCCCCAGGTTCTCCACCCAGTCACCGGGTTCTAAGGGGCTCACTTCAGCTGTCAGCCCTCAGAGGCAAATGGGGAGAACCTATAAAAGACCCTCAAAGTTTTTGGTAGTGCTCTCGCATGAAAGTAGGGATACTTTCTATATTTTCTCTTCTGATGTTCAGAATCTAGAGTTTGGGATCATTCATTCAGTCAGCAAATATTTACTGAATACACACTTTGTGCCAGGAAAACAGACCAAGAATCCAGCCCTCATGGAGATTATATTCTGGTTGGAGAGACAGATAATGGTGGATAATGACCTGAACTATAAGGTGTGTTACTGATAATTGTATAGGACAGAAAGAGCAGAGGAAGACTCAGAATTTACGACTTGGAGAAGGTGGGATCAGTGAGTTGTAAGTGGTGGAGGACTGTTGGAGTTGGGGACTAGAGAGAATAAGCTGGAGAGATAGGAGGTGATCAGAGGGCAGGATGCCTGAAATTTAGGTCATAACAGGAAAATGATTGATAATGACATGGTATAACAGGACGTGACCATGGATGTGAGTGGGCCAGATCTTTGAAACAGGTCAAGGAACTTCAAGCCAATGTATCAGCAGGATTATCTATACGAACATTTAAATCACCAAGAATTGTCAGGTGCGAGGTCAGAGGAAGTGAGTGACAGTTAACTGAAACCTCAGATTTTGGAAAATGAGGGAAAGGGACCCTGGTGGGTGGGAGGAGTGTGAGGACTGAAAGAGCAGACTTGCTGGTGGCATGGGCCTCATGACATGCAGTTCAAAGCAGCTGTTTTGTTTTCAGGGAGGATGAAGCAAGAATCATCTAGAATTAGCAAGAGGGACAGGTCATCTTGGCTTCTTCCCTCTTCGTCTCTTGCACCTTCTACAGTAGATCCTTCCAGGTAACTATTTCAGAGGTCTATCGAGTTGTGGCTTCCTTATCGCCTAACCTTTTTTCTTATTGTGTACATTAGGGCCCAGGGCTATCATTCTCACCCTGACTACAAATGTTCTTTCACATTATCCCAAACCCAGGCCTCACTATGAACTACACTGATTTCATTGTTGGGGGTGCGGGGAGAAGGGACAGGCATCTGTATTTTTAAAGTTCTTGGAGGATTCTAACGGCCTGACAAGTGAACATTGTCCTTTGAAAGGTTTGCATCTTGGAGGCCTATGCAATGTCATGGCGTGGGCCATAGCTTCCTCACATCCTTGAAAAGATTCCTGACTCCAGAGGTTAAGATTATGCCTCCTATTTTCCTGATGACAAAACTTCATCTTCATTAATTCTTTAAAAAAATATTTTTTATTGGAGATGGAGATGGGAGTTGGGAAAAGGGAATTTGTTAGAATCTGGGAAGTACAATACCAAATCAAGTAAAATGATGGCATCTTCCCCAAAATGTCAGCAGGGCTTTGAAACTACCACAAAGTGGACTCTATGAGGCCAGCCCGGATTGCCTCTGGCCTCCCTTCCCACCCTCTGAACGTGTGAACTGCATGGTCAGGCTCTGGGCCCTCCCTGCTGGTTTCTGCGTAGGAGTGCCGCTTGCACCAGGCTCACTCAGCACCTGCCTTTCATGATGTGAAAACTGCACCTCTGCCGTGTGAGCATCACCTCACATTGTATAATTTTTCTCACCAAGTGGAAAAAAGCAGTTTCAGAACACGCATTCTACCTCCTCTGTCCTCCTGGAGCCAGGTGGGTAAAAGAAGGGGGTCACGGCGTTGGGGAGCCCTGGGGCAGATGCCCCTCTGAGACTGCAACAGCCGCCCTGTTCTGTGCCTGCGGTGTCCACGCTCTTGTCCTTGTGATTTGTGAGTTTGCTCGCTTTGTGTAAAAACGCTTGCCAACGTCAACGTGCTGGTCCTGGCTCCTTCCCCGCAGGCCTGCGTCCTTTGCTGAGAGGCGGGAGAGCCTGTGCTGTATGTAAGTGCAGGCATCATCTTCACTCAGCCACCCTGTGTCCGTTCCAGGGGACTCTGAGGTGCCCGATTCCAGCCAGGACATTTGGGGGCAGTTGGGTAACGGGAAGCCATTTGTAACTTGTTAGGAAAGGCAGATTGGGTGAGGGCAGCAGCCACAAGACACTCCTGAGTGCGTCTGCCTTGGCCGAGCAGCCCAGCTCCAGCCCAATGAGTGTTAACACCTGCTGGTCCTGCACGTATCAAGGGAAATCACAGAGCAGATAGTGCCCGTGGCTTCGCCCCCTGTGTTCCTCTCTCCCTTTCCTCTTGCCATCATCCCACACTCTTCTCCCTCTTCTCCTTTTGCTCACAGTCCTCTGCGCAGACCTCACAGGCAGGCACGCTCGCCTCATCCTCCTGACTCACATTCTCACCTCACCCACACAGTCACTTACTGTAGCTCCTTTCATGTCCATTTCTGCCCAGATGTCCTTGTTTTCAGCTTTGCCTGATTCCCAGCAGCACAGCCGATGGTCTGCAGGGCTCCGGAGTCCAGAGCAGTCACCCAGCCATGGCTGACCTGTGACTCCCTGCAAGGCTGTGACTTGGGTCAGCTCTGGAGGAGCCTGCGATGGCATAGGTCAACTCCGAGGCCTCAGCACAGGTCTCCAGGAAGCCCAAGTGTCTCCTCAGCCCACACAGCATCTTCAAGCTCCTGTCAGGGCCGCACTGTCTTTAGCAAATCAATTGAGTTGATGCTGAAAGTTAGGAGCTAGCACTGTTCGCATCTCAGCCGGGCAGTCAATAGCTGGGTTGACTCCCCTTAGATGGGGCATGTTCCCTGTTTGCTGCAGCCCCACTTCCCCTCTATCAACTTCTGCCTCTTTACTTGCTCATGGCAGGTGTCAGCTCACAGGGCATCTGTGCTGGGCCCCTACTCCACAGCCCAGCCTGACAGAAATCCCAACCCCAAAAGATACACTATGCTGGTGGTTGTGAAAACCCCAAACACAGGGCAGCCCCGGGACCCAGGCTGTCCAGGGAACCAGGCTGCTTGAGTTTTTCAGCACAATGCAAAGAGCATCTGCTCTGGAAACCAACTCCCTGGGACTCAGTCTGAACTCGGCACTTGCTAATAGTTTAACTTTGGATGATCCACTACCTGCTAGGAGCTTAAATTTTCTTCTTTGTGAAATGGAGGTATTAATTGAAACATTGTTGTGAGGATAAGGATATACTGCATATCTATGGACTTGTGAGCCTGGCACAGTAAATGCCAGCTGCTATTACCTATCCCTCTCCTTTCTGGCCCATGCACATTCCTGAGTGCCGGTGAGGACACAGGCACACGTGTCAACAGCGGGGCACAGACTGGCCAGTCACGATGAAGCCAAACCAACTCCAGGCTGTTCCAGAGATTGCTGATTGACCCCCTGGAGCTAGGTAGGTAGCAGTTCTTATCTAGCAGATGGCTTCTTGAAGTGCCTGCAACCAAAACCCTGAAACTCATCACCTGCTCTGTATCTCTGCTCTGCCAGTGGACCATGTCAGAGAGGGCAGGGTCTGGACCAGGGCAGGGGTTGTAGAGAAGAAAAGGAAGGCACCTATTTGAGAAACCTGCAAGGACTGGAATTGGTTGCTATGTAGAATATGCTGATTTTGTGTTCTGTCAACTTAGCTGCAATTACATTTTCCAGAACTTCCTTCTCTATGTGGTTTTGGTCAGGGGTGACCACTCAAGGCACTTGGCTGTGATTTGGAAGGTGGAAGTAGAAGAGCAGCCCTCATGCCATCACTGACCTGCTGGTCACCTGGGCAGCGCCAGCCCACAGCTGGTCTAGCTCTCAACTGTCTCCTCCTTCAGCCTCCCCAAGTGCTGGGCTGGCACGTGGACAGCTCAGACTCGGGCTCCCGCCTCTCCTGCTGGTCGCCAGGGTCAGATGCAGGAGAGACAGGCATGAGTTCCAAGGTTTCCTTGTCAGTCTGAGCTTCTCCTTGTGATTCTAGGTTTTCCTCATTCTTCCTCAAATATGGGCATCTCTCCTTCCTGACTGTCAGCCCTCCTGAGAGTGCCCAGGCCCACCACCGGGTGGTCTGCTGGGATTCCCTGAGGTGGTTGCCACGAAGAGCCAACGGCTTCCACAGGCTCCCACAGGGCAGCTTCCATGGACTCCCACTACAGCTGCATAGTAGGGGTTTTTCTCTGATTTTCTCAAGCCTTTCCTTCCCTAGCTCCCCACATCATGGTGGGAGGTCCAGTTCCTACGATGAATTCCTTAGTCTGTAATGTACACAGTGTTTCTGCTTCTAGACTGGAACCCTGACTGACACGGAGAGTAAAGGAAGCAAGGGAAGGTTCTCGGTCCCTGTCTTGGTAGAACTTGATGGATGGATGTGAAGAATGTCCTAAGACAGCTAGACACATATCTAAAGCACGGACTCCCCCAAAGGCTCTCAAAACAATGGCAGACGCATTGGATGAATGTAGAGAACCCAGAAGTCTAGGGCAGCTCTCATTCCCAGCCCACACTCACACTCAGGTCACAGATTCATCTGCTTTACTCCGGTTGTGTGAAGAGGGTTATGTAGAGGTGGACACATCCATCCCCACTGTCCTCAGAGGAAGAAGGCCAAAAGCATTTGTCCTAGAGCTAGATGAGTAGAACTTCTGTACAATCCATTGGCATATTGGCTTGATATTTATATTTGTCTTTCCACATGCCTATTGTATGCAGTCCAGGAATGTTTTTTTTAATGCCAATAGATGGAGAAGATTTGCATCACAGGTGGCTTTCGAACCTAAGGAGATGAAATATGATTATGCATTTTGGGAGGAGCTGCAGTGGAAGGAAGCTTTTACTACTCTTTTGCTTCTTTCCTTGAAGGTAAAGAATATTACTAAGAAGAAATAGCTAATGTAACTGGAAATGTCTGGCTTATTTTCAGGGTCCATTTCTAAGGCCTGTCACAGTGCCTCCTTAGTTTTCTCCTCCTGCCCATCAGTTACACTGCCACAGGTGTTACACACTGTGTGGTGAGGAGGAGCGGGGGCGGAGAGAGATGTGCTAGGAAGAGTTGCTTTGCTTTGGGTCAAATCAGATCTAGACCTGAAGCTCTGAGGCAAAACTCAAAATTATCGTGTGTATTAAAGGTAGCTTTTTTCTGAATGGATGGGAAATGAACTTATAGTAGATGAGCATTTTCTAAATACGTAAGATAATGTATTATAACGTTGTCCCTAGAGTATCAGAAAGTTGTTTCATCAGCTGGTTGTTATCTGAGAATCCATAGTTCTTTGTTTTTAACCTAAGGAAAAGCTACAAAACCAGAGGGACGCATGTTCATCAATCACAGAAGACTTTTTATAGCATTTTGGTGACACATGAATTGAGTTGAACTACTACTGAGAAAGGTAAAATCTTTCTATTATCTGACCAGCTCTCGGCACCTTCCCTGCTGCTACACCCCACTCCTATAGTTACAACACTCAGCAGCCACAGGAATACTTTTTTTCAAAAATATATTTTATTGATTCCTTACAGAGAGAAAGGGAGAGGTTAGAGAGGATAGAGAGAGAAACATCGATGAGAGAGAAACATCGATCAGCCGCCTCCCGCATACCCCCTACTGGGGATGTGCCCACAACCAAGCTACATGCCCCTGACCAGAATCGAACCTGGGACCCTTGAGTCTGCAGGGTGATGCTCTATCCACTGAGCCAAACTGGTTAGGGCCACAGGAATACTTTTAAACATGTCAGATCCTGCCACTTCCCTGATCGAGTTCCCTAGTGGTTTGGTTTTCTCTCAGGGTAAGAACTTAGTCTCTGCAATGGCCACACCCACCATGATGTGCCCAATTAGACCTCTGACTTGTACTTGCCTCCAATATACTAGCCTCCTTGCTGTTCCTTGCATATACCACCACACTCCCACACCAGGGCCTTTGCGTGAACTCTTCCCTTTGCTTAGAACAGTTGACCAACTTCCTCACATCAAGATTTTGTATAAAACTTACCTTTTCTGTGAGGCCGCCATGACAGCCTTATCATATAGCAAATTTCTACCTGCTACCTCACTTTTCATCCCCCTTACTCTGTTTTATTTCCATTGTAGTGATCAGTTTCTAATAGTCTATATAATTTACTGATATGCTGTGTCCTCCCCTTAGCATGAAGCTCCATGGGGGTCAGGTATCTTTGACTTTTGGTATATTGATACAACCAAAGTGCCCAGAACAGTGGCACATAGTAAGGGCTCGAACCTAGCTGTGGAGTTGAATTGAATGCTTACACTAGATAGTGAGGTTCAACAGTTGTGGTATATGGACTTTCTTGTCTATATTCAGAGTCAGAAATAAACATACAGAAAGATAAAGTTATCTGTGGTTGAAGTTATCTGTCACATATGACATGATTTAAACGCTTGCAGCTTTTGTGTTCAGAGGCAACAGACACTATTCACCAGGGGTCCTCAAACTATGGCCCGCGGGCCACATGCAAATACAAATATTGTATTTGTTCCCATTTTATTTTTTTACTTAAAAATAAGATATGTGCAGTGTGCATAGGAACTTGTTCATAGTTTTTTTTTTTAACTATAGTCCTGCCCTCCAACGGTCTGAGGGACAGTGAACTGGCCCCCTGTTTAAAAAGTTTGAGGACCCCTGCTATTCACTGTCACGCCAAGGTCATAATGACCTTGTCATCCTAACAATGATAGAAGAAGCCATCTAAAAATATCAAAAGAGGCAAACAAAGCATCTTTTAGAAGGACACTCGAGCATCCCTGGCATCTGAAATCAGTTACCCTTTATGGACAACATTTAACATTTAAGGATAATTCAGACATATCAGACTTTAATAGCTATTGAAAGCTTCCAATGTGGTCAGTACAGCTTGAGTTGCTTTATGTGCTTTAAATCATTATATCCTCCCACAAGCCAACAAGCAGACACTATCATTTTGCAAATGACGAAATGGAGATACAGAAATGGTATTCAACCTCCACAGGGTCACACAGGTAGTCAATGGACTGACCTGAATCTAGCTGCCACCTGAGAGTTTTCTTTGATGAGCAGACACATGAGAAGAAAACGCAGAGTATTTTTGTTGGCCTATTAGTTGTTACAACATGAGCACTCTCACTCTCTCTTCCCCTCTTTGCCTCTTAAAGAGGAATCTCTGCTTTCAGGCTGGTTCCTGGGCTCCCCTATAGGTAGATCTTCATAATAAAATTCTGATAAAAGACAAAAGCCTGCTTGTCTTGAGTGCATGGTGTAATGTTTCGAGAAGATCTTGAAGAAAAATTGTGGAGCTAATTTGGTATCAAGGAATATTAGGTCAAATGGGAAAATGAGATTTTAAAGAAATTTAGCTAAGTGTTTTGAAAGTAGCCCCCCTACAGCACATTCAGGAGAGACCATCATAAGGATTAAATAGTGTTAATGTACTTTTTGGTTGCTGGACAGTTATTTCTTCGAATGGAAGGCCATATGAGGTTGGGTTACCAACTGGCTTGCCTATATGCATTATGTGATGAAAGGGAGGAAAATTGATAACTAGTTCCACCATCTCCCAAGCTTCAAATCCCAAAGCAATCAGATGCCTCCTCTATTAGCTAGCTATTGCTACATAGCAAATCCCCCCCCCCACCTCTCCAAAATCTTAGTGACTAAAAACAATAAGCACAGACCATGTCTCACAGTTTCACCCCCACAGGGACCTCCCTGTGAGACCTCTTGCGTGGTGGCTGGCTTCCCACAGAGTGGGCAAACCAAGGGAGCAGGCAGAAGCTGTACTGTTTTGTGACCTAGCCTTGGAAGTCACATGCCATCGCTCCACCATGCCCTGCTGGCCTCTCAGGTCAGCTCTCATGTGAGAGGGATGTACCAAGCTATGCATACCAGGAGGGGAGGGTCACTGTGGGGAGCAGGTCATCTTAGAGACTGACAACCACACCTCCCTTTTCCTTTCTCCCCAAATCCAAATGGTCCTTGAGTGCCCTTCTTTTTGGCTTTTTAATTTCCCAGTCTCCACTATTCAGCTCCCACATCCCATCTTGATTATGTCCTGGATAATGTGATGGCCTCTTAATTGGCTTTCCTATCTCCAATCCAGCCCATATTTCTTTTTCCATGTCTGTTGTTCTTTTTCAACGGGGCTTGCTCTGTTACTGTAGTTATGCACATTTCTATCCATTTGTTCTCCACTCTAGGTTGAAAGGCTTTGAAGATAGTGACCGTTTCATGCATTTGCTTATCTCCACAGCTCTTAAACTGTTCCTTAGAGAGAATGAGGCACAGAGAGGACAGACCCAGGTAAACGCTACATTTGAATCCCAGATCTTTCAAGCCTGGAAGTCTCAGATAAGTTCTTCAACCTCTCTGAGCCTTTCTTCTAAAATACAAGTTAATCATAATTATTAATGCATAATAATTTTAGTAATTATGTAATTATTAGTAATAAGTATTATAATTGTTAATATCACCTGTCTTTCAGAGCAGGAGAATTGGATAAGTTATGTGTGTAGAGGGCTTAGCTTAATGTCTTATATGCATACTAAATGCTTAATAAATGGTAGCCATTAATATGTCACATAGTTGGCATTTAGTAATTTTTGCATAAATTAGTACTGAGAAAGGAAGGCCCTGACTCTGAAGGTTCTTTCTCGAGCAGCAGTGCCCAGTCGGGCAAATCACCCGCTCCAATATCTTAGTGGCTAAATCAATAAGCACAAACTATGTCTCACAGTTTCCCCCCACACAGGGACCTCCCTATGAGACCTCTTGCGTGGTGGCTCCTGGGATGATGGAAATACTCTGTGAGCACTGTTCTGTAGGGCAGCCACTGCCATGTGTGGCTGCCAGGCACTTGAAATGTGGCCAGTGTGGGGACATGTCCTTTCAATTAGCTTAAAAGTAAAGAGCCATGTGTAGTGAGTGGTTACCAGGGTGTTCAGGACAGCCTCTGGTCCAGAGCTCTGCAGTTTTGTGATGATATGTTAGGTGTCCCGCTGCAGTGCTATAAAAATTGCTCGGTGGCAGTCTGAAGTTGAGCTCTTCCAGACGGAGCAAGGAGTGTGTGGTGATTCTTCACTCAAGGATCACTGACTGATTACACCCTTCCTGGGCCCGTGAGCAGGTGTGCTGCAGCGTAAAAAGATGTGACTTCTGTTTGGGGAAGGGATGATGATCTAGGGAAGTCAAACTGCGTACAAACCAGAAGATACCTCAAGTTAATGAAACAAGCGAGAGAAAATAATTAGCGCACAATTGCTTATTCTGATCTTATTGTCAACTGAAACGATTTTATTACAATCTCATGTTCGTACGTCACCTTCCACATCTTCACCATCCCATCCCCAGACCCTCTGGCTCATATTCTGTTTAATCCTCACAAAGCGCTGTGGTGTAGTATTACCCAGCCTCCATTCTATAGATGAAGAAACAGCTCCGGGAGGCTGGGAGCCTTACCGAAGGCCACGCTGTAGTCAGTGGCGGAGCAGGGCTTTGCGTCCAGGACCACCGCGATCCAGCCTGCTTTGTCCACATCCCGCTCTGCTGCCTCATTCTTTATAACGTGTCCTTCACGCCGCTCTCTTGGTTCTGAGTGTCTGTGTGTCTTATTTTCCCCCTCAATATTATTTTAATTATACAATTACATATGTTCATTGGAGAAAAAATTTAAATATAGAGAAAAAAGAAAGAGAAAGGAAGATGGGAAGGAAGGGGGGGGGGAGGAAGAAGGGTAGGAAAAAAGGAGGAAAGGAAGGAAGGAAGAGGGAAAGGTTTAAATTTGGCCTTAGTTTTAACCTTCTTTACCCATTGTGAGAGGAATCACAATATGATTTACTACCCAGCCTCTCTCCTATGGGGAGAGGGACAGCACAATGCAAACTGTAAGCATAACTTTTCTTTACAAGGTCAGCAGGTCGTGTTTTTTCACCTGTGCCCAGTGGACTGTTAGAATCTGAGAGGAAGATATTGGTTATCACATTCTAGGCCAACTTTCTCATGTTCGGAGGAGAGGCCCGGGAGTTTGCAATGATAATTCTCAAGAAGGTAAAATTGTCCCTCACCTTACAGCTTATTTTTCATTTTATGGAATTCCTGAATCCATTCGTTCACAAATTCAGTGACAATCGGTAGCTGCTACTGCCATCTGTTGGTGGTGGGCAGAGTTGAAGCATTTCTACATAGGTGCATAAATTAGTTCATGCCGACTTGAATCTTCATCACAGGCCCAAGGAATAGGGTAGACCTTTGGATTCATAACTTTGCCATGCCTCAAGTGAGAAGTGTGGCCACTTTCATTCTTGGTTTTCCACTTGTAAACGGGATCCTATCTAGTTCATAGGGATTTTGTAGGAATTCGTTAACAGATATGTTCGAGTAAATGCTAGCCAACATCTCAGTAGCTTAACGCAGTCTCCTATTAACATTGCAGTTTCTTGCTCACATAACAGTTCAGAGTGGGTGCTCTGAGTCACCAGGCAGCTGTCCTCCAAGTGGATTTAGGAGAAAGCTACTTCCATCTTATAGGTCTACCATCTTCAGCTCTGGCCTCCAAGGCCACTCTGGGGCCCCATATCCACCAACAGAACAAGGAAGGAAGGACATGGAGGTTTTGAGGGCCCAGGACTGTAGCTGTATACTTTACATCTACACCCCTTCTATTGGCCAGGACTCAGTCTCGTGGTTGTATGTCATGGTCCAGTGGTCTCTGCCACAGACATTATTTTTAGTAATAGAAACATGAAGTTCTGGATTTTCTTTGTGTATTATAGAACACTATTCATATTTTCTTCAGTGTTTAGCATGACACTGATATGGATCTAAAGGCAGTGTGGTGAATGAGCAATGGTCTTGGAGATGTGGCTTCCAGCCCTGTATGATCATGGACATGTCACTCAGTATGAACCCCAGTCCTTATCTGGAGAATGGTGAGGAGAAAGCCAGCGGTATGAGTGTAAGTCTGCTCCACCCCATTTCCCTGGGACTAAAGATTGACAGCTTTTTGCATAGAACTAATGTAAAACAAAACATGCAGTGACTCTCAGAATAAACAAGAGATAGAACAGGTGTTGCACGGGCTTCGGTGGGAAGATTTCCAGTAGAGAAAGCTTTAAGCCCATTCTCGGAGGAGTTGATAGTCCTGAAAGAAGGAGTGAGGTATAGAGTGGTCCACAGGAAGGCCCAAAGAGGACCATAAACAAGCATTGTGGGGAAGAGCAGGGTAGGGAGAATAGCCAGCTGAAAGAGGATGTGCTGGAGTGGGGCTGGGCATTTGAAGAAGCGGTTTGAGAGGCACAGGGAAGGAGACATTAATGACAGGCTTCCAGGATTAGGAGATCATGTTCATGCAAAAGGATCTCGGTAGGGAACCAGCTGTGGTTTTTGTCTGGGCAAAACATTTGTCAGTCATTATGAAAAGAAATCTGATTTGATCGTAGCATGTGACGTGACAGTATCTTTTATTAAATTGCTAATTTCTGAAGTCCGAATGCTCCCTAAATAATCTTCCAAATATATGAGTTATCTGAATTCTGTACCCGTTTCAAAGAAAAAAAAGAGCTTTAGGTGGTAGGGGAGAAAAGATGAGGATGTGGGAAGAAGCAAATCATTTTATGTTGAAAGGGAGCCCTCATTTCACTGCTTTACTTTATTTTATCTTTAAATTGAGGATAAATATGTAGGTAAGACATGAGTCAGAGCAGGCTCAGAAAGTACCTAGAAGCCTTCGGCATTTGAAGCGTGCTAGCTAGTTTCATGTGGGTGAAGTATGGTTTTCAGGAAGACACAGTGAAAATAGAACTTGTTTGTTTAGGTTTCGCCATTCTCTAGGGGTGCGCGTACAAGGGTGTTCAGTGAACAGTGAGGGGGAAGCGTTTCTTCCGGGGCTCAGCTGCAGGGCGTCCTGTCTGGAGGGGGTGGGGGGTAGGGCCAGAGCTGACCCTGAGCACAGGGCGGTTCTTCTCCGGGCCTGTCTGGGAGGTGCAGTCTTGGCAAAGGGAAGCATAAGTGTCAGTGGGTCCAGGCCTCAAGCCAGGCTCCCAGTAAAGGACCCCTCCCTCCTGAAACAGGAGAGGAATGAATGGTCCAGGGCAAGCTGTTGATGACACTCTTTTCGGGCTAATTGGCTCGTGAGAAAACTATTTTGTTTTAAGAAAATGATTACATTTTAGATGGGGAGCTATCTGTTATTTACTACATATTAACGGTTTTGGTTTTTGTTTTTACACAAATGAAATATTCTCCTATCAAATAACCTCATGTCCTCAGCCAGTCCCCAGCCTTCTCTGTCTCCGAACAGGTGTGATTTTCTTCTCTGTAAAATACAGAGCTAAGTTATATAACCTCCAAGGTTTCTGCCTGATCTGACCTGATAAATTCTGATTCAAACAACTTCCTCTCCCCGGTGCAATAGCACACAGCCCGAGGTTACTTTATTACCTCGTTCTAAATCTCTCTCTCTCAGAACAAATGGGAAAAAACCCCGCCGCCGCTCGAGCGTGTGCCTGCGGGAAGAATCCTCATTTAGCGCCCAGCCTTGTGGGGCCCTGAGCTCTGCCGCCCCCTCGCAGGCGGGGTTCACACCTCACGCTTCTTAGAAACACCTGTGTTTGCATTGTGGCCACACAACAGACTGTCTGCCTGCCCCTCCCAGTTTGGCGATATTTTATCTGCTATCTGTTCTTATTCTTTATTCCAGAGAGTCCATGTTTTTAAACGGGTTCTACTTCTTTCTCAGGAGGCAGTTCCCCTAAAGCAAGACCATGTCCTACATCTAAACAGAGCCATTTCATATGCAGTGTCCAGGACAGCGGATGTGCTAGACAAGGACGGTGAGAGCTGGACAAATAGGATAGGATTGTAGAGCTGATTAATATGGTACCCATTAGCCAGGTGTGGTTTTTTAAATGGAAATTAACTAGAATTAACTATGTATGGGGCCTGGTAGGTACTTGAAGCATCAGGGGACAACCGTATAAAGTCCATGATTTTCTAACCACTTTGTTCTACATCTGTAATTAATACAGAATAATATTGAATATAAATTGTAATTAAAAAATAAATTTAAAAGATGCAGTTCTCTGCCATCCTAGCCACATTTCATGTGCTCAGTGGGCACCCTGTGGCTTGTGCAGAAAGTTCAGTTGGATGGTGCTGCCTTAGACATCAGCTCTCACAGAAGCGCATTCCTAGGGGATGTCAGGGAACTTGGAAACCACTAAGACACTCCTCTTTCAGGATGGTTCAGATCTTTCCAGTACTAAAGATGCATCGCCTTATAAAGTGGCCTGTCCCACTTTTTGAAGTTCTTCCTTAAACAGGGTCAGAATCCATGTCCCGGTAACTTCTGCTCTCTCTCCAAAAGCAGTGAGGGTGATGATTCTCCCTCCTGGAACTGCATTAGAGCATCGATGCCACCACGGGCCTCCTCGGACTTCCTTCTCCCAGCTCATGCGCGTCACATATTCTGCACGAAAGTTTTAAAGCACAAAACAGTCACCCCCCACACAACAACCGCCTGCCAAACAAGAGTCACATCCAGTGGCTTGCTGTAGTTCCCAATTTGAAAGTGGTGTGAGAATAGAAAAGGAAGCTAGACGCTCTAAAAATAAATGGTCTGCTTCCAAACGGTGTCTAAAGAGAGGGCGCTCTTGATAACTGTCTAGTAAGAAAGGGTGTCTGCCTCTCCATGGGGTTCTGTGGGAACTTTGTAAGGGAGATACTGCATTAAGTGCTAGCAACAGGCACTCATCGAACTGTGGGCTACCTGCTGGGCCACAAAGATGATTAAGACATTGTCTTCAGCCCTAGCTGGTTTAGCTCAGTGGATAGAGCATGGGCCTGTGGACCAAAGGGTCCCGAGTTCAGTTCTAATCAAGGGCATGAACCTTGGTTGCAGGCTTCTCCCAGGCCCAGGCCCTGGTCAAGGGCTCGTGCAGGAGGCAACCAATCAATGTGTTTCTCTCGCATCCATGTTTCTCTCTGTCTTTCCCTCTCTCTTCTACTCTCCCTAAAAATCAATGGAAAAATATCCTTGCTTGAGGATTAACAAATAAACCAAAAAATAAAATATATAATAAATAAATAAAATCTTTAAAAAAAAAAAAAGACATTGCCTTCATTGTCTTTACTGCCCACCTCAACCCCAATCACTGGCAGAGAGGCCTAGTGATGTGAACAGTCAGTTACCACTCCAGACAACTCCCCGGCGTACTTTGGCATGTTTCAAAGGAACCAACAGATGAGTCTTGGAGTTCAAATGGTCACAAGCAGTTGCTGTCACAATAGAGCAACTTCTGAGGATCACTGGATAAGGAGATCCACAGACCAACCGTCCTAAGGAAGAAGACTGTGACCACACCAGCCTGGGCCAGCAGGAGGCCTGGCACTGCTTAGGGGCTACCTTCTCACCAACAAAATAACTGCTACTGGGTCCACTCCATTCAGTTCAGTGTATGATCAGAAATAATGAGGTCACCACCCTCCATCACCAACCATGCCCTAACATCCAGTGCTAGGTCCATGGTCGACTATGTATGTATGTGCATATACATGTGGATATACATACACACACGTATGTATTCACACTCATACAGACAACACAGAAGCAGGATTTTTTGTAGAATTATTTTATATATGTATATATTTAAGTGTTACTTTATATGTTATGTTTCTATATTTTAATGGTCTTATCATTTGTACATAAATGTGTATCCTTATATTGCATATTTCTAGTTGTGCACACTTATATGTAATATTTCTCTATAACATGTATGCATGCAAGTGTATGCATATGTACACATGAGAACCTAGCTGGAAGGAACTTTTCATGGTGGTTACCTTGGGGGAGTAGGCATAGGCAATTGGGGATGGAGTCAGGAAGGATGCATCTGTATTTCATTTTGTGGTCTTTATTCCTTTTACTATCTATTTACTACTTTTAGAACAACAAGAATGTTATTACTATTTGGTTATACTGAGGACTCATCATCCAACATGAGCTCCAAGTGCACATGGAGTTAAACATCTGCTCCAGGCTCGGCTCATCCAGGCACCTCACCTTTGGCCCCTTAGATTGCTCTGTTTTTTTCCACATCTGCTAACCTGAGAAAATTAGTCCCAAGGTAGGATCACATGAGATGCCATATGTGACAAGGGACAGTGCTTTGCAGAATGTAAACTTGTACATGCAACTCCACAGAACGCAGCTGACAAAGAATACCCAGTGCTACCCAACTAGAGAGTCAGGTCTGTCCCCCTCAGAGGCCTGTTTTTGAAAAAGGATGTGCATGTGTGTGATGGGGAGGGGTGGGCTGTGATGGAGTGACCGGGCATGTAGTGGAGCAGGAAGCAAGGCAATGTGAGGGGACAGTACAGGCCAAGGCCTCAGAGGACAGGTGCGAGGCGCCTGCCATGGGTGCTCCTCTCTGCCCCCAGCCCTGAGCTGCCATAATGCACCCCTGTCCCCGGCCGTGTGGGAACATCTTTGCTGGGACAATGAGGTATCATTCTAGAGAGATTCATGAGAATACAGTGAATTCATGTCCTTTCCCTTCCTCTGCCGAGTCCTTTATTGCCTCTCTTGAATCCTCTTGTTTTATTACTAATTCAACCAACAAGTGTTGAGTGTCTCCTCTGTGCTAGGCACTGTGCTCAGTCCTGGGGATATGGGATGACTACAGGGTCCCCCCATCAGGGCATTCACTGTTCATAGTGGGCAAGGATAAGCCCTGGATGGTGGGGTTCAGTGGTTAGAGAGTTGGCCCACCTACCGGGTGGTCTTAGGTTTGATTCTGGTCAAGGGCACATACCTGGGTTGCAGGTTCAATCCCTGGCCCTGGTCAGGGTGTGTGCAGAAGGCAACCAGTTGATGTGTCTCTCTCATGTCAATGTTTCTCTCTCACCCTCTCTCCCTCCCCCTCCTTTCCACTTTCTGAAAAAATCAATGGGAAAAAACAAACAAAAAACAGTGGGTAAGGACATGGAGAGAAACACTGTGACCCCATGTGTCCACTGCTCTGGCAGGTAGACATACAAGTGCTCCAGGCAGTGACTGATGTGCAGAGAGAAGAGACATTGAGGGAGAGGTAGGAATATGTCAGACAAAGGACTTTTAGACAGAAAGATCCAGAGGAAAGTGAATCATTGGGTTTGGTTGAAACAAAGTGAGGGCAAAATGAAAAGGCTGGGCAGGGCCAGGCCAGGTTGTAAATGACATTTGGTGTCATCGTAGGAGCTTGCATTCTGTCCATAGGCAAGAGGGGACGTGAAAGATGAGAGTTCATTTGATTTTACATCTCCTGTGAAGGAAAACTTAACATTTCTACACAGTTACTTACTTTTAACAAACAAATAACTTACTCAGAATGAGGACCTTTTTAACCTACTCATTTCTGTCTACTTCTCTCAAATAACTGATTGTCCATTCCATATTATTAGACGTAAAGCACAGAAGAAATTCTAAACCTGTTTGGGAATCAAAATCCCCAGTTTGATGAGTTGATGAAAGCTAAAATTTTCCTCCCATAAAAATGCAGATACAAAATATTGTGTATGATTCTGGGGAGTTCAAGGAACTCCTTGAAAAATTCCCAAGCTACGGGACGTGTAGACAATCAAACGGTAGTTTTGTTTTGATGGGGTTTTCTTTAAACAAAGGAATTATGTACAGAGTCTTAGGTACTTGCTGAAAACCTCAGATTGGGCTCAAAAAAAATTCAAAATCTAACTTCAGTCATATAGTCTGAGGTCATCTCCCAAATGCAGAGTGAGATGTTGAATTTTTTTGAAGTCTTTGTGATTAAAAGAACCTGAATTCATGTTAGTATGGAGAGGCTCAGCTATTTTAGGATGCCTGAACAGGCAAGGAAAGAGGAAACAATCCTATAAAATAAGGCGAGCCCATCCCATGTGGTTCAGTGGTTGAGTGTCGACTTATGAACCAGGAGGTTGAGGTTTGATTCCCAATCAGGGCACATGCCCGTTGTTGCAGGCTAAATCCCCAGTGTGGGGTGTGCAGGAGGCACCCGATCAATGATTCTCTCTCATTGATGTTTCTATCTCTCCCTCTCCCTTCCTCTCTGAAATCAATAAAAAATATATTTTAAAAATTAAGGCAAAAAACAATTCCATCAGATGTCAAATTTCCAAAAGCCCTGTTTTAATTCTCCACAGAAACACTGGAATGAGTCTGTGACCATTTCCAGTTGGGAGGCTGGCTGCCTTTCAGAAGACAATGGGATTCCTCTGTTGACCTAAGAGACCCTTGAAATTGCAGCCCCCTTTGCACATGGAACTCAGCTCACATCTTCTAGAAATGGATAGAAAGCCTGGCGATCCATTTGTAGAAGATGTGAGCCAACCCAGGACCTGCCCTGAGGAGGAAGCTGGGGGTGGAGTGGGTGGGGGCTTGTGTATTGGAACTTTTTGTGGCAGAAATGCCTTCTGAAAACCCAAATAGGATTTTGTTGTTGTTGTTTTGTTTGTTCTGGTTATTTAAACAATAAAACTCCATTTCATTGAACTGAGGGTGGAAGGAAGGAGGGTGAGCACGCTGCAGGAGGAGTGTGAAAAGTACTTGTGAATGGCATGAGTGGGGAAGGCAGGCAGGTGAGGGGAGCCCTGGCCCTCCCCTTGGCTGAAGTCCCAGCAGGGACAGTGCTGCTGGAGGGGCTGGGCAGCGGACTCCTGTTTGGGTGGTGGAGTGTGTTCAGGCAGAGGCTGGGCGAGCCCTCCAGAGCTCCCTGGCACTCAGACAGCAGAGCGTTCAGAAGCCCCTGTCTGCAGAAGGAGGCGATGGTGCTGGCTGTTCAACTTGGCAGAAATCCCCAGGCAAGGGCCGCGTGGCTCCGAAGCCACGTTGCAGTCAACGTTCAGGGGCCAAGTCACCAGAGAAAAATGTGGTCCCAGACCAGACTGCCAGAACCCAGAGCAGTCCCACCAGCCTCAGACTTCAGGAGCAGCCACCAGCAACCTGCCCAGGGGCAGAAGCAGAGCAGCCAGATCTCAGAGCCAGCACATGGCCAGGGATGCCCAGAGAGCATAGGAAAGCCCCTGGCACACTGGCTGCTACCCAGAAGGGAGAGAAAAAATTCTGAAAGTCTGAGCATTTATGAAGACTTGAATCACCCAAAAGAAACCATTTAAATCAGCTATGACTGGTGGTATGTCATATTTGAATAGATTGAAATTTAGACCCAAAGGGGACTGTTTAAATCACTAATTATTGTTGGTGTGTCTAAATGTGCTCTCCACCCAGCAGGACAGGGTTCATGGGGAGGATGAAATCAGCCATAGGAATGAAGAAGACACATTCTCTTTGCAATTGGAAGTGAGCCATGGGTGGATTTGGAGTCCTGCTACACAATTCTGCACAAATGCAGGATTATATTTTATTTATTACTGTCTTTGAAAAATGAGGGGGAAAGTCCAAATTTTAATTAGCAGGGTTTGTAGTTTTAAATGCACTAAGCAAATATCAGTACATGTGCTTAATTATTGACCTTTGTGTTACAAAGACCCTTTATTGTGTGTGTGTGTGTGTGTGTGTGTGTGTGTGTGTGTGAGATACATACATGTATATATCGTATTCTGTACTTCCTTTTTTTTGTTACATTTCCTGTGTGCTGAGCTGGGGTATTTATTCTTCTGAATGATGCAATGGGTTAACGAGATAATAGGAAGGAAATCTTTGAAGGTACAAGGACCTTGACACTACAGTTTGTTTCGGTTTGATTAAACAGATGGAATTCCACGCAAGCGGAAAGTTGTGAAGGCGGCACCATAGCTTCTGCAACATCGGCGACCAAGTCGGGTAAGAAACTGAAGTGAAAGGTGCCACAGTGGTTTCTAGCATCTCACCTTCCACCAACAATACTCTGCTGCTTGAGCCTTCCTGCTCAAAATCCAGGTTCTGTAACAATCAGAAGAAGTGGTATTTTTACTTGTGAAATGCTAAAGCTCCTAACCAGTGGAGGATGGAGTGGGTGATTGCCTGGAAAACAACTCATACAGCCTTTGAACATTTCCCTCTCGAAGTCATTCTTTGGTGAACATGCAGAGGAAGCACTGGGAACTACAGTAAATGTGGGAGTTTTATTCTGACTAAAAGCAACTGACGTTCTTCATTTTGTATACAGATGTTACAGTGATGTCAAAAATCAACCAAAGTTTTAAGTCTAATATTTTGGGAAGGTTGTTGTGACCTAATTTTGGTTAACTGGAAATATTTACAATTAAAGATGAATATATTTGAAGTGACAAAATGCTTAAAGACACTGTCTTAGGCTATTTAGCAGGTTTCAATCCCAGTTAGGAAAATCAGAAAATAATTCTGATCAGAAAATAATTCTGACTTTTGTCATTTAACACTTGCATCATAAAAGCCAGAGGTTCTCAACCTGTGGGTCGCGACCCCTTTGGCGGTCAAACGACCCTTTCACAGGGGTCGCCTAAGACCATCCTGCATATCAGATATTTATTTACATTATGATTCATAACAGTAGCAACATTACAGTCATGAAGTAGCAACGAAAATAATTTTATGGTTTGATCACAATATGAGGAACTGTATTTAAAGGACCAGAAGGTTGAGAACCACTGATATAAGCTCTTGATTTCCCTCTGTTTCTTCTGTTTAGGGGCACCAGTGGTTTGTGGCCAAAGGAAGTGCAGACTGCCTAATTCTGTGCCTCCCCACCTCACCAGTGTGGCCTGGCACTGGCCAAACTCAGAGACAACGGGGACTCCTAATGGTAAACTGGGCGCCAGGAAACCACTTCAATCAGCCCAGGTCAGTGCTGTGACCAGAATCAGAATTGCTCTAGGACAAGCATGTCAAACTCAAAGGCTAACACGAGCCAAATAAACAAAGTTTAAGTTTATGTGGCTGCAAAAAAAACCAAAAGCGTCAATTTTCATAGAAACATAGGTTTATTTCTATAGAGACATGCTGAATACAAAGAGCTGAAATAAATGAGTAATCATTAACATAATATAATAGAACATTTTAATAAAAATTAATATTTTTCTTGAACATTAACTACCAGAGACTGAATAACTGCACAAATTAATAAGCATAACGCAAATAAACCTATTTTTCTTGTTCTCCAAAAGCAAAATATTTCCTGTTGTGCACACCCAGCAAGGCAGTACAAGACTAATGATGTGGCAATCGGCTGCTAAAATATTCACCGGTAGTGTTAGTGGAGAGAAATGGTGTGCCTGCATGTGAGGCGCATAAGGGAAATGAATGCAACACGTTATAGTAATCAGTCATGAGCGAATATTGTAGTTTATTATTAATAACTAGAGGCCTGGTGCACGAAATTCATGAACTCGGCGGGGAGAGGGGGAGGTCCTCAGCCCTGCCTGCGCCCTCTCACAGTCCGGGAACGCTTGGGGGATGTCTGACTGATGTCTGACTAATCTGTCAGTCAGACATCCTTAGTGCTGCCGTGGAGGTGGGAGAGGCTCCTGCCACCACCACTGCACTCACCAGCTATGAGCCTGGCTTCTGGCTGAAGGGCACTCCTATGTTAAGCGTCTGCCCCTGGTGGTCAGTTCACATCATAGCGACCGGTTGTTCCGCCATCAGGCTGAATCCGGCTCTCCGACATTCCCTCAGGTCCCGGATTGCAAGAGGGTGCAGGCCAGGCTGAGGGACCCCACCGGTGCATGATTGGGCCGGGGAGGGATGTGGGAGGTTGGCCAACTAGGGAGGGCTTGAGGGAGGGCTCCAGGGCATGTCCGGCCTGTCTCATTCAGTCCCATCAGCTGAACCCCAGCAGCAAGCTAACCTACCGGTCAGAGCATCCGCCCCTTGGTGATCAGTGCACATCATAGCGATTGGTCAACCGGTCGACTGTCTGCCTCCTGATGATCAGTGCACGTCATAGCGAGCGGTTGCACAGTCTTAGCATATCATTAGCATATTGTACTTTGATTGGTTGAACGGATGACCAGATGACTGGACACTTAGCATAATAGGCTTTTATTTTATAGGATTATGTATAACAGGATATTGTAAAAATTAAGTTATGAAATTTTTATTAAAACGTTTCTTACAAACCATTATATTGGCTGGGCCGCAAAAATATTCATTGTGGGCTGCATGCAGCCTGAGGGCCTCAAGTTTGACATGCTTGCTCTAGTACATGTGCTGGCAGCAGGGAGGGAGTTACTTGGGGTGGGAGTGGAGGGCTGATTGCCCTGGGTTTCATCCAAGCTGGGAAAATCACTAAGCTGCCTGCAGCCTGTCCTCCATGTGGAATGGGAGGAAGGATTCAGCATTTCATGTAGGAGAAGATGATTATAAGTATTAAGCAGGTTAAAATAGCTAATGTGTTAAGCTCAGTACCTGGATTTTAGAGGGATGTCTAAGATCTCCTTCCTACTGTTTCTACTAATGCTAATGAGTGAGCACATGCTCACTGACACTCTCACATAATCCCTCACTGAATGCAAGGACCCCCCCACCCCCACCCCTGCAACCTGTCTCGCCCCCAGGAGTAATTCACATAATTCTGATGCATTATCTGAACTAGATCAGTTTTATGATATTTGTACTCATCCAGAGAAAAATCAAATGTTTTTAAGTCCTTCCTAGACTAATTCAGAAATAAGCCACAATGGGCCCTTCTCTTCCATGGGCTTTAATTTCCCCACCTCCTTCTCCCACTTGATGACAATGAAAATGGTAATAGTCAACATAATGACAGCTGTCACTCACTGAAGACCTGTAGTGTACCAAGGACTGTACTAAGTCCTTTACCACACAGTCCTTCCTACACTTCAGAGAGGTGTATATTTTATCTACACACTAGAAGCCCGGTGCACAAAATTCGTGCACTTGGAGGTGGCGGGGGGGTCCCTCAGCCTGGTCTGTGCCCTCTCTCAGTCTGAGGGCCCTCTGGGAACATCTGACTGACGGCTTAAGCCTGTTAAACTGGCAGTCAGACATCCTTAGTGCTGCCTCAGAGGCGGAGAGACTCCCGCCACTGCCACTGCCACTGCGCTCACCAGCCATGAGCTGACTTCTGGCTGAGCGGCGCTCCCCCTGTGGAAGCTCATTGACCGCCAGGGGGCAGCTCCTGCTTTGAGCATCTGCCTCCTGGTGGTCAGTGCATGTCATAGTGACCAGTCATTCTGCCTTCAGTCTATTTGCATATTAGCCTTTTATTATTTAGGGCTAGAGGCCCAGTGCACGATATTTGTGCACGGGGGTGGGGAGTTCCTCAGCCCGGCCTGCACCCTCTCCAATCTGGGACCCCTCAGGGGATGTCCGACTGCAGGATTGGGCCTAAACCAGCAGTTAGACATCCCTCTCACAATCCAGGACCACTGGCTCCTAACCACTTGCCTTCCTGTCTGATCACCCCTAACCACCTCTGCCTGCTGGCCTGATCGCCCCTAACCTGCCCTCCCCCACCAGCCTGATTGCTCCTGACTGCCTCCTCCTGTCAGCCTGATGCCCCTAACTGCCCTCCCTTGTAAGCCTGATAACCCCTAACTGTCCTCCCTTGACAGCCTGATTGCCCCTAACCACCTCTGCCTTGGCCCCCGCCACTGTGGCTTTGTCCGGAAGGATGTCCGAACATGTCCAGTCTAATTAGAATATCACCCTCTTATTAGTATAGATGGCTTTCTTTTTTAAAAATTTCTTTATTGATTAAGGTATTACATATGTGTCCTCAAACCCCCAATACCCCCTCAAACCCCAACTCATGCCCTCACCCCCCTTGTTGTCTGTGTCCATTGGTTAGGCCTGTGGTCGGAAAACTGCAGCTTTTGGTTGATCGCTCCTTCTTACCCCCAACCTC